>NW_020448241.1:31184-100653 GCF_003343035.1 Apteryx rowi
TCTAAGTAAACTGCTCCAGTTTTTAAAGTTGTAATAGTTTTAGAAGTTTAAAACCAGAGAAGTTAGACACTTGCTCCAAGAGAGTGAAATGTTTTGCAGGCCTCCTGAGACTATTCGTATGGACTTGCAGATCTGGGGTAGACTCAAGGAGAATGCTGAACAACAGAGAAATGTGGGAAGTCAGAAATGTGCTTAGAAATACTTTTATGGCTTGTCTGAGTTCCCCTGTGTGACAGGATCTGAAAGTTTTCTGGGCTTAAACAGCCATTGTTTTGATACCACAGCACAAAAGGGATGGCTCTGTTGTATATGTTTGTGTGTGTGTGCGTATGGGCCTATAGGCACTGTCTTTTAAACTTTGCCATGAATAAAGAAATACTCTTTAAGGTTTTTCTGCAGTCTTGCAGCAGGGAATTGCTGCTTCTAAAAACCTTTATTTTTCTTCCAGGAAGGAATTGTGTGCAGCATCCAATGTGATACTCTGTCATCAAGATTATATGCTGATACTGGCTTCATATATCTTCATATATATATATTTTTTAGCATATGGAAACTACAACTTTTAGCAGCTGATGGGAGAAATTGTGACATATTTGTTCAGAAGCTTGTGGGACTTTCAAAGCTGTTTTCTGCTTTGTTATGTTTTGTTTGTGTGTTTCCTCTTTTTAAGCTTATGCTGAATATGTGGTGCAAACCAAACTCYGCATCCAAACCAGTTACAAAGCAGGGAATTCTTTTTTCTAGCTAAAACCCCTTTATTCAGTCAGAATCGGAAACATTTGGTCAGCTCTAATCCATACACATTTGAATTGTGGGCTAAGAATCTGCATGCAGTATTACTACCTCCTTTAGCACATTAAAATATAGTTTTCAAAGTAGCCTAGATATATATAATTTCTCATTTCTCACTGGCCACTTTGTAATGAAGAACAGCCTTTTCTCTGCTTCTGCTTAAAAACCAGATAATGTAATTTCTTTGTATTTTCTGTTCCACTTATACAGGCAAGTATTTGTCTTTTAGTTTGGAATCAAGCTGTTTGCTGCTTGGAATGTTTTCTTTTTGCTTTCCTCCCATGGGTTCATAGCTGTATTCCCTGCATAAGCATTGACTGGAACATGAAGTAAAAAACCCTCTAACTCAGAAAAGCTTTCTTCTTTTCTCTGGCCTAACTAGGATCTTAATGAAAGGTCTTCAGGATAATGAGTGACAAAAATAGACTTCAAACTGTCATTGCTTTTAGGCCACCGTCCAATGACATGAAAGAAATTTCTACTTTTTCTTTCAGTTTTCAGCATATTTGCTGAAATAATCTATTTTTTAATTTTAAATCCCTGACTTGGCATTGCCAGATTACCATATGGAACAAGTTCTAATAACTAGCCAAGATATAAATAAATTCAGCAAGAACATTAAGAGCAAAAAAAACAAAGAAATCCCTAATCTTCCAAACAGTCTGTCAGGCACCATTTTCATTACAATTGGGAAAATAAAAGTAGCTAGGAAGCACAAATGTGTGCAATTAAAATGACAGCTTCAAAGTTATGTATGTGAGATGAACTCTGACAGAAGATTTTTTTCCCCCCATGTCTCTGAAATTGTATCTTGTAATCTCTTACACTGACTGTGCTATTACTTATAGGACCTACTGTACAAGAGTTTAAGCAGCACTTTGAAAATTCAGCCTACTTGTTGAATGGTATTGCCTGTATTTCTGTGCATTGGACTGTGATTTCTCATTTCATACATCACTAACAAACTGCAACGGCTTCAGAAAGCCACATCTTATCATTCCTAAGAATGTATGCTTATAATGACAAATTTTCCATTGATGTTCAAAATTTTGGGGACATGAGGTTCATATAGTGATAATAGGTGGGTGTTTGTTTATTTTTGACTACCTCTCCAGAAGAAGGGAGGAGAATGAAGACGGAAGAATGCTTGATACTACAGTTTAGTGACAGGCCTGTGTTATGTGTGTGTGATATGCAAGGATTTTGTTCAATGACAGCAAAATTAGAGCTGGAAAGACAGCTTTGATTTAAAAAGAAAACTCTTGGTACTTCTGCTACATCTTGATCCAATTTTAGCTCTATTGTTTGAAACATCTATGTAAGCTGGATTTATCTGCACTACAGTAGTAATGCAGTGAAAGGCTTTTCTTGAGCTATTTTGAGCTAAATGCAAGGATTACCCTGAATCTTATGAGAATCTGTATTTGTAAGATTTCATGACAGAGTTCCACACTACAGCACCCAAACAAACCTCTTCATTTCTATTATGAAATGGTTAAAAACAAGCTTATGATTAACAGCGGTAGATATAGCGGTAGATAATAGTGGTAGTTGTAGGGTTAGGCTTACCTGCTCTCTAGTGAGGATAATGCCAATGATTCTGCAGAAATGGTGAATGCTGCCAAAAAAGAACACATGAATGAACAGTTCAGAGACCCAACGAATACATGAAGTTTACAGCAAAGCATTGCTTTCTGTCAAGACAGTAGCAAGTTCTAAGTCGGTTCCCATTTTCACACATCATGGCACATATCCTGAGGTTTTCAGGACTCTGGTGCTTCTGACAGGGTTTCTTCTAGAGGAAGTGTTGTTGGTAATTTTCATAATTTCTGGAAAAATACCTGTATTGCCAGGAAAGAAATCTTGCTGAAAGCAGGGCTCTGTTTTTTTTTTTTCCCCACTAGGCTAATACAAAGCTGCTGCTGCTGCATCTTCCTCTGAGTGGCCTCAGCACAACACCCTTGGAAATAATAATGACTCATCTTGATGGGGGTCTTCCTCTTGGGATATTGGAAATAAACACAGTTACTGCAGGGGACTTAAAGTACAGTAATTTGGATGATGAAACTTGAGGCATTGCTGGGCTAGGAGAGGCTGCAATCAGAAAACTGTCAGATGCAGCAGAGAAGCCCTGGGGGAAGAGACAAGCAGAGTAATAAGATATGTCCAGAATGTTTTGCTGTTAACTTAAAATATTGTGGAAATAGAATATTGGCTCTCAGTTAAATCATGTGGAGACTCAGAAAAGGACTTTGAGAAACATACAAGTATTGCGCAGTATTTCTGCAACAACTATGCAAAATGCTGCAGCTTAGCAAAGGACCCTGACAGCCCTACAGCAGTAACCCTCCTGCATATTTCAGTCTACCATGTGAATACAATAGCTATATGCCACAAGTGTATTTTAGAGCCAAGTAAATAACAGGACTGCTCTGAATGGTCAGACCTGTTTTCTCAGATTTAAACATCATCTCTTCCCCTTCCTTTTCACTGGACCTTTTGGGGAAGAAGTGAAATACCAAAAAATGAATATTGCTAGTTGTAAAATGGCAGAGTGTGTGTTGACAGCTTTGTGCAACTGTCTTGAGATCCACTGGAGAATGTGAGGTGGTTTAGGTTCTGAGTGTTAATTTGGGGTACAAGTGCTAGATATCAGTAGTGTCGCTGGTGATAATCGAGCCAGACATTGTTTTAAACAGGTACTCACCCTGACCAATTAACTGATTATTTTCCTTTAAGAATGCAAATAAAACTGCAACCCTCCCCCCTGATTTTATTAGCAGTTTCGTGATGCAGATGGTGCTGTAAGACAAAACAAGCTGTAACAGGTGCTGTCTTTAGTGACTGTGGATAGAGTTATGTGCTTTAAAATGTCATTTTTAAGACTCTGACATCTATAGGGGTTTGCTTTTATCTAGGACTTCTTTATGAAAATGTATTCATGCCTACTGGGTAGCACATGTGCAACACAGCTGTGCACATACAACAGTCATTTATTCAGTATTTTTGGGCATTGATCAGCCCATTTAGACCCCCAGCTCATATGGGCTACTGAATATTCAGGACCACCAGTCAAATGGCTGACATCAGATTTCTTTTTCCACACAGAAATTTTACTTTTTTTTTTTTCTACACAGAACTGTTGGTAGTTTGGGGAAACTAAAACATTACAGAGAAATGTTTTTAATGACTGGAGGAGTCTGTTATGTGAAACCTTACTGTTCTTCTCTGCTCAGCTTGATGCCTTGTCCTGCTGGTTTGTCTTGCTTTCAGTTTTTGCAGAAACTTCTGTTTCCCACCTACCTGTCTAATCCCCTCTGTGGGCTCTGAGCTTCAGAACTATGCCTAGTGAGGGGAAAAAACCTTGTAAGACACAGTAGGATATTCTGCGTCATGAAAACAAGCTTTCAGACTTGATCTTATGGAGAAAACTTTGCAGATGATGCAAATATTCAACTGCTTTTTTCCCAGATGGGGGTATAAAATTCTGGGATACTTTCTTGTCTTCAGTGGACCACTTCTGCATATGAACTGTAAAAGAAATTCCATGATTCACGCTCCATGAAAATATTTTCGGCATATACCGTAAAACCACACTTCAGAATCATGGCACTAGGCCTGCTGAATGCACATAATAGCTGAAAGATTGTTTTATGTGAAATTCTGAGATAGTTTTGTGTGCTGAAGTTTACAAGCTTGTCTACTCGTTCCATAACGATGTGCTAGAAAAAACTTGTGACAGATGTATTTCATGTGGGATGCTGCCATTTCCCAGCAGGATGCTTGCATTCAGCCGTTGTTCCATCTTGTCGTTAGGGAGTACTTTGAAGAATCAACCATTGTTGAGGGAATGAGAATCTGGAAACTAGAAGAAAATGCCTAAACTTCATAATTTATAAAAACAATGTACAAGTTAGTGCAGCTTCTGCGACAAACTCTTCCAATTGTACTACAATGCTAGGATCTCATATGTCTGGGGGGGAAGAGGAGTGCTGTGATTCAGCAAGACTTAGGAAAATCAAGCAGAATTTCCAGTATGCTGTGAGCCAAGATGCAAGTGCTGTTGGTGCTGTTAATATAAGCACAACATAGTGAGTATTATTACTATCATTAATCATTTTAATTATAATTAATGTAGGTACAGTATAAGGCTTTGAAAAATAGGAGTTAGAGTAAAGAAAAGAACAGGCCTCACGCAATCATTGTACTACAACAAAGCTGAATGTCACGGATTTTTACCTATCCTATAACAAAAAGGATCATAATGTGGGCCAGCAAGTGCAATGACATGGCCACGAAGTTAAGAATTTCTGTATGCTTATATACTGTGTGTTATAAACACTGACACAACTCTCAGAAAGTCTGACAACTTGATAAGTAAAAGATAAAAAGTGATGCCTCATACTCGCCCAATAGTCTCTTTAGATAAGATTTTCTTTCTTTTTTAACTCAGGTAGTGGGTTTCTATGGCTCAGAGGATACATGTCTCACTGAAAGATCTATTTGGTTTGTGGCTAAAAATGGAATTTATGCTCTTTTCTCTGTAAATGATCTTGCATCACACTGTTATTAAATAAAAATGCACTCTRCTGCACAAGTATTAAAGTTGGATACTTATAACCTTGCATTATTTATGGAATCTTGTTTCTTAAATACTTCATAGGTGCTTCTATTTGAAATCTACTGATCCATAATTTATGTTTTGGGCATTCAGTCTTATCTTAAAGTGTGAACTTTAAATTTACATTCATCAAAAATTCGGAGGAGAAAATCTTTGTAACAATGCTACTTTATATCACATTTGTACTGATTGTGGAGAATAATCTTTTCACAGAAAAATCTGTAACAGTTTGTATAACACAAGCTCTCTTTCTCTCTGGCGTGATAATTTTATGGGGAGATGAGAAAGATGCATTTTGGTATACTTAATAATAATGCACTTTCAGTCTTTTGCATGATAACCTTTTCCATTGCTGAAACTTGAAAAATCTGCTGAGAAAGACCAAAAGACATGATAAACTTCAGACTAAATATACTCCAAAGTAAATGAAGATTTGACCAATAATATTCCATCTTAATTCAAGGGTAAAACTTTCATTTAACTTTTTTTAGAACAGTATTGGGAATTTGTTGCAAGTTAGTGCAACAGTATTGGGAATTTGTTGTACGTTAGGTCACCATTTAAAGCAGGAACATCTTCAGCCCTCTTCTTCAAAGAGGGGAAAAGCAAAATAATGATGAAATACAGAATAAAATAGTACTTCTCACAGGTGTAGATGCTATATATGTATGGCCCATTGAGAAAAAAACATTGCACATGGAAAATGAATGGATTTGAAGAACCAAAAGAAGCACAACAGCAAGGTTGCATCTCCAAGACCCTTCCAACTCATCTATCTAGTGCAGCTTTAAGATCAGTACCATGCTGGATAATTGGTTTTGGCAAATGAATGACATTTCTATGCATACATCTTCCTGATTCTGTCAAATCACTGCATCCCAGGAGAGCTGGGAGAACACCACAAAAAGGGGTTAATATAAAATAATTATCTTCACTATCTAAAAGGAAGAAAAAAATGCAAGTGAGGACTTAATTCCCTCTATTTTTATTGAAGTGACATGTAGCACAGAGATCTCTTCAACTGACTTTTGAGACACCTTACCTCCARGCACCCTGGGTTCTCCCTGCCCAATTACCCTGTTCTCACAATAAAAATCAGTGAAATGAAGAGATACATGTACCTTTTGGGATCTCTGGCTGTGAGCACCATTTACACACAGTGTCCAATTCATCAGTATGACACAGGATTCATTGTAAGCATGAGAAAGAAATGTTTTGTTACCTGAATTTGATGTAGAGTTCTTAATTTTTTTCAAACCCTAATGACAATATGTATTATAATTAGTAATATCTTCAGAGAAATGAAGATCAACTGTAGCAAGTTACTCTGTTCACACAGTATCTAGTATGTGGTTTCTAAGCAACAGGTTGGGCATGACTATCACTGCTTGCCAAACAAATTTCAGTGAAAAATAGGAAAGTTTCCCAAATAACCACGGTGAAATTGGTAGGAATAGTATCAAGCAGTAGATGCTGGTACTGCTGTTCTTATTGAAATTGATCACAAAACTCCTCATCTCTCTCTGATGGAAGAGTGATTGGCTTCTTGGTTGGTTTAGCTAGTGAACATAAGGGTGAATGTGAGTAAGTCTGCTGTGCAAGTGTTGCTACAATGGAAAACAGTAAATCAGTTCCCTTATATCCATAAATTAAAAGGAGATCGACAGCAAAATTTTTGTTTAAGACTTTCATGGTAGCAACTGCAAGAATAAAAAAAGAAACTTTTCTTTCCAAAAGCTTTCATATTACATCACCTAGTTGAGTGGAGCACCTCTGACTTGCATTAGTGTCATAATGCAAACACTAAAGTGCTTACGTAGATTTTTCCAGTTGACCACTCTCTTAAGTTATATGGAAAGAAGGGGAGAAACAACTAAAGTTTTGAAAAGAGAAAGAGTTCCTGCTTTTCAGCAAGAAGGAGAGTTATTTGT
Organism: Apteryx rowi; assembly: GCF_003343035.1. Classification (NCBI taxonomy): domain Eukaryota; kingdom Metazoa; phylum Chordata; class Aves; order Apterygiformes; family Apterygidae; genus Apteryx; species Apteryx rowi. The sequence goes on from NW_020448241.1 coordinate 38,529, forward strand.
AAGAAATGTACCTTCTTGCTAAAGATTTTTTTAACAAAGTAAATTCATTTGAAAATTCAAATAAAGGTTTGAAGTGAAGCAGTATCAATATTCTTATACAATGCTCAAAATGTTCATTCTGAGTGAAAAAGTTTGATAAAAGCTTCTTTTTAATTTTCCTTCCAACTCTCCATGTTTCTATACCAAGCTTGATGGAAGGGGGAAGAGGAAAGAGGTAAAAACAGGACTTCTGAAAATTTCTGCATAATTTTTTCAAGAGCCTCTCATCTCAGAGTGGGTGGGATTCATTTTGGCAGACTTTACTACAGCCTGGAGGTGTCTACCTCTAAGCTATTCTAGGGTCCCTATGTGATCACTGGAGAAAAGTAGGCTCTTTTAAGGCTTGACTCATGTAATCTATTTCAGACACCTACTTGAGGATAAGATGTCCATTATAGGAGCCAAGGGTGTCTGGCTCAGATGTATATGCCTACATTTGTCCAGATGAATCTTACCCAGTATGTCTATGCTGCAGACTGCCAAGAAACAGGATAAATTTAGCCCGCATAGAGCTCAGTGCTTTCATAGCAGAGTTTTTTAAAGCTAGCTCAGGTATTTCTAATTCTACAGTGTAGTTTACTATAAGACAGTGTTCACTTGAGATATCAGACTGCCTCTTGGTACTTATAATTCAGGTGTTTCAGGCCCTTATTTTCCACGACTGCTATCCCTAACTGTGCAACGTAGTATTTCACCATGGCTTAGTCAAGGGACTCTGGAACAGACTTGACATGCAGTATGGGACTAAGAAAACCAAGGGATATGTATATATGTATGATGAAGAAATATCTAGTAGGAGTTAGGGGGTGATATGACTTCTGTACTGGTGAAAGTACTGTTTTGAGTCTAAGTCTAGTTGTGGTGCTGATGCTTTAAATGTCTCTTGAAATCAGTCCAGAAAAGTCAGAGGTCTGGACAGGCTGCCCGTCAGTAGAGGTGAGGAAGCTCAGTCTATTTAGTTTGCCAAAGAGAAGGTTAGCACATTACTTTATCATGGTTTAAGAGCCCTACAAAGAGACATTTCTGATACAAGATGGCAATTTAATCTAGTGGATGAAAGCATGATGCTACTCAGTCTTTTAAGTAAAACCAGATTAATTCAGGCTACAAAAAGGAGCATACTTTTATAGGATGGGTAAATAACTGCTAGAATAACTTTATCTAGGGTTTTTATAGATTCTTCTTTTCCTTGAAATCCTTTTAAAACTAGGTATGATACAGAACGATGAACTCTTATTGCTTTAATGAAGGAATTAAACAACGAAATGTTATGGCCTGTGAAGCGAGACTAGACTTTGAAGATATCCTTTCTGGCCTGAGAATCCGTTTAATGGGTCAAACACATGGGATCCAAATGTCCCATTGTTCTGGGAAATTTGCATTTCAGAAAGAGATTTGCAGCCTTACCCTCTTCCAATATAAACACTATCCATCACCTAGTCCTATCCTGCTCACTTGCTGTTCTTTTAATATGCTTTTGATCTGAAAATATGCTCAGTGAACTAGCTTTTTGTGAGCTGGACTTGTCTTATAAAAATACAGATAAGACAACTGCAGAAGCAGAATCTACTAAAGCTGAAAGTCATGACTGCAAGGTATGTAACAAGAAGATTCTATGTCCTGGGCTTAGATTATAGAGAAATTTTATTTTTACTACTACCACTCTGCTGGATTTTCTCACCATTATGTACCAGAATGCCTTTGGTAGGCCAAACATTAATCTCCAATTTATTTCTGACAGAAGCAAGGTGAATACCCCTCTTTAACTTCAGGCATCTGACATAGGTCCCTGTGTTAGGAAGCTAGTCTATCTTGGCTCCATATATTTGAAGAAATTTGGATTCTTGCTTTGCACCACTCTCTGGAGGATGCTATGGTTATGAATAAAATTATGGGATAAGAATATTTGTCAAAACTTTGTCATTAAGTGATATGTACATCTATATATCTCTTTCTTCTTTCTTCCTAAAGCCTACTTACATTCCACCAGTGCCAGTGCTGATGTGAATACGTCTCTCTCTCTCTTTCTCTCTCAGACTTTATCCAAGCTGGGTAAGATTTTGCCCACTCCTGAAGTGCTCAGCCTTTCAACTGAATGGGGATTATTTTATGTTTCTCCTTTGAATATCTTTGGCATAGGCAGAACTACAGTGTTTTTGTTGAAAAGCATAGACTTACAATTCCAGATGGTCCTCTTTGTTTTGTGGATTTTCCAGTCTGGGGTATGTTCTCCTCCCTTGTCTGGTCAAAGCATGCAGGGCACACATCCAAGATGAACTGTGAAGGATTCCTATGATGTGCACCCCTATCTTTACCACAAGGCTAAAAAGTGGAACACATCTTGGAGGATGTATTCCAGCCAGAGCGCACAGCCCTTGGAGAAGTGCAGAAACACTGACCATATGAATTGCAGCTCTACTGAGATTCCACAGGATTATTTCTGAAACAGAAATTTATTTTAGAGTGGAAAAATCTTTTGGTTTTTGCACAGTTGGGTTTTCTACTATGTAATTAAATAAAAGCAGAAACATCTTAAAGAAATGATGCATTTCATAGAAGAAAAAAAAACCCCTGTCATAGTTAAGATGTAAAATTTTTCACAAATCCTATCCATTTCTCTTTGACAGACATGGAAATATCAGTCATGCACTGCTGTAGCTGCACTCTGATCTCCACAGTTGAGAAGTCTTGAAAAATACCTCATGTAGAAGTCAGGCCTTTTGCATAAAGGCTTTCAAACAACACTGCTTCTTACAGCAGTGTCTCTGGGTCTGCTGGAAGGACTGCTTCCAAACTGGAGGGAGAGAACAGCTCTTCCTCTTCCCTTCCAGGCTTCATGACCGGGCACGTTTGTTCTGTGTATTCCTATTTGTCTTAGTCTGGTCTAGTCTGTCATACCTCCTGGCTGCTTAAGGGCAAGTTCAGGTCTCAGTTTACTCCATGCCTGCTTTTCCTGTTCAGGAGTGAGGAGGAGGATAAATTCTTAACAAAGGTCCTTTTTTGTAGTTCCTGTTCCTAGGGGTCCTCTGTTTCCTTGCCAAAATGCCTTTTGATTCACCTCTCGCAGTCAAAACATTCATGAAATGTGCATGACCCCTCACAATGCTCTTACTGCTCATACAGCTTACAGCTTTGAAAAACACAGTGATGCTGATAACTGAAATCTGCTGTGATGTTGCTGTGGGATGAGTAACAGTAGAGCTTTGGCTATGGACTGGTTTTCTAGTAGACTCTTGGGCACTTTACTGTGTCATTTTATGTTACTATTAAGGTCTTATATTTTCCATGCCTTCATGAACAGAGTATTGACTAATCATATAAAATAATGATGTGCAATTGAGAATAAAATTAGGAAATGTCATGCATTTGTTTTATAATCATATACTAGAAGTCCATAGGTGATATGCATAAAGTAAGAGGATAGAGTTAAGGTTTCCATTGTAATAAGAATACTAGTTCAACTTCTCAGAGTCTGTAGGTTTTACACTCTTGAATTAAGCACATACTGTACATTTTACACTGCACTAAAAAAAGCATTGTAGCTACACATTAGATTTGGAGAGTGATGCAAATAGCACCATTAAATGCCATCTTTGCATTTAGATTTGCATGTTTGTTATTCTATCAAAATATAACTGCATTTTCACTCCTGCTTGCTTTATACAACCAGTTTAGATTTAGGAGAGGAACTTAGTTTGTCTTTTTAGCTTGCATATTATCAGCAAACATTGTTAGTAATGTAGGAGTCATCTACCTACCCTAAGTTTGATGTCTAAGCCTGAGGCATTCCCCTAGGCTCCATTTACAGGCAATGAAGTGAATAGACATCTCCAGAAGGTGATGCCTCTCATACTAAGTCAGCTCAGATAAGGGAGATTAATTGCTCTTTACAGGTGCCTTTTTCGACTATCAGCTATAAAAAAGGACTAGGTCAGGCTTAGATCTGTTATTGTTAGACATCTCAAGTAAAGTGGATAGACCCACATTTTGTCATGGATCAATGGAACAGCTTTCAGGTTATGTTAATTTTGTAAGAAAGATAAGGTTAAATTGTTATCATTGCAATTCTTGTGGTAATATGCTTGTTTYGCAAGAGAAGAGATGCGGGAAAGGGAAAGAAAAGGAGCAAAACCTTCAAGTGACCTATTGTAGGGTTTACTAAAGAGAGTTTGCTTGGCTACTCCTCTCAGTAGCAGCAACAGCAGCCCTTTAGATTTTCAGGCATAAAACTCCTAATTTTGGAAACCAGTGCTCCAGCTACATGCTCTTTACCTCTCCCACCCTGCTACTGCACGTTTCATCTCCTCCAGAGAGGACCCTACCTTTTTTGACTCTCCTATCACAAAATTGTGGATGATAGTAATTAAAGCCCTTAACTTAAGCAGCTGCCATTACAGCTGGCAGAGCTTCAAAGCAGACCTTCACCAACTCTAAGACTGGGCCATCAGAAACCTCACGGAATTCAGTAGAGAAATGGAAAGTTCTTTACTGGGGCAGAGTATCCTCATCCATTGATACAGGATAGGAACTGCCTGGCTGTGCAACAGCCCTGTTGGGAAGAACCTCAGGGGTACAACGTACACAAGGTTCAGTGTGAGTCAGCAGTGAATTCTCATTTCAAACAAGGCAAACAGCCCAGTGGGCCACATTAGGAGAAACATAGTCAGCAGCTCAGGGGAAGTTATTATTCCCTCCTGCCCAGTGTTAGTGAGGCTGCACCTGGAATACTGTGCATAGTTTTGGGACCTCTGTTCAAAAGGTATGTAAAAAAACTGGAGAGACTCCAGTAGAGGGTTACCAAGATGGTCAGGGGCCTAAAGCACATGAACCACAAGGAGAGACTGAAAGATCAGTGAAGAAGAGGAAAGGGGGGGAGGTGTCTAATAACAGCTTATATCTAGTTAAAGAACAGTTACAGAGATGACAGAGCCAAATTCTTCTTCACAGAGGCAAGCAATATAGCAAGGTAAAATGGCCACAAACTGAGGCTTGGAAGGTTCAGCCTGGGTGTTATGAAAAGCTGTGTCACTAGGAGGACACAGGACTGGAGGATGCCCTGGGTTGGGTTGTCCAGAGAGGTGGTGCAATCTCTGTCCTTTGGGGTGTTCAAGACTGAGCTAGACAAAGCCCCAGCAGCACTGATCTGGGGCTGGTGTCACTCCAGCTTTGAGCAGGAGGCTAGGTTAGGTGACTGCCAGAAGTCCCTTCCAACCCGCATTTCTGTGACTGTTTTCTGTACTTTCACCAGGAATACCAGACTCTTCCCACGCAGCTCTACTCCACAAAATCTGGAGCCTGACCCTGGACTTTCTTTCCCAAAACTATGGCACTTTTAATTCAGGGAACTTCAGATACACCTGCCTGTGGCTGCAGCAGGTCCTGCCTAAGCATCTGTGCAATAGGGTAGTAGTTAACAGGGAGCACCGCTGCTGCTGTTCCCAGATCACAGGTAACTTTTGAATTGCTCCTTATATCACTATACAAATTCGGTGAGGGCACTTCCTTGTGAAACCTGGGTTCAAATCCCTGCTATGCCCAACACCAGTGAGGAGCTTGAAATTAGATTTCCTGTACGTGATGTGAGTGTGCTTTAATGATTGGCCTATTGTCTCTTCGTGGGAAAAAACAGAATCAAACAGTCCTTAAAGATATTCAGAGGGTCTCAGTTTTGCCCAGCTAGGAAGCTGGTTTATAGGATGGAGAGAGCCACTGCTTTCTTAGTTCTAGATGCAAGCTGTGATTGCAGAATTTTCATTTCCTGATGGGATGGTGGAGATAGGCAGTACCCTTTTAAAAAATAAGCTGGTTTTCAAGTCTGGGCATTTTCAAATGATAGCTACTCATAAACTTAGAGAATTTGAGCTGAAAATAGTGAAAGGTGGGAATGTGGAACTGGAGATCACTATTCTACCATTGCTCTTCATCTTGAAAGAACACCTTAAAATCCTTCATAGCTTCCATTAAGTCATCTTGAAATTTTCTCAGTAATCCCAGCCTATTTTAGATGAAAAAAACAGATGCTATTTCTTTTGAATGTTATCACTTGAATTCACTCTGCGAAATGATATTTTTCTCATTGAAAAATGGTAAAATGAGCCCAACTTCTTGATAGAAGCAAATTGCTTATTTTATTTTGTTTCATTAGTGGTATCATCTCTCTTGATTTACAGTCTAAGCATARTACAATGTATATTTTAAAATACCAACTTAATACAGCTTGAAGGCTTAGATAACTTTGCTGGAAGAACTCAAGTCTTCTTCCTCAGCAGTCCACCAACCTTGTACACCATTCCGGTTCTTTGTTCCCAGAGAACTTATTTTATATTTGGTCTATTTTAAACTGCATTTTTTTATTTTATTGATCTAGTCAGTGACTATACAACTTGCATATTCGTAGCATTGTACTATGGCACTGTACATTATGCTTTCTTTCCAGCAAACAAAACCAGTAAAAATTTATGTACCTTAAAGGCAAATGGGAATCTTGCATTGCCTGTGTGCTTAAAACAAAAGGATACTGAAAGAGTCTTCCTCTTCAGTTCCTTTTTTCTGAGCTTCATCAATGAGGTGTCACAGTAATCTGTCTCTGTCACACATACTTTCTTATTTCACTTTATAATGATCTCCTTCATATGGGCTCATTCAGGCTTCAGAAAGAGACAAAAAGAAGCAGAGGTGGGATTTTTTTTTTCTTCTGAAATGCATACATGGATGTATTCAAGGATACTCAAGAGGGTTAGAACCCTTCCTGGATAACACCAGGTTAGGGGTAGTGGTTGATATGCTGGAGGACAGGGCTGCTGCTCAGAGGCGCCTTGGCGAGCTGGCCTAAAAAGGCTGACAGTATCCTTGTGAAGTTGAATAAGGGCAAAGTCCTGCACCTGGAGTGGAATGATCCCATACACAGTACAGACTGGGGGCTGATTGACTAGAAAGCAACTTTTCAGAAAAGGACCTGGGAGTCCTCATGGACAATACAGCAGTGTTCCCTGGTGGCAGTGAAGGCTAGCCACCAACTGGGCCATATTAGTATGAGGGTTATGAGGTTTCAGTTGGAGTCCTGTGTCTATGGCTGCTCAAAACCAGTTGGAGTTATGTTCCAGATAGCTCTAAAAATGCTGTATTTATAACTAAGCAGCATGGATGTAAATGATACCTGTTATTTGTGCAGAATGGCACCTACTAGGGTATGTTCATAAGTCACAGAAATCCTCAACAGTCATTACAGAAGAATAGCAAAGTAGGCAAAATAGCAAGCTATGAAAGGCAAGAAGAAAGGGAAAAGTTCTAGTTTTGGTGTCTAAAAGAGATCTTTGTGAGCACTCTACTGACAGCCTGACTCCTACAACTCACAGATGTAAAGGGTGATGCAGTTAGGGCATTTCTTTTAAAAGGAAAGGAAATACTGGGGATATTAAATGCTAGCAGGCAGTTGAGATCTGGGGTTCCCAGGCTGATTTCTCTGGAGATCTTTTTTTTTCTTTTTCTCTATGAACTACAGATGGAGTGTAGGACAAACAGCTTCTAATTGGGGTGTCACAGTTATGTTTCAAAAGCTCAGCAGGATGAATCTGGGGCAGATCTGGGCTGAGTTTTGTGAGTAACACTGTAATCARGATTAAAGCTCCAGAGGGTTTACATTTACATTTCACTCTGTTCTCAACTGCACCCTTTTGGCACAGCCTGGATTCCAATCTGACTCACCACTACACTCTTAAATGTCAATCCCCAACTTGCTAAATCACATCCCTAACTCTTAAGCAAGGAAACTAATATATTTTACATAATTAAACTTCCATTTTACTCTTTCCCCCTCTTAAAAGTGGTATGCAGCAGTCCAAGAAAGACCCTAGGCTTTTTAACACTTGCTTGTGACAAGTGTGTGGTCTGAAAGTGCTGAAGAGGTCATCACTAGCAGTGGCAAAGGTTATTCATCAAACATGCAAGATGAGGCCAGATTTGCATACAGAAATAAGCTGAGCAGGTGAGGACAGCAACCTCAGCTATCAACCATACTGGAGGCTCAAGAATACTGTTTCAGAGTTGTACGTAGCCTCTTCAGTGCCATTTGATAGAGCCAGCAGTTGAGGTTCTTTCTTGTTTGTCACTTGCTGCAGCTTTCTTAGTTTGTTCTGGGGTCATTTGTCTTCTCTCCCATGATGTTGCTAGTCAGCTAGTGCCAGGGCCACAAGAGTAGTGGAAGGTTATCTTTCTTAAATGCTCATGTCTGCCAACACAGAGCTGCTACTCTGCTGGCAGATCAAGGGAGATTTGGCACCTCAGTTTTTTTCAAGTGCATTTGTGCTGTAGCTGAGCTGCCTGCTGTCCTGGATGCTCTCTGAGAGGGCGTTTAGCCTGACAGATCTTATAGTGATTGACAAGAAAACTTTCAGTGCATAACAGCATGGAGGAGTCACATTTTTGATATATTAGGAGCTGTAATTGCTACTGCAGCCAAAATGTGGTCATAAGCAGAGCTGAACAAAGGCAGATGAAGGTCCAAGATGTGCCCTGACTGAGCTATCCCATTCCTCTAAATCTGCTTAACAGAGCTATGTTTTCCTTACCCAGTTCTTTTTTTCTGGTGTGTCAGTAAGGTTCAGATTTAAAAGAACTGAAGCAGCCTCTCGGGGTGTCTGTTTTTAGCTGGATCCAGACTTAGGCAGGCACTGGCTAGACTGCAAGTTCTCATGATCTTCACTTAAGTCTTGTGAAATTAGTTTCTTTGTGAAAAATTAAAATTAGGTTTGATGATGAAATTAGATCAGGTGAAATTAGTGGTTTTTTGGTTTTTTTTGACTTCCTGCAGTCCTAATGCCTAGTGTATTTTGAACATCTAAGAGTCTTAGCTTTCATTTTAAAATGATCAACTACTCCTGAATTGTGATGAAACTCTTCAAACCATGACCCAGCTACATGGGTAATCTGCCAAACTGGAAGATATTAACAGGTCACTCATAAAACAAACTCTTTTTCTCTCAGTATTTAAAAAATAGACATGGATCATTCTGTATTGAGCATCTGAGACAAGAAAAAACTTAAGTGTATTGACACACGTGTTGTTATTCTCAAAGCAACAAGGCTGTCCAGATTTTTTTGTATCTTCTGTGTTGGGATACAAAGGATTGTACTGGGGATATGGGCTGAGAGAAAACTAGGCTTTTTTAAGTCTGTTGTACTGGTTAGAATTCATCACACACAAAAACACCTCACAGCATCTCTGTGATCACCTAATCCTCCATGCTGAGGTAGGCAGCACACCTGATACAAGACTTCACAGGGATGGTGACATAACACGTGTGTGTTAGAGGGACTTGCAACAGAGGACGCTCCTCATGGAATGGGCCCTCTTCAAGTGAGCCCCAGCCTTGGGAGCGCTACAAGTTGCTTGTGTTGTCCTTGGTGGCATATTGACTAGTGTGTTTTCTGAGTGGATAAGGAGGGGAGGTTTAACTAGTCCCCAGTGTGGAGTGACCTGTTCTTCCTCCTTCCCCACAGTGAGTGTATTTTTTACATAATGGTGTTTGCTTGATGAAAAAGGGCAGGAAACTACTGGTCACTCAGGTTGGAAGGGCTTCCTCTGGTCTCATCCTAGTGTCTTGCTCATACGTCGAAAGCCGTGTGCCAGACTTGTTTGGCCAACATCTTGGAGTTGTACAAGAAATATGCAAAGAATTGAGGTGAGGACTAAGCGAGGTTCTCACTGGGTGCTACATAGCAGCATGTACCAGCTGGCCACACAGCTGGCAGTCTTGACTCAATGCCGAAGGTGTGCAGTGTAGACTTGGACAACATGCTCCAGCCTGCAGACCCACCATAGGGAAGCCTTTGAGTCATGCAGTCATGGCCAAGGAGTAGCACTGACCAACGTGAGATTTGGTGTGACATAGCACTGGGTTTTAATTAGCTTTTGAGAGAGTCAGTTAAGAGTACAGTTTTCCACATTTTGCAGGACTACTGCCTGGAGAACAAAAAACACCCATCAAGCTCCATTTTACATTATATATTCATAACTTGTTAGAGCAGGTCCCACTCTGTCACAGTAATGTCCTTTGTACATTCTATATTTATTGTTCTTTACTGCACAGAGTCAGCACTGCCAGCTACTGTAATCCCTAATGCAGTTGTAGCTGTAGGAGATTTTGTTTTAGCCCCCAAATTAAAGAAGGGCCTGAATATTTAGCATAAAAGGATGTGTGTTTATTGCCAGCCTTGCTATGTAGTCTGAGTAACCATAGAATAGAACTATAGGATCTGTTTTGCCAAGATGTGTTGTCACAGAGGTTGAAATTGGTTGAACACACCTTTGTTGACTGAGGAAAACCTTGTGCAAATGCCTGGCACATTTTAGCAAAATTTACAACCTCTAAAATAGCTAGCTTTCTGGAGCCTCAGAGGCTTAGCGTGGTAAAGTCATTGGAACAACTGCTAATGACTTAATTACAGTGGATTCATTAGTTAAAACTGCTGCCAGAGACTTGAATGTTGCAGATTACTCTCTAGTAGCAAGTGGCTTAAGCTGCTGGGCAGATCTTTGCCTGATTTATGACTCTCTCACAATCAAATGGAGTTCTTGCCAGATTATCCCAACATTCAGTTCTGGTTTTAATTTATTTATAAAAATTGCCTTTTGGTTCTGAACAAACTTCATATTTGCTGCAAGTGCACTGTGAACCAATGTCACAAACAGGGTTATTTCTGTGATTCTTGTCTGAAGGGTTACTTCTTATATGCCAGCTCTTCCTCTCAAATATGGAGAGCTATCAATCATTCATGAAATCTGAGGCATTAAGAGGCTTCCAAATAAAAACACAGCTAATCCATATCCTCTGAGGGTCATTCTGTGTGAGATAACAAGGACTCTGCCAATAGAACAAAAGCTTGCTTGCAAATCTTGATAGAATTCATTTTTTACAAGCACTTAAAAATATTTTGTACTTAAAATGGATACCTAGAAGTGATCTTTGTTGGCATGATTTAGAAAGTTACAGAGATAGTCCAGAAAATTTAAGCAGATACATTGGTCCTGTTCTAAATGGCAATCAAACTTCCTAAAAACACCAACACCAACTCAGAGGCCGTGTTTCAATGTTGTCTCAAATGTTTTTCCCCAACAGAAATTACAGCTGCAGGTTTTGAGCCCATTGGAGGCATTTGCAGGTTTCCCAAGCTCCACCAGTAAAGCCTCTAGGTTTTACGCCAGGTTTTGTTTAAATACTTTCAATCAACTTTAAGTTCAGTGAGTGTCTTCTTTCCACCTTGGATCAGCAAAAATAACACTTCAATTTCTCTCTCATCCAGATAGGGATATGCTTGACCTGAAAGTTTAGTCATTATTCAGGGTCTTACAAGCTCTTTTGTTAGGAGAAGAAATTGATATGGAGTCTGTTCTTTCTCTACTATAATTCTGTTATTTCAAACACCTACAAAATCTCATTTCTCTGAACAGAGTAGGAGTCTAGCTTTGCTCATAGTTCTACATCTCTTTCCAGCCTGTGCTTCACCTCTAAAAGTTTCTCTCGTCTTTTACTCAATATCACACTCATTAAATTTCCACTGCTGACATTTTGTTGGGCTTTTGTTGCTTCTCTCCCATGTGTGTGCACAGGCATGTCTGCAGAGAGCACTACTGACTCTCTCATAGTATCAATCCCCAGGCAAGCTGGTCTGTCCCTTCTTCCTTCCAGCACCTTCAGTAAGCTGAGTCTCAGTATAAGTATATAATTCGTATGCTGAGCTACTAAAATTCTTCCTGGCTTTGTCACTTTGCTGCCTCTTAGAGAAATACTTCAGGTAATGATGAATCAAAGAGAAGTACATACTTGCCTTCAGATGGTATTGAATTGTCCCAGTCCCAGTGAATCATGATTTGCTTGTGTATTTAGTTATGTTTCTTCTACAATAGGCATTTTACTGTGATTTCCGTAGCAGGCTTCAGAAAGCCATACAATACTTGCTTGAAGTACTTGCAGCCACTTCAAGATTTATGAATTATCAATCCCAAAGCTAAACTAAATAGACTTAATTTTATTTTTATAAATTGCTTKTCTCTTAAACATGCAAAAAAATAAGGGCCAACATTTAAGACTGATAGTCTCTGCATAGTAGTAACTGTAGGATCACAATACGTGGCTCCCATCTGAATAGTTTGCTTATTAAAAGTTTGCTAGTCTTACATGAGAATGACAAAAGATTGGGCATAGGAATAGAAGAAAATCCTCAGCATAGTCCCCCAGAGTATTTGATAAAGCTCTCCTTCTCTCAAGCATCCTTCTGATGCTGCCTTCCTAGCTGGACAGCTGAGTAGTTTCCAAATTCTAGAAATGCTGGCCCTTAAGGAGAAAGAACTCTCTCCCTCCCCTCCATGCTAGGTTTTGTACATGGTTGTTGCTGTGGCAAGTATTGTCTACAAGTTATGAGATGAACCTCATCCTGAAGATCAGACAACCACGTGCAGTCCAGTACCAGATTTCTTCTCTGGACTGGATTTTCATGTGTTACATTTCTCATTAAGAAGAGTTTTTCCAACTGCGTGCTTTCCAGAACTGCTCAAGTTTTCATCAAGGAGTGTCAAATTTTCCAGTCTCTTTTGGTGCCTGGAACTTGATGGGATGCACCCACAAGTACTGAGGGACTACGTCATTGCAAGGTCACTCCTCTGAAAGATTGTGGTGATTAGGGGAGGTTCCTGAGGACTGGAAGAAAGCAAATGTCATTCCTATTGACAAGAAAGGTAAGAAAGAGAATCTAAGGAACTACAGACCAGTCAACCTCATCTTGATTGCGAGGAAAGGATAGAGGAAATAATCCTAGAAATAATTTCCAAACATATTAAGGACAAGAAGGCGATTGGGAGTAGTCAGTATGGATTTACGAAGGGGTAATTGTGCCTGACCAACCCCATAGCCTTCTACGATGAGATGAGTGGCTTGGTGGATGAGGGGAGAGCAGTGGATGTTGTTTACTCAACTTTAGTGAGGCTTTCAACACTGTCTCCCATAACATTACCATAGACAAACTGATGAAGTAGTATGGGCCAGATAAATGGACAGTGAGATGGACTGAAGACTGACTGAATTGCTGGGCTCAAAGACTTGTGATCAGCAGCACAAAATCCAGCTGGAGGTTGGTCACTAGTGATGTACCCCAGAGGTTGATACTGGGGCCAGCACTGTTTAACATTTTCATTAATGGTCTGGATGATTAGATAGAGTGCACGCTCAGTAAGTTTGCAGATGCTGCAACACTGGGAGGCGTGGTTAATACACCAGATGGTTGTACCACCATTGAGAGGAACCTCAACAGGCTGGAGGAATGGACCAACAGGAAGGTCATGAAGTTCAGAAAAGGGAAATGCCAAGTCCTGCACCTGGGGAGGAATAACCCCAGGCACCAGCACAAGCTGGGGGAAGACCAGCTGCTGAAAAGCAGCTTTGCAGAGAAGGACCTTGGGCTCCTGCTGGACAACAAGTTGAACATGAGCCAGCAATGTGCCCACAGCATCCTAGGCTGCAATAGGCAGAATGTTGCCAGCAGGTCAAGGGAGGTGATCCTACCCCTCTGCTCTGCCTTGGTGAGGCCACATCTTGAGTGCTGTGTGCAGTTCTGGGCCCCCAAGTACAAGAGAGACACGGGCATACTGGAGTGAGTCCACCAAAGGGCCACTGAGATTATTAAGGGCGTGGAACATCTGATATATGAGGAAAGGCTGAGAGAGCTAGGAGTGTTTAACCTGAAAAAGAGGAAGCTCAGGAGGATCTTATCAATGTATAGAAATACTTGATGGGGAGGAGTAAAGAAGACAGGGCCAGACTCTTCTCAGTGGTGCCCAGTGACAGGGCAAAAGGCAATGGGCAAAAATTGAAATACAGGAAATTCAGTTTAAACATAAGAAAACACTTTTTTACTCTAAGGGTAATCAAACACAACAGGATGCCTGGAGAGACTGTGGATTCTCCATCTTTGCAGATTTTCAAAATCCAACTGGACATGGCCCTGAACAACCTGCTCCAGGTGACCCTGCCTTCAGCAGGGAAGCTGGACTAGATGATCTCCAGAGGTCCCTTCCAACTTCAACGGTTCTGTAATTCTGTGACATAATAGTAAGCGTTGTTTTGTTTTGTTTTTTTGCAAAGATGACTCTGCAAACCAAGCACATATCCTGTGACGGTTCATCTGCTGTTGATGTTTTTGACATTTCATAGTTCAATCCAGAAGCTGCAACATTCACACTCGTGTTAAACTGACAAAGGTGAAAGGTACCTGGTGATTGAAAAGGTCATTTCTGGTATCTTTTCACTTGTGCCGTAAAAATAAATCCAGTCTCTAACTAGGTTGTCTTAGCATCAACTTTGTGTGTTTACTTGTGTTTTTTCCCCCTTCTCTATCTGAGTGTTTTTCTGTCAAAAACCAGTTCACGGGAACTCAAGGGAAAGGTATACCAGGGGCTTGGCTAAGCTATTCTGATTTATCATTTTGGAAAAACAGTGGGGCTGTCTGCCACTGTCCCATTGTCAGTGCATTAGTATGGGCTGGCAGTAACGAAGCAAGCTCCATTTGTACATTTACTAATAGTTCTGCACCAGCCACTGTTTTTATTTTCCCAATAAATTAGTAGAACAGCAAGTATTATGCCATTTACATGCAGTTAATCAGTAGTGTTCTTATATAATGCTTCAGTGAAACCCTGCAACTTAGTTACACGTTGTTTATCATAAGAACCACTATTCCTGATGTTATATTGCCATAGCTGTGGCTGCCTTACTGCAGTCAGCAATGCACTGTTCATTGGTTCACTCTTAGAGTCACATTCACTGTGGTTCAACTCCAGTGAAACCAGTTACCACAAATATTATTTGTGATATAATATATATAATTATATAATATTGTGATATAATATATATAATAATTTATTATTATTTAAAATATTACTTCTTATAATATTATGAGGCAGTGTCTGTGGTGGGTGCTATAGAAATGTTAAGAAGGGAAAGAGGAAGATGGTTTAAACTAAGGGCTGTGCAACAGGATTGTAAGGTCAGCCTGTGCCTGTCCAGTTTGGATTCATACTAGAGCTGGCTTGCACCTGCCCGAGTCAGGTTTTACAACATAATGGGTGAGATGCAGATGGAGCACAGCCATGGGGTTTAGGCCTCCAGGCTCCGGTCTCCCCTTCCCAGAAGCCACCCACCYAGAAAGAAAAACGAGGCAGCCAGAAGCTTTATAGTCTTCTCCATGTCATGTTGCATACCTTTTAGCTGATGCAGAGCTGATACTTGACTGACAACTTCATGTACCTGGCAGAGAAAGTAAATATGCTGCATCTGAGGCCAGTGAGTGGCAGGGAGGCCTGGCCCAGCGGGTGGCTGGGGTCAGGTCTTGCCTTGGGTGGACTGTATGGCTCTCATCGCAGGGGCGCAACATCATCGTTTATATCCAATAACAGCGAGAAAGCTTCAAACTTTCAGTTGGGCCCCCTTGCCTTTGTATGATAAATCTTCAAAATATGCAGACTTTTTGTCCTAACYGATAATTCTAAAACATTTCAAGTCTTCCACTGAGAAATGCCATGGCTCTACTGCTCTACTTAAAACCTGTAAGGCCTGAGGCCACTTGGCACTTTTGAAAATTTGAATGTGTGGGATGGTTGGCCTTTGACTTCCATCAGTCCATTTTAGTAGATTGCACACTGATCACTGTGAACATAAAGTGCTGCCACAATGTTGTATGAGACTTTTAAAGGCACAAATGCTGGCTGTGTAAATAAATAAACTTCAGGTATGTAGAAGTAAGTCTGTGATGTGGAATATTTCCTATGGAGAATTATTTTTTTCCCTTAGTCTGAAATGTTCCAAATTTCATTTTAGGGGAATATTCATTAAACAATCATAGTCAGATATCTCTTAGGTGGTGGATAAAACAAAGTTTATTAACTGATCCATATCTAGAAATGTTATTAAAATCAAATGTCAAAATTTTAATGTAATACTGTATTACACAGATACCAGACATTGTTAGCCCTAAGCATTCTAATATAGGTCAGGCTTCCAAAAGTCAGAGTTACTCTTTTGAGTGTAAATTGCCATAAGCAAGTTCAACAGCAGCTATGGAAATACTGTGAAAATAGAAATTGATGATTTTTGATAAAAAACATTTAAACCAACTTCTGTTATCCCAGAAATTAGATAGTTCCCAAAACATTTTTTAGATTTTGCATCTTCTTATGATAGCTTCCTCTTATATGCTGAATTATTTGGTTGATGATATAAAAATAAAAGCGGCAGCATCAGCTGTACTTGTGCTGGAAATTAAATGTTGAAGAGCAACAGTCAATAACCCCACTGAAGTGCAGGAGGACAAGGAAATTTGTTTTGCACCTTTTGTGACCAACAGCTCCTGCACAAAGCTGAGTACTGAATCTGTCCTTTGTGAAAGCCACTTAAAAGAAACTGCAGGAAGTGCAGAATCAAGCATCAACATTTACTTTTTAAAAACTTGCTAGTAAAGTGAATAAGAATGCATATCTCCACTGTATTACAGAGCCTTGACTTGCAGATGGGTCCACTCAGCTGCTCACATGAATCCAGCAATGGATTTAGGTTTAAGATTGTCTTATGAAGTCTCCATGGAGTCTGACCTCCTGCATAATCCTGCATCTCCTCCACAGCAGACCCTGAGCTGCTTTTTGTAATGAGATGAAGTGAAGCCAAGATTTGGAACACTGGCTGCTGCTTCTGTTTGAATGGCCATGTTGTGCATATGCCTTTCTTGATTTGGGAGATGATCTTGCAAAACCCAGGAATTGATAGACATATTAAATTTCTCTCCTAGGACAATGTAATAAACACTTCTAATCCTAACACATTCTGCATGGCATATGAGAAAAACCATGCTTAGATTTATTGCAGGAGTTACCAGTGTCTCAGAACCCTCGTGATGGACTAGGATCATCTCTCGCTAGAGACTCTACAAATATAACATGAAAGGATGGTCCCTGCACTGAGCAGCTTACAGTCTAAAGGCAGATAGCAGCACAATGCTGAGATACACAAATGAACTTTGGAATAGCTAGATCGTCTACTAGAAGTAGTAGAACTACTCCTGCAACACTGAACTAAACAGCTGCTTTTTTATATTGTTGCTAACAGTGAAATAGTACTATAACCTTTTAGGAGTACTGCAGCTGGTATAGAAGCAAAATCTCTATAAACAATATGTTGTTAAGTAAAGGGTGAAAACAGAAAATAAAATGATTTCCCCTTTGCCATAGGTTAATCAGAAATCTACACTTGGGAAGGGGTCCTTAATGAGACATTAGCTTTCAGAGGGACATCAGCTTTTCAGAGCTGGACCACAGCTGACTGTGAGAGACAGATTTCAGGAAGACTTGGAGCTAATTCTAGAGAAGGCAACCAAAATTTGCCAAGGAAAGAAAGATGATGAATCCAGATTAACAAATACAAGAACATGAACAGAACTCTTGCATGGGAACATTATTAAGAATCCAAAACATCAGATTGAAAGACACCAGAGATGGAATATTTACCATGTCTGGGGAGGAAGGCAATGTATAAAAATTACATACATATACATACCTAATGGGAAACAACAGCAACAGTTTCATAAGTGCAGTGTCGTAAGAGGAAGCCCCGCAAATGAATGAGGCTATCACCAAAGGTGGACGTGCTTTAAGGAGGAATACTTGGTGCCTCTTCCAGATTTCTGGGTGATGGAGGTTAGCAGCAAAGCAGCAAAATGTTTGAGATGGCTCAGTCCCAGGAGTGATGTTCATACACACATGCACAAGGAGAAAGAGAGAGAGACTGCTTCTCCCAGATTCTGCCACAGAATACAGGAGTAGATGTAGCTGTGACAGTGATGGCAGAATAATGTTGTGCAGCCTCGCCTCCCTTACGTGTCCTGGAATTAGGCAGTGCTAAAGTCTTTGTCTGCAAAGATGCTGCAAGAAGTTAATGGTGTAAACAGGACAGAATCTACAGAAAATTAGTTAAATGCTTTTATAGTCTGTTCCTCTGTAAATTAAAAAAAAAAAAAAGGCCTCTTGCCCATACAGATTTTCCACCTTCATTTATATTGTAGTTCACTCATATTAACTGTATGTATTATTGTTATGGAGTGAGGAGATCTAATGGGGAAAATACACCTTAGTAGCACATATTACACAACTGTAGAAAGAAAAAAGCAATAAATTTATGAAAGAATTATAATGAACCAACTCATGAAAACTTTTTTTTGTAGTAAAACTAAAGCAAAACGTTCTATGCCTCATTCTGCTCAATTAAAAACAACTCTCAAAGCCTCACCTATGAACCGAAGCTCAGAATCATCATTTGACTTCAGATTTCTCAAGAGGCCAGTTTCCTTCAATGCTATTGGCAAGGTTCTTCTTGAATCTTGCACTGCTTTCACCCGTAACTGTCTTTCTTTGGTTCTTTTGTTAATTCTGTAATTGATTGCTTCTTCAATTCGTCCTTCAGAGGAATATTCCCTCTCCCCTCCCATTCCCTACTAAGTTTTCAAAGGATTTCTTGGGACTTTGTCCTCTATCTGTTTTTCCATTCTAAATAAATTAATTCCTAAGAAAACAGTTCAACAGCGATCCCTATGCTGACAACTTGTAAATGTCTCTCTCTATTGCAGAATGTCTCTTTCTTTCCAAGCTAATATTTTGTCCTGTCTGTCATTCTCATCAATGCCTGTCATGCTCAAGATGGTTCAGTTGTCTCTCTATAATCTCTTCTACTATTTTCTTATGTGATCACTGTGATTACCACCACCATACCACCTGCAGTAATTAAAGTGAAAGACTGTGACCCAGAACCTCTTCCTGAGCCTCTTAAATTTGTATGCAAGACTGCCACAGAAAAAACATCATGAAACTGACCTCCCTTTATCAGATCAAGAGCCTGTTAAATCTATATCCATTTCCAAGCTTACATCTTAAATTGTTTCAAAAAAACACAGGTGAATTTTGAACGATTGTAACTTTTATAATCAGTATTTTTCAAAGTTTAATTTGCAGGCAGTATTAATTTATGGTACTGGAGGAGAACCTAATAAATATTCTGTAGTGAATTTTTTAAGATTACTGATGTCTCCACAGTTGTACACCTTTGCTATTAAAGTTGTGCTAGTAATTAAGGAATTGTTATTGTCTGTGCAAATTATAAAATATCTGAGTTAGCAAAATGAGGTTACCCTGCAGTCTCTYAGGGTAAAATTGCTGGCTCTGGGATATAGTGTTTAATCCTATGAATAGTCATTTTGAGTTCATTATGGCGTGTACCAGTCCCTTAAGCTGACTTGATGCACATGTTTCGTCTTGAAGCTACATGCCCTTAATTCACAAAGATACCATTCTAAGTGATAAGAAGTGTTGAGATATTTGTGTAACTTTCAATTAGGTTTTGAATTATGGCAATAAATGAACACTGAAATTTTTCATTGGCTAAACTGTCATTGAAAACACACTTGTACCATCAATGTGATGCTTAAGAAGATGTTATACTGTTGACCTGATGTCAGCTCTTGTGGATTGAGGCTTTTTTTTTTTTTTTGATGGGAGTCTTGAGAGGATGGAATATAAATCTGTTTTAAAGATGAAATTGCTAGTTCAGCTACAGCTTTCAATAGTGCTTTCCTGTACTTGGACTGCTTTTAAAATCTCCTTGTTATTCCAAATAACCGAAATTGGAATTCACTGAATAGCTTTTTTAAAGAGCAAATGAAGGGCCAAGTCAGATAGGAGAGACTTAAATAAGAAAGTCACTTCAGTCATCCAGGCTGTAAAGAATTCTCCACAGAAGCATTTGCAATGCATGCATCAATACAGACAGAGATGAAAGCCTCTCTTGCCTCTGGGACTGCAATGCCAGGGCCTGGAGCGCAATCCCATACCTTTCCCAGGAGTTTAGCCCTCTGCACTCAAGGCCAGCTCTCTGGTAACAAAGAGCTATTTGAGAAGTCTTGGCCAGCCTTGGAGCTCTTTGAGAAAAAGTTGGAAGAAGCCTGCGCAGAGTATCCCTGCTTTTGCTCGGGAATGGCTTTCAAGCTGAGGCCTTTTGAGCTTGAGCCTGAGCTCCGTAGCAGCTGTGTTTCAGCTACACTCCTACCTGGCCAGACCCTGACCCTGACCTGTGCACTGATTTCCGAACCTTGTGTCTGTCTTGTCACTGTGGACTTGTCTGGTGACCTAAACATTTGGTTGAACCTGACTCCCATCACCAGGCCTGTCCTGCTCGCCTCGCTCAGCACTGTAGGACCAGGCCCTAGCTGGTGATAACATTGCCTCTGCCTGCCTTGTTATAATGCTTGGCACCCTTTCTCCTGTGGAGCAGCTCACTCTTGCTGCTGCCTGACAAGCAGGACCTGCGAACACTGGAGCACACCCAGATAGTACACAATTACAGAAGCACTTCCCTCCAAAACCATGTGAGTGAGACTGACAGATAGCAGAATTCTCATTCTCTGAGAGTTAGTTCATTGGTACTGTTATTTTCAAGGTTGAAAAGCAGAGGGGAAAAAAAATCAGAGACACTGTCCTTTAAAAATATTCTAAAGACCAAACAAAGAAGTTACTTTCCCTCTGGCTTGCTCAGGCACTCCTTCTTGATTTCTGCTTGCTGACTTCCATTGTAAGCTGGTCTTTCAGTGATTTCTTTTCAAAATTGCATCTGGAACCCTTTGTCACAAGATACTGTGGAAACCATGAATATAAATATCTTCAAAAGGTTTAAAAAAAACCCTGAGAGACCCCAACTCAGGAAATCACTAAATCCCCAGTGGTCAAGGTGGTAAAGTTGCCAGGAGAAGAGTAATTCTATACTTGTAGGGCTTGTTAAATGCTTTACCTATTCAACCATCACGGACCATTCATCATGGACCATCCACCGTTGGAAACTGGCTACTAAGCTTTGAACTGACTGGGTACATCTGTTCTTATGTTTTTATGATGTAATATTCTTTGACTTGGATAGTATACTGCGATACTAGAATAATATTCTTCTACTTGTAAATTCTGGCAGCACT
The DNA here is from genome assembly GCF_003343035.1 of Apteryx rowi. Taxonomy (NCBI): domain Eukaryota; kingdom Metazoa; phylum Chordata; class Aves; order Apterygiformes; family Apterygidae; genus Apteryx; species Apteryx rowi. The sequence continues at coordinate 59,616 of NW_020448241.1, forward strand.
GACACTCAGGCTACAAGAGCTGTTGCCTTTGCAAGACTTCTGACTTTGTTTCTCTCTTAATTGATTTGATGCTACTTACATACCTAGGTGCTGCAACTGATGCAGAAGTGCTGGTGGCTCTTTTCTCACCTGAGCATCTGCAGGTGCAAAATCAGGCAATCAGGAGAACCTGACAAGTTCTCATAGTGAAAAGCAAGGGGTGAGGTGAGTCTGTACTTATCATCTGTTATTACTTGCTTCTTTAAGGATACATGAACAATATAGAGGATTGATTCCTACTTGTCCACTTGATATTTCAAAGACCGTGTGATCCAACTCTGTTACTCACCCTCCCAGGGAACCTGTAACTTCTGATCTCTGCTGTATGTGTGTATACCTAATGTATATCTTTTTTCTATATAATGTGTGTGTGTGCAGGATCAGAAAATAAAGATGGCTCCCTTACACCACTCCTTTTATTTTTATAACCGTATATTAAGATGATATACTGGCAAGCAACAGCTAATTTCCAGGTGTGTCAGTGAGGTACCATAAATGTCAACAGAAAACTGAGAGTCAAGCACCACTGAAGTAGAAGGTTGTAAGGTTCAGCCATCATGGATGTCATGGATCATGATGTGCATTTTCTTCTGCTTCTCCCACCCCTCAGCCACTCCCCAGTAACTCCCCAGTTACTACAGAAGCCACTGGTAGCCTCTCTTGCATTTCATAAGTGTATTTTGTGATCTAGAAAATACACTGAGGTTACTGTGAGACACTGCCATCGTTCAATGCCTTAAATGGTAGCCATAAAAAAGGACATATGAGGATCGAATCCTTACTGGGAGATAAAAGTTACGATCCATCAAATTAGAAATGTGCTGGCAAAACATCTTGTTTTCTTCATGTATTTGACAGGGCCATAGTTGATCACTTAGTAACAACAGAGGAGCATGAAAATAGTGCTGAAGATGTATCCTAGTGTTCTTTTGGCTGAGAAATATGGCTCCTGCTTTCACGTGTAGCCTTTTCTATTGCAATGTGTACAACATCATCCTCATTGCATGTTTCCCAAATTTTTAATACACATCTAGTCTTTGCTTTATCTTTCTCAAGCCAGCCCTTTAAAACATGGGTCAGGATACCCAAATTATGAGAGAAATTCCAAAACCATTACCCTGACTTATAAGAGATGAAAAGAGCTTCTGATCATTGAACTCTTCTGGTCCATATTGGCCTTGTTTTCAATTTTTTCTATGTAAAAATATGAGGATCAGAAGATTTATTTTTTTTCACTTTTCTTAAATGACTGTGCAAGTTCGTATTTTATCTATTGGCTCCTAGGTTAAAAAAAAAAAAATCTGAGATTCATATGAAGTTGGTGATATAAGCCAGTACTGCCTTTCTTCTGCTTTCCCTAAAGACATTAGTCTTTCCTGTGGTTTGCTCGATTCTCTTCATAGATTTATGAAGATAAATGAAGAATATCTTTTCACAGATATGAGGATTTTTATGAATGCAGTCAGCCTTATTCCTGAAGTCACAAAGGGCAAGAATAACACCGATCAGGACACAATACTGTTCTTTGGTTCTTAATCAAGTTATGAATGACAATATTGTGCTGACTGATACATAATTGGTCAAGGAATTTTGCTGCCACTGCATCAATGCCCGTTAGTAGTGCACTTAAGTGTTTACATGTGGAATCTTAAAAAAAGGCTTTGTTGGTTTTTTTTCACTTCAAACTGAAATTTGGACATGCGTAGATGTTTGTGGAAGTTCAGCATCCACAACGTTCAGCATCCACARCACTGTCTGCCAGGTTTTAGATGGAAGTAGGAGAATTTGCTTCGACATGTATGGTAATATGTAGTTCCAGATTAAGAAACATACAGGTATGTATCTACATGTGAGGTAGATGTCTAAACTGCCAGTATGGTCAGTGGAGGAATAGTCAATACGGTTAGCTGGTAGCACCATGGGAGTGATTCAGGCCTCCCTAGAGTAGAAGCCTGGAAGTCGGTGAGCCAAGTCCCTCTGCAGACTGCATTGAGTATAGCAGGAGTACAGATACCTACCACATCTAAATTCAAATATTTTAGTCTATAGATGAATCCCACTCAAAGTATTCCAATAAAACTAGAGAGAAAAATGCAGACTGAAAATGTACATACTCAAAGTGGAATCTGGTTAAAACAGGAAGGGTAGCACTTCTGTGCTCTTGTAAAAATATACATAATGACTTGGGGCCTTTGAGTATTCAAAGATGTCTGGTGTCTGACTGCCACAGGTGTTTTTTAACAGGTTCAAAGAGACTGAACCCTTAGCAGCAAATTGTACTCTGTGCTTTCCTTGGACACAGATTTAATAGTGAGAAGTCTGGCCTGGCCTTTCATCTGTGAAACAGGTGGGTTTACTTGCTCCAACTACTGATGTGAGTAACCAGAGAAAATGTCTCTGCTGTTAGAGTCTAGTCCTAAAAGCGCTGGTTATGAAAGGATTTCCATTAATCTCAGTGGGATCTGTAGTCTGTGTGAAGGCTGCCTCCACACAGATGCAGTACATACATTAGTCGTTAATTGATTCAAATGAAAAAGTCTCTATTCAGGCTCCTGCCATCTCCTGGCYCCTGGCTCAATGGGAAGAATGCCAGGAAAAGTGACTGCCTCTACCACTGCAGACCCAGCAAGAGGACTCAGCCCAGCTCTACTCTTAACACTAGGCTAGATATCAGTATCCCTGGGTTGGTATGCTTGCAGGGAGTGGATCTTTACTTTTTAAAATACTTTGTCCTTCTTTTTATTGGCCTGATTCCATATTCCGTTTGCCCTTACCTGGCTGGGAAAAGATAACTTTTATTTAGTAGTGCTTTTTACAGTCAAGACTCCTATAGGAAGTGCACTGTCTTATGCCTTTGGAAATTTAAGACCCTGATCCAAATTCTTTTACATGAAGGGATAGGCTTCTATGGGCTTCAGTGGGCTTTGGATGAGGTCTCAAACTTTTATTGTGCTTTTTGATAAAAATATGTAATTATATGTGTTGGATAACTTTCAGACATCCAGAATCTTCCTTTGTTCTATTTATCGGCCTTACTCCCATAGTTGTATCCAGCATGAAAAATGAAAATTTCCAACTGTGAGACACTATCACCATTCCTTTGTTTAGGATCTACTCTAGGGAGCCCTGTTTTCACAAAACTACCAATAATCCCAATGTGGGGGAGTGTGTGTGGGGGGTTGTACATACAAAAACTGCAGACCCTGTTGCCTCCAGGAGCTCTGCACAATTATGGCACACAAGCAAAATATTTTTCCTTTTTCAGAAATTGCAATATTAAAAATGGCACTTTGCTTTCACTAAAGATTACTGTCAAGCAGATGTTTTGTTCTAACATCAGTTTGCAAACTGCAGGCCAACTCAACCAGATTTAGAGCTATAATAATTCATTTTATAAACCTCATAGAAAAATGTAGTGTTTGATAAACACTGTTTAGGCAAGACATTTATAAAAAAATGACTTAAATGTGGTCTCTTGTCTGCACCTACATATCCAGATTACGAAGTGCAGCCATTAAAAAGTGATCTCTCAAATATGGAGAAAACCTCCTCTATACAAGTCAAAAGAGTTGTACCTAGTTTTAAATAACCGAAATCTGACTCACCACTGAATCATGGACTTTAAAAATACATATTATGGCCTACTAGTAAATCCCACTTATGTATACTGCACGGTTCAGGGAGAGGTATTTCATTGCTTTTGGGAAGGCTGCAAAGGTAGATTTAGTGTCAGGTACTATGTATTACACACCTTGAAGAAAGCTCTGCATGTATTTTTATTCTTGTTCATTTCCCCTGAGAGGACTGTGGGTTGCACTGCCATTTTTCCATCTTAGCGGGAGACAGAGAGTGCCAAGCACGTGCATTTCATTATCCATCATCTAACAACCTACCAAGTTGATAGTTTGTATTACTGAAGAACACAGGTCTTAATTCTGTACCCCTGGGCTTGGTGATAGCTCCTTGTTTATGAAGAGATCCATTCTGCTGCATGAGGAATAAACTTCCATTCTTTACTGTTGCAGCAAGATAGAAAAACGTTAATGCTTTCATCCACCATCAAGTGAAAGGTGATTTCTGCATTAAAGCTCCTATCTATGATACTGTACTAATTATATTACAGCATCTTGAGTGGGTTCTCTTACTTTCTTGTCTTCTGTCGATAAGTAATATTTGCACTAAAAAGCTCTATTACAATAATGTGTTCCCTCAGTGACAGCATGTTGACATGCAGTGCTAGCAATGCAAACAATTAACATTAGGTTGGGATACTGAGCCTTATCGTATGTAAAGAAGCACTTTGTGAGCAAGTACATGGAGTTTTTCATAGACTGAATATGATTACTGTATGCAATAGACTTTATATTAAAGGAACACACCCTGCAAGTCTGATTTAATGCCGTGCCATTTTTTTCAGTGGATGCCAGATCAGGCCCTAACTACCAAAGCAGAGAAAGTCAAATGCAGTGTATGGAATGTGAGCCCTACCAGTCTGTATTATACATGTGAAGATGACAATACAGTAAGAGTTCAGTCAAGAACCAGAGTATGAAAAAACATTTTTCTTTCAAAGGAGGGGAAGCATGTCTGTTTACTGAGTAGTGCAACAAAAAAAGTAAAAGGGACTGACTTTGGAACAACCTGGTTATTTGCAGGAAGACAGTTTTGGGTTATAAAAATGTAAATCTGGATGTTAGTATTACCCTGGGTTGCTCTGATTGCTTTAAGTGAGAGAAGCAAAATGTGCAGCCTCAGCAGGTAAATATGATAGCAGAAAATGAGCTTTAGAGCTCTAAGACTGAGGAGAACTCAGGTCAGAACTTACAAATACGGTGAGTTTAAGGCAGGAACAGAGCAAAGGGCTTGGGAGGGAAGGAGCCTCTGCCAGGCTGGTCTCCAACTTGCATGGAGTTTGTTGTTGCCTGTTCTGAGCATCTCAGAGAGCCAGCTGTCCTCATATGGGCTGCTAGTCTTCTCCAACTCAGGGAAAAAATATTTCTATCTGTGTGTTTTGAAACCACTCCATCTGGTCAAGCAAGGTTCTTGATGATAAACAAAATCATGAGCTTATCAGTGGTCAACATTCGTAAAAATGGAGTATTTCACTTAGTTTTTCATTCAGGGAAGTGTCTTGCTTTCTTGATTTTTTTTTTTTTAAAGACTGGAAGACTAGAGATTGGGGGAAGAGGGATGGAAGGGAGGAGAAAAGTGTCCCTAGAAAGTACTTGAAGATTCCAGTAAATCGGTAGGCTGGACTTGTTAATACTTGAAATGATTTTTGACAAAGCCTTTCAAATGGAAAAATGAGATATTAGAAGGATGATAGTCTTTTTTATCTGCTGAGGAAGATGGATGGGTATGACTTAAGATGTCATGTATATGAATGAGTGCTATAAAGGGATCATTCTAATGAGATGTTGTAAAAGACAACTGTCAGGAATAAATTATTCTTCTCTTTTGATGAAACTGATGATAACGTAGTTAAATTCCTCATGACACATTTGCTCACCTGAAGTTAAAAGCTCTCCTAAAATGTTTACTGGCCACAGAGGTCTTTGCTGTGCATTTTCACTCTGTGAAAAACATAGGGCAGTGGCTTACATAAGAGCAATTTCGTCTACAATTAGTGTGTTTGTGTACAAGTACACAAGCTTTGATTAAGCAAAGGAAAGTACTTAAGCACATGTGTAAGTACTTTCCAGTGTTGGAGTAATGAAGCTGAAATATGAAAGCAAGAATAACTTGAAAAGTAGCAGAGCTGATAACAAAAACAATTCTGAGCAGCAGATGAGCTCAAGGCTTCTGATGCAGTTGCAAATGAGCTGTATGCAGCTATCTTCACCGCTATCTATGCAAAAGGCACATCCCGCGTGTGTAGCCTGAGACTACCACAGTACTTTGCTTGCTCTGAAGGAGCAGCACTGGGAAGAGAGAGGAAGGCCATGAGGCTGAAACCAGTGTAGGGGTACAGACCTATCCATAGATATTAACCATCAGCTGCACAAGAACGGCTGACTAGATAGCACCGRAGGTGATCGCCACCATGCCGAAAGAAAGCTGACGTCCTCGTACTGTTCCCAACCTCCTCTCCCCAAATAACCCTGTGACTACAACATACAAAACGTGTGACCGTCTCCTGGCATGTAGCTCAGAGCTGTGAGGCCGCAGGGGGGATATCACCCCCCCCCCCGCCCCATTACAAGAGACCCCAAGGAGCACGGGCATGATCAGAAAAGCCTGCAGATCCCGACCTCCCTAGGCAAGGCAGGGTGCATGAGCGGGGTTTACCTGGAGCAGTCAGTAAACCGGCACACAGTAAGAGGCACAGCAAAGAGGAGAGTAACAGGCTGTCCTCCATTTCAGCTGGAGCTGTGAAATGGCCACCGGCCAGGGGCTGTCCCTCAGGGCAATGCTGGGTGGCGCAGGTCCGGAGCCCCCCTGAGCCGGTCGTGGCCGGTTCCAGCTGGTTCTGAGGCTGAGGGAAACGCCCCTGTGCACCACAGCCTCAGCAGGAGCCCAAGAGGAGGCTGGGGGCCCCTGCTCAGACAAATTTAAGAAAGTTACTGGCAGCCTTGGGGGCTGGAGACACACTCTTGGGGGACAGGGGGAGACTGCATACTGAAGGGGGTACAGACACCCCTGAGGGACTACAGCTGTGGGTGACCCACACTGGGGCAGGGGCACTGAGGAGCAAAGTGGCAGGAAAAGTAGAAGGAGGGTAACAGAAAAGCGTAGGGCAGTAGGAAGAAACCATTATTCACACTACTTCAGCCTCCTATCCTGTTGCCTTGCTGGAGGAATTTTGATGTGCTGGATATAAAACATTCACAAAAGTAAGGATAGTTGAGAGTGGGGAGGGGGGGGACAGGTGTTTAAGTGTTTGCACAATTGTTTTTGTCCTTCTTTTTCTCAAGACGTGGATCAGTGATTGTAGGTTTGTGTTGGTTGGCAATAAATTAAGTAAAATTGCCCAACCTGACACAGTTTTGTTTTTACTGACAGACCAGTATGAGAAGTGATGGGTCAAATTGCAGTAAGGGGGATGTCGCCTGCACATTAGGAGTTTTCTAATGGTGAGGATGGCTGATTGCAGAACAGATTGCTGAGGGAGGCTGTGGAAACATTGGCGGGTTTAAGAGCAGATTAAATGAACTTCTGTCAAGAACAATTTAGGAGCAGTTGGACCTGCCTTTGGGACAAAGAGGTGAATTAGATGACCCTCTTGAGGTGCTGCTGAGCTCTGTTGCCTTTGATTTCTATGATACTGACATGGTCTTGTGTACTCTGGGGAGAAAAAAGGGTACTGAGCCTAATTATCGAAAGGCAGCTTCAGTCAGCTGGGGATGAGATGGCTTGAGAAGGATGAGAATGTTAAATATATGAAGGGTACAATTAAACAAGATTATATAATGCTGTATTTGTAATTAAGTTGTAATAAAAAGGACTCTTTCCTTTGACCTATCTCTGATCACTCATCTCAGAACAGTCTTTCTTAATTCAATCTGTATTGAAAAATTGGAGCGTCAAGTGCTGTTTAGCTCACTCTGTGGGCAGGGAGATGCTGGCCTGGAAGGTACTTAAGAATTACGGAGCCATTGTGGATGCACTCGCAGGCTCCTTAGGTTGCAGCTCTATCCAGAACGATTACAGGCTCCAGCTTCAGTTTGACTGTACATCCTCAGTCCCAAGCACCTTGCAGCACTCCTGTCAAGGACAAGCATGATTTCATCCTTCTGCCTAAAACATTAATGCGGATAGCTGTTGTGAGGTTAAGACCATGTTGGCTTTGAACTGCTGCTGGCAGTGAACACCTGGATAGAGTTCTGCTTTATTTGTAGGTGACTGGGGCTTTATTATTAATTATTAAACAATTTTTTGTAATATATAATTATTTTTCYCCATTTTGTGATGAGCAAGCAGTGCTATTATTGCCTGTAACTGAATAACCTTTCCCATTTATCATACTAATTGTGGCTTAATGAGGAAGGACCTGGGCCTGGAGGAGTTGTCTACCCTGAACAATTTTGGAGTGTAGCTTCTTATGGTAATGAATACAGGCTGTAATAATTAGGTCTGCTAGGTGCTATATATATTATGAAGCCGTAAATGCAATAAAAATTCATCATGTGGAGGTAGGCTTACAAAACAGAATGAATTGCAATAGTAAATAAAGAAATAGGAAAACAGAGTATGAACAGATACAAGATTATTTCATTTTACATGGTTTTGCCAGACAAGGGGTTAACTCCATCTCACTCCATTTTACGTGAAATCGGAAGAGAATCATRGCAAAGATGCTGCTCTAAAGTTGTGCTGAATTGCATAAGGCTTTGGTAGGATGTCTGGGTTTTGCTTGCTTATGCTTCCCTCCTGGCCTGCTCCCCTCCCTCAGCCCAATGATATTGCACTGGATCCATTTCTGCAGAGCCCTTGGATCTGCACTGCTTGTGTTGACTGATCTGCTATGTTTATCAGAAGGGAGGAGAATACCAGACCTCAGATCTAACCTGAGGATGGAAGGGAAAAATGTATTCTACTCCAAACCACCTGTCTGTCTGCAGATAATTATCTTACAGATAAGCAAGTCATACCCTTTTTCTCCTGTTTTTGTGTTTTATCATGAAGTTACTTCTTAAAGATTTTGACACAATAATGTCTGTTCAGTAGGGGAATACTTAACTGTATGTTCTGGAGTCAAAAACCACTTCAGCACAGTGGATAATCCACTCAAGGGTTTAACTGAGTAGTCAGTAAATACAGATGTGAGCACAGGTTGTTTTTGAAGTCTTACTGGTGAGAGAACAGTGACCGATAATCAGAAATAGTGAGAGACTGAGGTTTTCTTTTTTTCTGATGCTCAGTAATTTCTACAGGTCTTGATATCGTGTTGTATTAGTCAGTATTAATCAACATTTGCAGAGGCATTTCTTGTGAGGATAAAGTAGAAACTATTTTTTCAAAGCTATTTATATGGCACTTGTTTGCTTGTTTTTGAAAAGTAATATAATTTTGCAAAGTAAAATAGGTAGAAAAGAGAGGAAGAAATTAATTTAAAATATTCCTAGTTAGCTTAGAAGATGCAAAAACAAAAGTTGGTGAGCAAAGCATCCACACTGCTACAAATTAGCAGTAATGCTGATAACTCCAAGTTCCAGGCATTGGTTTATATATAGCTGCAAGTGAGTTCAGTCCAGTGTTAAGGTGTTGGGAATAAAAACAAAGGAAATTATCTTTTTCTAGAAGGAATGTTGGAAGGAGACTATTGTTAAATGAGAAAGGCACAGATAAAATTATTCTTCTACTGTTCTTTTATAATGGTACCTTCACTGAACTTCAGTAAGCATTTCCTTGTCTCTTTCATTTGTACGTGAAAGCACCTACAAGTTGGAATAACTAACTGGAATTACATCTCTCTCTGCTGCATTTGATTACAGTCTTAAATTTCCTCATTCTCATCTCCTTACTATGCTACTGTTCCTTTGGGATTCAAAAGCACACCCTTGAGTTCTTGAACTATGTCTATGCATTTTTTAGTAAAAGAGGTTGCTCGGGATGTAAAACAGGGTGCTTGTTCCTCTATATTGTGCTCTCCTCAGTATTTGCTGACTGGGAAGAGAAGGGCTTAGTTTCGTGTACATATGCTTATCCCTGGTGTGGCATRTTGCCATTCAATTATGGCCCAGCCTATAATTTTTTTTCTTGTATTAGTTGAAATATGTCAGCATTACAAGGAAGAACTAGAGAAAGAATGAGACAAGACTGATTCCTGGGGAAAGGCGGCTTCAGTGTTCAGGCAGAAAATATCTGACCTTGCTTTGTTTTGCTAAGGATTTCATGGCATGACAAGTGCAGTACTCTCTTGGATGGGGTTGGACTCTGCTTATGCAGGCAGCCAGCCTGTGAACTTCCTTCCGAGGCTAGGAGCTGGGTAAACAGTGGTTGGCTGATCAGCCCATTTCCTACTTTGAGCAGAGGAAACAACTCTCCTTTTGGGACACAAAGTCTATTTAGGTGATGGTTTTGAAAGCAAATGAAGCCTGTTGGTTTTCAGCAAAGTCTGAGGGGAACACTGATTAGCTGACAGATTTATGCTATCAGTAACACAGGGAGATTTTTTTGGCTTGCTTAATAGATCTGTCCTCTTGCGTCCTTGTTTATGGCTTCAGCCTCACTGCTATTTTGATGGTGCATGGTGTGTGGCTGAAGTGATACATGTGACAATGGCAAAGGTCCTGCTATGTGCATGACCAACTACAATGTGAAATTTTGAAATGCTAGACTGATTGTGAGGACATGAAAAAAGCTCTCTTTCTCTCCTATTGCCATAGCAATTTGAGTCATTACTTGGTAAGAACTGTGGCTGGCCCCTCAGCTAAGAACATTTATTTTCCTTATGATTGTGAAAGTGACTCAAAACTTTGGGGGCATGAGGACCTCATTTCTGATTCTGGACTTTGGAAGAAATGGCGCTGATAGTAATAATTCTCAGCTGACCAAGAGATAGTCCATGTTTGTGTCCAAACATCTGGAGATGGATAGCCATGTTTTTCCTACCTTAGGGTTTGGCAAATTTAACACTCCACTTCAACCTGGCTGTGTAAAGCTCTGAGAATATTCTGGCTATTGAAGTTCAGTGGTCCTGTCTTTTTAAAGGTGGCGGAATGATGAAGGTATTGTTTTATTTGTGCTTCCTATGTTGCTGGTTTCTGCTCTGGAATGTCTTAGGCTAGTCACGTCCTTCTGGCAAAATGGACTATGTGTTTCTTTTTTCACACCAAAAGCTATGTGTTTCTTTTTTCACACCGAAAGCTTTACTTTTCTCTGACTATGCATATATTACTTTGACATGAATTTTAGAAAAGATATGCAGATCACAGTGATGGGTACTTTTTAATGCCTGCCTACAGCAATTCAGTTTTAGGCTTTAGATATGGAGACTTAGAAATACGTATCCTATATTGTATAAAATATTTTGCTTAAAGTACCTGGGAACTGTCTTCTAAAAGTAGTGTTACTACTTGCTGGCTATGCGACTTGGAGAGATCATAATCAAGGTCCCTAAAACAGTATAGTTTAACAAAATGTTACACTCATAAGTTTCTATTGATTCAATAAAGATAACCCTGCTCATTTATTTGCCTGTTTCTCACTTGTTTTTTGGTTTCCCTGACCTATACTGGTGATTAACATTTTGCATCCCCTCAGCTCATGTCCTGTTCATACCATAAAATATGCATCTTCATCAGTGTTAACGGGAACTCCAGTTCTCATCTGAGATTTATAATCCCAAGATGAGAGGAGGTATATTTACTGCATTTACTCTTTAAGTGTGTTTTTTGCTCAGAGGACTGTGTACGTGCATGTCGTCATTCTTGGAAAGCTTTTAGGCAAGAAGTGTCATTCACACTCCTCTGTGGAGGTGAAATATGGAGTTGTATATAGCCATTAAAGGACTAAGAGAGAGTGATCAGAAAGATTCCAGGCTGGCAGCACAGCAAAGTCTTCTGTTTCCCAGAGGATACACTGCTTTGCCAATGTGCTTCGGCCCTGACCTGGGAGATCAATAGCTGTGCCAATTCAATCATGGGGATTTCCCGGGGGGCTGCACAGCTGCTGTTTGCTACCTTCCTGTCTCCTCTTATGCTACTTTCTCCTGTTGTATTTGTTGTGTGTTTTTCTTTTTTTCTCTTCAAGAACAGAAGGGCACTTCCCCTGACTTAAATTTTGGAAATTTAGTTGCACTGGAAAATTTTGAAATGTATTGTGTTTGTTTCCTTCTCAAGAATAGAAGTGTTGTACTGTTCTCTCGTTCCTTCACCAAGTCAGCAAATGCACAAATGCAAATGTCAATACCCAGAGGAAAGAGCAAGTGCCTGGGATGTGGCAGTGTATGTGAGCAGCTCTTTCAGCAAGCAGCCTGTATTCAAAATGTACTGCTGTGAAATTTTGCAATTCAGCCAGGAGTGTTGAAGAAGTCGGCCGAGGAGCTCTCCAAACCACTGAAGTTCAGCAACTCAGACTGTTACAGAAGATACGCAGGGCACGAAAAAGCTGATGTTCTGCCTATATTTGTGAATTAACAGGATGTCCTAGGTAGCTTTAAATTGATTAGTTTTTTATCAGTCCTTGGCAAATCATGAGAAGACTGATAACAATCTATGTAAGCTGCAATCCTTTTTTTCTGATGAATGCCATTCAACATGGTTTTATAATAAACAGTTCATTTATTTCTTTGATATCTGTTTTAATTAAATTACAAATCTGTTTGATAAAGGCAACAGTGTTGTCACGGACTCCAGTAAAACATCTGACTTTTGGCAGAGCAACATTCTGATTAGAAAAATAATTACTGCCATGTGAAATCAATATAGCATACATTAAATACATTAAAATGTATTAATTAAGATGTTTCAAAGAAGAAGTACTCATGCTCAGTTTGCAATATCTAAGCTTGTTCTTAGCAAGGGTGGAAGAGGAGGAAGGGAGGGTAAAGAAGCACACATCCTTGTCCCCAAATTGTTTGTTAATTTTTAACAGTGTTGAACAAAATAACTGCTGATGATGTTTCAGAGAACCAGAAGTTAATAGGTAAACAAAAGTGGAGTAGTTAATCAGAATGATCAGGGTCATGTGAGAAGTTGGACTCGCATAAGTGACTTGTGAACCACAGCTACAGTGTGGGTACACACACGGATGTGCAGCATGGCAGGATGGGCTCAGGGGGCGGTAACACGGGATCTCAGGAGACACAGTGACTGTGAGCTGGGGTTGACTTCCTATTACAGTGTAATGCCAAATATGACAAACGAGGTCCTAGCAAATTTCAGCAGATGAAATAGTGAATGAAAATATAGCAGTGTTATTACCATTATGGCCTTAATGAAAGTACTGCCAGAGCACTTCATTCAGTTGTGTTGTCTGCATACTTTAACAAGTATTTTGACTAGCTGGGAGTAATTCAGAAAAAAACTACAAGGATCATTTCTGCAGTGGATAAGCTGTTTTGCAGGGAGAGAGGAAAAAGAAATCCAGTTCACTGCAGAGGAGACTTGAAAGTAGACAGAGCTTATGTGGCAATAAGCTGTCTCAGAGTAAAAGTTTGATGAATATAGGAGATATAACTGGAGGATAGGAGGCTGAAGCTTGGGAACTGAAGACTGAAGTGCAAGTTTCTAGCAGTGAGGACATCAGCCAGAGTAGCAACTTGTTAGTCCTTTCAACAAATCATACATTTTCATAGTAAGACCTCAAATTTGGGGGTTTCCTCAGGACTTCAGCTTTAATTATGAAATCATCAAACAGTTCTGATCGTTATATGAACTTTTTTCCAAGACACTGGTGATAAAGCCTGCAGTTCCTATTTCCTGCCCYTCTATTACCTTGAAACGCCGTAAAAAGGTTATATGCTCTTCTTGATTTGTGGTATTTCACATACTTTTTTTGAAGTTATGGACATGATTTATTTAGGTATATTATACATGTATAACTAGTCTTTCCAACAACAGTAGTAATTTGAAGCTAATACAGTTATATCCTTTCTTTTTCTATGTTGATTATAAACCTAAAGTTTTCTCATTTGTTGCCAATTTAGTGACTCTGTGCAGAAAATTGTAGTAACTAATGTGTTCACCCAACTGACTTAATTGGCCTGGTTTTCCTTAGAAGTGTAATTGCCATGGCATTTCTATTTTCAAAATACTCACATGCACTATAAGCTTCCTGTTGTTTCCTTGCCTCCTTGTATTCTGCTATGGTTTTCAAACAATGTGGTAAATTAGACCTACCTTTAAAACTAGATCTGAGGAAAAAGCTCACATGTTTATGACAGCTTCTATTTTACTCATTAAGGGTGTAGGTAGGTTCAGTGTGCTATCACATTTTGCTGTATAAACAGGGTAGGAAGCAAGTCTGTGAAGGACTTGTGGGCAGCTGTTGCTAGTGGTTGCATGTGCTTTGCGTGAGTGATACTGTACTTGTGTAATTTACAGTTTGGGAAAAGAGGGTCTCACATTGAAGTATGCAGTGATTCATGCCAAAATGAGAACAGATTTTTCAGGGACGAAGGTAATGCCCTCTTCCACTATTTCACAGCAGCTTTGCGATATATTTTTTTTTACTCTCCTTAAAACATTTCTGGCACGAAGCTCATCTGCCAGAATTTTCAATCTCTGACCCTGTTTTTCTCTCAGATTTACTGTAAGTTTGCAGTGATTAGTATTCCCAACCTCTGCCTGCTAATACAACATCCAGCGTTCCAAAAGTTCCATCATTAGCATTCTTTATAAAACTGTGGGACTCTGCAATAAACTTGTCCCTTCTGTGTTATCGCAGATATTTATCCCAATTCCCTTCATAAAAATTCTGAGTCATCTCCAGTTTTATGCTTCTAAAAAATTCCACTGGAAAAACATGCACACACAAAACCAAGCAAACAAAACCTTCCAAAAAGCAGAGATGTTTGTTCTACAAATCAATTCTTCTATGTTTAACATACTCTTTAAATTATTAATAATGGCAATTACATATTTGAGGGGAAAAAGCAACTATAACCCTGCCTAGTAACTATAACCTAACCTAGGAGTTGTGAAAGATTTGTTGCTTTTATAGCTTTTCACCATTGTTACTAGGCTTTGCTAGTTTCTCTGATGTATGGAAAGGAAGCAATATACTTTCGCAAACTCTGGCATATGCTGATGGCTCTGTTTTCTTCAGAAATATTGACCCAGCTTCTTAGGCACTTAGGCTGTGTCTAAATCAGGGACATAACGAGGGATATTTCTCGTGCCTTCCTTGATTTGCAGTGCTTAGAAATCTGCAGGGAGAAGTTGTACAGATCCTGCTGATTCACTCTGGCATATGCTAATAGTTAACTGCATCCTGTCTGCAAGGGTGTGGGATGGTCTTAGCAGGATGTAGGCAAACTTGACAAAGGTTTGGCCAGGCTGGGATAGAAAAGAGATGATGGGTCCCTTTTTTCGCTGCTATTGTAAATATCTAAAGAAACACATCTAATATGAAGGCATTTTGTGTAGAATGTGTTAAAGGCAGGTTGAGAAGGACATGTGTTTGCAAGAGTCTTAATAGTTAGGTTAAAAAAAATGATTTAGGAAAATCCTGATCCCATTGAAGTCAATAGAAACTTTACTATTGTGTTCAATAAAGCCAGCATATCAACCTTGCACTCAGTAGGAGTACTCATGTGGTGTTATGCATCTTACGGTAATGATCGGAGAGGACATTATCTGCTAATTCAATGACTCGTAATATCAGTGCAGTTGGCAGCAACTGCTATGTTGTTATACAAGATTGGCTATTTAAGAAGCCAAATCAGAACATCAGATCTCTTTGCTCCTTCCCATTGGAGCTGGCGGCGGAGTTTTTAAATATTTATTATTCTTAATAGGCACAAAAGTCTGCGGATGAACTAAGCGTTGGCTCAGATACCAGCTCACTGCATAGCAGCCCCTGCCCAGCTTCTCTGCACTGTGCCTCTGTACTGCACAGGCAGGAATTTTTAACTTCGTGTGGTGTTTGCAACTCAACATCAAGGCTCCACCATGCTGCCAACCTGTTAAAAATGTAATGGAGAAGAAGCAAAATTTCCTGTGMATTTTTGTGAATTCTGGGTTATGAATCACTTTACATTTATGAACTCTGGTGGAGTGCTTGACTGTGGATCAACATGAAAGCAAAAGATGATATGCCCCTCAGATATCTTTCCATACACTTCAGTTTAAAACTCAGTGAGTTGTTGCCCAGTGATGATTTCATCTTCATTGCAGGGGAAGTAAATGTAGTCTTCTTATCCAGTTTAGCCATGGCTTTTTTCTCCAGTTGGGTCATGAAGAAGCTCTGCAGTGGTAGCCATTTGAAAACTGTACATCTTTTCCACACCCCCAGAACCTTACAGGGGATTTACCGGATGTTTTTATTTACTTCAGCAAGTATCTGCTGCTCTTAAGTCTCAGGGCATAAAGACACTGAAGGAATACTTCAATAAAGCCTTTTTTATATCACCAGCGATGTATCTGCATTGCCAGTTACTCCTAAACCAGTGCTGGGGAGTTTTTGGGAGGGTTATAAATGCTTCTGGAATCACAGTTTTTGGATTAATACCTCTTTTAAATCCCAATAGGGAGGGATTTTTGTAGACTAAAAAAGGATTAAATTCTCTTGTTGCCTATCAGTGTGATGCAAAGAAAAAAGAATTAATTTCCAAGGGGTTACTGCTGATACTCTAGAAAATGTCCATGAAAGTGTTGCAAATATGCGATGTGATGCTAGATAGCCAACAGTGGATTTTGGGATAGCTTTGATCTTTTTGGTATCTCTCTGGGACTGGAGAGTAGGGCTTGCTAGATGATAGCATTCTTGTTCTTTGAAATAGTCTGAATTTTTAAAATAGTTCAGAGTTTATTTTCTTCCCAGCATGGATCAGGAGAGAGCTGCCTGTAACACAGTGGTTAACACACTCAGGAGTGTTGGGAGATACGTGCATTCCACTCCCTGCTCTGAATCACATTCCAGTGCTGCTGGCTAAATGTGAACTTTTATGCTCTCTTCAGGCTTACAAGAAAATGTTATCTTATTTAGGGAAAAAGCACTTCAGGGAACCTGATGTTTCCCTGTTAAAGGTGTGGCATTTTAAACAGTTGACATTTTTAATGGAAGAAATTCCAGCCCACTCTTCCTAGAACAAATTTAAGGCTGTACAAGATGTTTTCATAGAGACTGATTATATCTTCTGTCCCTTGAAACTCTATTTCCTCCATTCATGTGAATTTATACAGAAGGGCAATCACATTCTGAAGAGAAATTCCATAACAAAGGCATGTGTGGGAGGAGGTGTATAATTTTCACTGATCTTTTTGTCTCTTTTTATTTCATTGTCACCCTCTCTTCTGCTATAGCAACGGTGCTGAATGTTCATGACACATAGCATGTTGAAGCAATGTTCTGAGCATTAACTTTAGCTCAATCCATCTGTATTTCCTGTAGAAAATGGATTGTTACCTGTATTTTTGCAACCTACTCCCTAAGTTATGTTTTAGCTGTGTATCTTACATATATATGACATATTTATCATAGTATTTTCATTCATGTGCAGCCAGCTCTCATCTTTTGTTTTCAGATGCCTCTCATCAATATTTCAGGTGCAAAGGGTCCCTTAGGACTGGAATAAGTCACATTTGGCTGAGGCAAAATGGTGTCACATCTTTTGTAAAAGTATATCGGCCATTCTTTTCTGGGACAGTCAGCGTAGTCAGAAGCGGCAGAGCCTGCTTTTTCAATCTATCATTTCTTTTGTTTCCTTACATAATATCCTGTCTTTACCTAATAAATTGCAACATATCTACATTTCCATCATGGATAATGGCCCTGATGTGATCTGTGTCACTGAAACCTGGCAGAGTGAAATATTGCCCCCCCAGCAATTTTGACTCTATCATCAGGTTTGCATTATATCAGGTCATCCAGGAGCTGCTGCAGTAATCTTTCATTCTTCTTTCAGCTGTCCACTAGTGGCCTCTTATGTTTCATCAAGTGAAACATTGAAATAACAAGGTGTGCATATTTATAGCCTCATTGTTGCTTAAGTAAAGTAGCTAGCTTCTGAAGTAGCTGTTGGAAAGTTGAATCTTAAATCAGAGCTCATTTTCGCCCTTCAGCTAGGATGACAAAGGAAATCAGATACTCCTAGAAGCGTTGTCCACAACTGGATATAACAAGGAACAGAAGGTACAAATATTTGACTGTATTAATTAGCTCTTCTTCAGATCTATGTATCTGTCAACTGGTAAGAGCAGCAGCTCCTGAACTTCTCACATTTCTTTAAAAAGATACCTTCAAGTAGTATACTTCCTTTTGCTTGCTGGTTTCATACTGCATAGCTATATCTACCCTTCACATGGAATGACATGTAGCAAAATGACTTTTTCTTTGTAATCTATGGAATCTTAATTTAACGCCCTTCCCTCCACCCCCACAAAAACCAGAAAAACCCTCAGGGCCTTTGCTACCAATAAGGACAGAGTGCCTTTTAAAAGGAAATTTTACAAGATAGCAGTCATCAGACTATAAGACATCTGTCTCCTTTATTTGGAGGTGTATCTGTGTTGTTCACAAACTGTCATTTGGCCTCATTTTCTCAGTTCTTTAGCCAAAAGTCCAGCTAAGATCAATGGATGCCACAGATGCTAAAGTATCTTTGCGATTCCTATGATTGGGCTGTCATCTTACAGCTACAGAGCAGCACAGGAGTTTCTGATGGCCCAGAGCCAGGACTGATACYGTGCTTCCATCTATATTAGGGCGTATTATAATTGTAAGGAGGATTACCAGGTTGCTCTCTCCTAACATGGCCGTTTGGGGTGAACTACCTGGCATGCCCTTTTCTCTGGGGACCTGACGCTGTAATGGCTCCCAGGTGCATCTCAAGGGCTTCCTTGCTCTTTGCTCTAACTCTACTGAAGGAGAAGGTATTATTTGGCTCCATCTGTTTTTTTTATTTCTCACTGACATTAATATTGCATCTCCTGGCACTCTAAAGAAAATTCAGGCTTCTCAGAAGCTGTTCTTTTTTTGTCTCATGTCTATTTGCACCTTGCTGAGAAAAGTGCCTGACGATGGAAGGCCGTTTCCCAACAGGGGCTGCAACAGTGATCTCAGATCGCTGTGCAATCTCATTTCAGGCCTCGGTAGGGCATTAGTTGCCCTTGCTTGTTCTTTTTCCAGTTAGCATTTTCTGTCTCTGTTTTTGATTATCATGATTCTTGTGTTAAGTGTGGGCCTTAGGCAAGAGTGGGTAGCATTTTGTTTTTCATCCCTGAAGGAATTCTCAGCATCGTTGTTGGGTGATTATATACTCCTCTTTAAGGCTCTCCCTTGGTTAGGTTTTTGCTATTTCAGATGATATTTAACTCTCTGTACATCTCTGCAACAAATTTTGAGGGAAAGCATCTGATTTGACTTTACCACTTGGTGTTTTCTTTCTGTTTGGGCTCAGAAGTAAGAAATGATCCCCTCGATGTAAGAAAATGGGGAGTCCTCATTTAATTTGTTTAGCACATATTGTTTGTTTAATTATTGCATGAGCACTGTGTGACAGCACTGTAGTAGTGCTATGGCCACTAACTACTGCTTTGGGCTCCCTTTTTTATGGCACTATATTCTCTCAGAAAAAGATCACCAGTCCCCTTCTACAGCCCTCCTTGCTGTTAGCAGCTTCAAAACCTGTCCTACCCTGAAATGTGTAGCAGAGCCAGTCCACTGTAGAGTGCTTGCTTTTGTTCTTAGAGCTCTAATAATAAACAGGCAGTCTCTTGATTTAGTTCTCAAGTTTTAAAGCTATTTATTTAATCACCAAAAACTGTAATACCCTTGTTAAATATAAATTAAGCCTGAGGTGTCTCAAACCACTTTTTGAGAGTGTTTGTTTTGAGTATGGGTTATCTTGCTCTGCCTAAAAGTTCACTGCAGTTAACTCTCTTACTGCTCTAGCACATTGGTGGTATTTTTGTTTTCGTGTAGATGTAACACTTCCTAGTATGACATGAATAATTTTCAAGGCCAGGCTTCTCTGTTGTTAGGTTTTCTTTTTTTGATCAACAAATACTATTTATTTCAGGTTGGAGCTTACCAGCCTGAAGATCCAGCAGACTGGGATGAAGGGAGTATCTGTGAGAAGTGATTATGTAGTGTAACAAATGCAAATGAAACTTCTGCCATAAAACATTGCTTAAATTGCTGTAAATCCTCCTTTGATTAACTACTGTGCTACAGGTACAAATTTTTCTGTCCGTGGACAAGAACAGATTAGATTTTTTGCATGTTGAAATAGGCTACTTATATGTGATACTTGCTTTTTAATGGAAATAAAATTAGACCATTATCCCCAATAATAAGCAGGAGACATTGGGGAAAGTGTGGCCATGATTGTTGCCATGTTCAGTCAGTTGTGTAACTATTTCACAGGAAAAGAATTGCCTAGAAGATTGTAAGGGAAACATCCTATGAATCATAAGGTCTGGAGTATATGGCATGAGAAGAGCAATGAAAAGAGATCAACGCAATCTGAAGGGGCAAAAACAAGAGGGAGAGGTTTATCTCAACACTGCAAGTTGAAGTACAAGTACATACAAAAAGACTAATGTGAATATTCACATCATCGCAAAGTGACAAAATTATGGATTGAGGCAGAAAATGGGGCAAAATTCAATGTGTTTTGGGACTACGGTTTTATTGATGGACTGAGCACAGGGCCTTCTTTTCTTACAAGTATGACCTGCCCCCTCTTCCCAAAGACTAACGTGCTAATGCTCAGATCCTAGTAAGACAGATTTTTTTTCTGTTATCTCTCAGCAATAACATTTACTTGCCCTTTGTTTTTAGTATATACTCCTAGACTGAGTCGTGTCAACATATATGGGCTTTAACCTCTCTTATCATTAGCAGAATAGTTCTGTTCAACCAAGATCACATAAATACTGTTTAAGGAAGAGCAGAGAAAACACAGAGGAGAGAGACAAAATATCTTTGTGTTAACAGACAGTATTTTAAATGGGATCCAGGGAAACTGATGACATAGAAATGCAGGTGATGGCCTCAGTACAGAGAACAAAAGGCCTGCATAGAAGTGAGGTTTCCAATGTTTGTGGTTTCACTTAAACCAGTCACAAGCTGACTCAGTGTCTAGAGCAAAAGCAGAAATAGTGAGGGAAAGGCGTATGAACAGCCCCAAATGTGATACTGCCTTGCGAGAAATGTGTTTGTTTTTGGAACAACTCCTTTACTCATCTTTTGGCTAATGGTGGAAAAGAGCCCAAAGTCTTTTGTTCTCATTTCAATTAATGGGTTAAGGAATACTTTCTACTGAGAGGAAAGAAAGTGAAAAAAAATCCACTTTCCCTTTTCCTTCAGTTTTAAAATAATAAATATATATAGGCTTTCTATTAAAATTCATTAAATGTGGTATCTCCTTTCCCATTGTTCTTCACAGCCAGGTTAATAAGATTTTGTGCATATTTCAGAACAATAACATTTTTGTCTGATAAAAAACACATTTTAAATCTTCTGGGAGTTAGTAATGCCTGTGTAAATATGCTAGTCACACTGTTCTGACATTGAGAGTTCATTGGTGCCCTAAAGAAGCGAGGTTCATAGCTGACTGTTCAGAAGTAATTAATGCTTCCAGAATTATTTGGTCATTCATACACTTGTATAACAATACTAATATACTGTAACTGCAATGTTCGCAATTTGGATTTGGTCCCAGTTTGGTTTCAGTGGCAAAACTGTACTGTAAATTAGTATAAGAAACAACCTTCTCTCCAAATAAAATCATTTATGTTGGTAAGAGAGTTGTTTTATCTAATTGTATCTATCCGAGGTACTTATACTGCCACAGTATTGGCCAGGTGGCACATCTTTTAACAGCCTGGCTCACACAGAAATGACAATTGTAATTCTTTAGTATACGTAGTAGTCATTACAGTTCGTTATAAAAAGTACCTAATAAGGAACTTTCTGAAGCTCAGCTCCTTCCCATTGAATCTCTCTGTCCAAATGTGAGGTAAAAGCACTTGCAAAGTCTGCATCACAATGGGAGCTAGTACAGAGAAGCCAAGAAGTATAAGAGCTTACAGAAATAACTCCTGTTTCAGCTTGCAGCAGTCAGGCTAGGAAGATCCTCTTCTTCTACCTTAACAGCCATTAAAGCAGAACATGCCAACTTGTAACTCCGTCGCACAGGACTTGTGAAACAGTTTGATGGAGCTCATAAACATCTGCTGGAAATACGGACTGTAATGAACATCTCCAGCTGTGAGCATAATGTGTTGTTTTCTCATGTGCAGTGGATGTTTGTCCCGCTGACCTTGTGTTGTGGTCTGAAAGTAAAGGGGCTATGTCCAAGAGGTCTGGTGCCCCTGTCCTTTCTCCACATGTGCATGTATTGATCTAGCTTAAAAGTGGTTGTAACTTGATTCATGTAATTAGTATGACTTGCTTCAGCTTGCCTATTTAGGTAAGCAAATTTGAGCTATACAATAAGAATAATTGCTGATAAGGCAAAAACCAGCTAATATGAATGTTGGACATTGCTTAGATATTTGGATCTGAAGAAATGACCTTGACTTGTGGTCCCAACACAGACCTTCTGGATGACCTCAAATACTCTATCTCTATTCCCCATTTGCWAATGGAAGTACTTCTTACCTTATTCTCCCACTGCCCTATCTAGTCAGATGATAAGCTTTGGGAACAAGACTGTTTGTTACTTAAAATAATAAGTATGTTCAGCACCCAGTTTGTAGGTGGAGTCTGTAAGCCCTGGGGGCCACAGTCACGAAGGAATTTAAGTTGCTGTTGCCTGCTGGTACAATAGGAAGTACCTAAAAGCTTTTTATGTATCTGTGTCCCAGATAATAAAAATGAGTATGCATCAGAAAGGACTTATAAGACTGCTTAAAGGACAGGTCTGGAAAGAAAAGGAAAAAGGGTTAGCAAAAGGAAAGACAGCAAAAACTTGAAAGATAAAAGGAAACAATCTAGAATAACAATATGTAAGTTTCTAAGATTTATACATTAAAGATCAAAGAGACCATGCAATGACTTACAAATTAGATGATGCTTACACTGCATTAAAGGATAAGAAATGAGTAGAATTGTTTCATTCATTTCTTTGCTTCTGTCTTTTATGAGGAAGAGCTCTAAGATCTGTGTTCTTTGGTGATTAATTTTCTGAGATGAGAAGATGATCTGGGCCATGGAATATTAATGGAGCACTGGTATGAGGAGGTTTTCTCCCTCTAGTTGGGAGGTGAAACTTAATCCCAAATCTTAATCATGTACAGTGATTAAGATCTTGCTAACAACTGGATTGATTGTGTAGAAAATCTCAGGCTTCAAGTTTGAGCTTGGTACTGAAATAGATGGTCCAGAAAAAATGGAAAACATGGAATTTCATTTTTAAAGGCTTGTGTCATTGATATGACTGAACCAGCAATTGCCAAATGCATTCTGAGAAAAATGCTTCATAACCATTAAGGACTGGACTGAATTTACTCTCTGTACTATTCAGTGTCTGTTGCTCTGAATGGGGAAGTAGGGGAGGGAAAACAAAAGGAAAATACATTGCCAAACTAATCCTCTTCCATCTTGCTGAGTGGAGGAGAAGCAACTCAGATCTATGGCAGTACCTATCTCTCATGCCTTGCTTCCACTATATTCCTCACTTGCCTCCAGATGATGCTGAAGAGTCATGGAGAATGGGGCAGCATGACAGAGTGCGAGTGCCTAGCCTTCATCTCCCCTGTTCTCACAGCTGTATGCACAATTCAGCCCTGCATATGAAAAGCCACTTCATGTCCAAAAAGAAAGGAACTGAGCTGTTCTACAGAACAATGGAAGATGAAGTTTTGCTTGTGGAAAATGATGCTAATCTGAATTCTCCCGTGTTAAAAAGTCATAGTAAAGATGCCCATGAGTATAGACTGGCATGTGAGGCCTTTTGGATGTGAAGACAACCATGTTATTGCTTGTGTTTCTTGGTCTGCTAATGCTCCAAGGGGTGGAGGGAGACTAGTGAGGTCAGCTGCTGCTGGGCTAAACTTTGTGTGCAATATATTGAAAGAGAGTTTAAATTAGAAACGTTGGGATGGATATACAGTTATTTTGCTGTGAGTCAGGCTTCTGCAAATTGGTTTCTGGCCTGGTATGTTTGATTCTCTCTAGCTGGAAATAAGTTCTGTTTTTACCTACTGTCACTGACCTCACTTTTAGGTTTGAGTGGGAATTTAAAATTATATCCCCATGATGAGAAGGTATAAACTTAATTTGAAGCATCCCTATGGTGAACTAGGTGTACAAATCTTACTGGCTTCCATGAGAACTTACATTTCTATTTGCGTCCTAAAAGCCCCTTCCCAAACCCTCTTCTTCCATCACTGCTAGGCTATATTGAACTTTTCTGAAGAAAAGTGCTTAACCAGGTGTTCAAAACTGTGTAAAACCAGGCAAAGAACCAGTTGTTACAGTAGTAATGAAAAAAGAAGCAGTTCTCCCATTTCACTTAACACTGTGGATCAGCAAAGAGGGAATTAAAGGTGTTCCAGTTGCTATTTGATTTTATATCTCCCAGGAGATTTTATTAAATTAATATTTTATTAAATAATATTGAATAAAAAAATGAAGGATCATTTCCAGTTGTTCAACAGTTCAGGTCTGGAAATCCTACTGAATCATCTTTGAAGTCAAAACTGAAGTTTCGTAGAAGTAGGCCCTAAACAGAAGGTATCAGGTAGCAGGGCAGTTCTCCTTTTTCTCAGTTGACCCTTCTGCATTGAAAAATAGGATTATGTTGAAAATATCAGCAGTAGATTTGCCACCATCGTCTCTTCAGTATCTGCTTCCATCCCCATGATTACTCTGTGATATCTCTCTAGGTATCTTTCTGAACTATTGGGAAATTGTCTCTGTGCTGCAGTGGTGTACTTCAGTGAAGTTGGGACTAAAATGCATAGTTTCCTTGCTTAATTACTTGGATACAACACATGATGGCTATAGAGATCTGGCTTTGGTAAATAACAGTAGCTTAATGGAACAATCTATTTTTCAGAATGTATAATAGAAAATGTCACGTTTGCAGATAAAGAGTAAACATTCCTATCTGTGCAGGCAGAACTGACTTCTTTTTTTCCATATAAATATCACTATTCCTTGGAAAAGAGTTTTTTATGCATGTATCTGAAAACAGCCTTCCTAAACCTTTCAGTCAGAATAGTCTGGGGTCAGATCTATGAAACTTGTAGTGCCCAAATTATAAATTTGGTTTACTTTTTGGATGTGTGAATTCAAAAGTGTTCTTTGCAAACCCTAGCAATTTTGGTGTAATTGGAGGAGATTACATGCAATTTCAGTGTCACCAAAACTAACATCCACAAATCTGCGAAACACAAACAAGGCAGCATTCTGTTCCACAGCAACAATAGCCTGCTCTCTGAAATAGGTGTATGTTTTCTGGAATATATTGGGATATCCTGGGGTGTCCCAGGTAAAATTACTTTTAAGTATCTGACCCAGGTTCAAAGCTTCCTTATCATTTCTTCCCAGTTCTGTTTTTCCTTCATGAACTATATTCTCTGAGTCTTTCATCTTTGCTGGAAATTCAATAATGGGATCAGTTCAAATCCCATTCTTACTGGGCTTTTTCATCAAGGAGTAAAAGTTCAGTAGTGATGAAATATGATTAAATATTAAAAATAATTTATTTTAATTATATACTATTATAAACCTGCTTTTCAGTTACTGAATTTTTCAGAAATTTCTAGTTTTCTTTTTATCTCAGTGTAATAGGCTCCAGAATGTCAAAGGAGGATGACAAAAGATTTGTTACCCCAAAATGTTTATGCAGACTGTGAAATGCAGTTTTATGTCTTCTGATTTGCTTTGACATTCTGAAATACTTCCTTGCAAACCAGTCTTTGAAAGGTGATTTCATACTTTTTTTGTGAAATGATATGTGCAAAAGTGGCTGAAAGGGATGTTGGAAACTGGTATTACAAAGGAGATGGTGGTGTTGACCCGAGTAGCAGCACCTGTTTGGTGAGATGAATGTATGGATGGGAGGGCTTGCTTTTTGTGTGGTAATTGGACCTAATTGTCCAAAAGGCTGAGTCTCAGGCTTCTTTTGGTTGGTAGGAGCTCTTCTGCTTCTGTCTCTGTTTTAATTTTAGTTTTTGGGAGATGTACATGTGTCAGAACTGAATAACCTCATAGCAGATACATCATTTTGCTTTCAGGGCCACAGTCAGGGTTTATAGCTCTGGAGGAGACTCACACAGTTCCTGGCCAAGTATGGTATCTTACATGTAGTCTGCTTCCAGGAGAAGGGGCATTTGCCACAAAGATTTTTAAATTATGGAGGTCTGACCTTGAGGACTTCCCTAAGCCTGTCATGACAGAGGATAAGAGAGGATTTGCAATCCTTCTCATTTCCAGTAGGTGTATTATGTGAAGTGTCTAACCTAGCATGCTGGCTACTGCAGATCACCTTTTCTTGTGTGTTAATGGCTTGTCCAGAATACTGTGTATGTATACTGGCAGAATGGGTGGTTCTGGGAATGACGAGAGGTACTGTGCTTCTTGGGATATCCTAATATTCCTAATATCTGCAAACAAGCATTTTGCTCTATGCAGTCTTAATTGCTTTCTTTGGAGCACTCATGGTCAGCAGATTTGTTCCTCTACAATGTCTTATCATTCTTCATACATACAAATGATACATATCATACTGGTCTCTAAAAGATAAAATGTGTAAAGTTGGTACATTGCTTAAGTACTTGTGGCTTAGCTCTTGATTCATCTGGTCAATGCTGCTGTCAAGAAGGGGAGGACACTGTGCTAATCAGCTGCAGCACAGGCTTAGGRTGTTCTGAATATTATGTCATGAGTTCATAAAATGATTAAAGAAATCGGTGGTGGTGAGGAGTGAGCACAGTATTACTGTATGAAAAGGCTGATTGATAGTTTGTTTTTTTTTATCAAATAAGAATATCAAACTGGATAACACTGAGGGCCAAGTTGGGGAGGTATTCCATAAAGGCATATTTGATCTTGTGAGCCTTCCCAAGATGGTCGTGTGATAAAGCCTACCACTGTCCAACATTTAAGCTTTGGAAGGAGAGTCAGGGAAGTATGGGATCCCTGCAGATGTAGGTTTTCATGCTATTTAACCAGTGTGGCCCAGAACTCATGAAGAGGTTATTCACCACAGGTTAAAGGTGGGAGTCCTTTACCCTGAAAGCACTGCATGCTTGGAAAAATATGTATTTTTAAAAAGTTGCAGCCTGCTATTTAATTTGAGTATTTCAGTATCTGTCACCWTTTGCATGTTGTCAGAGACAGCGTGTGGATGGCACATTCAGAATTAAAAGAAATAAATGTCTGCAACGTGTCCCTTTACCTCCTAGGAAAAAACATCTGTTCAAGTCATTGCAAGAATATTTGGAAAATTCCGGTTGACAGAAACTTCCTTGTACAGGCATAGGCACTCTAAGGCCTTCACTGAATAGAACAGCTGTATAGTTGGGACATGCTGGATTATAGCTGACCCCTACTTAGAGGAGGAAATATGTTTCTGTATAAAGGTGCAATATGTGCTGCGTGTACCATAACTGACAGTTCATGCTCCAAAACAAGCTCCATAGGGAAGACAGTTTACAGTGGAAAAACTGCATAAGAAAAACAAAATTACCTGGAAAATATTTAAAATAAAATTATAATTCTTGATGCAGTCCTATATGTTTCTAGACTGGATGGTTATGGAGATGTGGTTCTACAAATGTGAATGAGATACTAGTTGGAGAATGCAAGATAGAATGACTTTCCCATACTCACAGTTCAGACTTCCCAATCTCCAAAATCTTTAAAGGACAAACTCCAATCTGTTACAGAAAGTTTTTTGCTAATTACTTCAGAGGGAGTGGTATTGGATTCCTGAAAACAGTCAGGCAATTGGTCTGGGATCCCACCTCTCTGGATCACTCCACACTGTGAATGTCGTATCAGTACCAGTTCAGTGCTTTGCTGACTATTCTGCCTCTTTACTGCCTACTCTGATGCAAAGTGTAGTATTCAGTGCTGCTTATTCCTCACGTACAAATAAAAGGAACTTTTGCAGTTCTCTTCTTACACGTATATCATTGTATGAAAAACTGCAGTGGTTATAATTGTGTGGAAAACTGGCATTGCTGTCCTTGAAAGTCTAAGTAAACCCATTCTCTTCTCAAGAAGATTGCTAGGTTTGAAATACTTCTCTAAAAGTTTCATACTGACACTGAATATGTGTATATTTTGCAAGACTTCTTGATGCAAATTCCCAACTTTATGTCACATAGACTCAAATCCATTTGCAAAGCTGATGATACCTATGGAAGAAATTGCCATCTGTAATGATTTTAAGTTCCTTACTTTCCTTTAAAATATTCAAAAGATACTAGAAAGTAAACTCTAGTAGTTTTATCTTTATTAAATTCTGTAAGAATATGTAAAGAGAGGAGTCATTCAGCTGATCTGCAGTGAGTCTCTAGTTTATGATAAAATCTATAATCACATAATTTGAACTTCACTCAGGTTCTAAATACTGTGAGCAATTCCTTTCCCACATTACAGAAACCACTGTCAAGACTGAAGAGGCTGCACTGAAGAACAGTGTAAGTGCTTAGGACTGTGAGAATATGAATTATGAAGACAGATTAGACAGACTGAGCTACGGGCTGTAGTATATTAGACAGCATAGATAAATTGAGGCTAAGAGGGCATCTCACAGTGGGATGAAATATACTGAAGGAATGCTATAGATTGATACCTCTCTGTGTAAGCCAGAAGCTGCTTCAAAAACAAGAGGTCGTATACCATGAAGTTGACAAGTAGACTTGGCGACTACTAGACAAGCTGCTGAGGTGGAGAATTTCTGTTCAAATAAGGGGAGACTATGTAGCAACCTGTATGCATCAGTGATAAATAGAAACTGTTTCAAGTGGAAATTGGATCAAACAAAATGAAAAAGGGAAATAAATACAGAATTTCAGATGAAGAAGGGTGAAAGGGTTGGGATAAAATAACCGGAATATGAAAGGTTTGGGATAAAATAACCGGAATATGAACTGAACCTCTCTTGAAGAAAATATATCCTAAGTTTTTTCCCCAAGAATTAGGAGGGATCTCCCTCCCGTGCAATGCCTTGTTGCCCTTGCTCAGTTTCTGCTCATGTTTCAATTGATGTGGATGTGCTTCCTGCTGTTAAATCTTAGGGCCTCTTCAAGGTATGTA
The DNA here is from genome assembly GCF_003343035.1 of Apteryx rowi. Lineage (NCBI taxonomy): Eukaryota > Metazoa > Chordata > Aves > Apterygiformes > Apterygidae > Apteryx > Apteryx rowi. The sequence goes on from NW_020448241.1 coordinate 88,485, forward strand.
GAGCAACTCAAAACATTGTGGGTTAGAAAGGTTTTTGGAGTGTTTTTATTTTCAGTTTACTGCTAAGGTGCATACACACATCTTAGACTCAAATTAAAATCTATGCTTTTGTCTGTTTAATAAGTTTAGCTTACGTTTCTGCAAGTAGAAAATTTAATTTTCCGTTTGGTGTTTTATAGAATATCAAATTATAGTTATTTGTAGAAAATGCTACTACTATTATATTGCAATAGCTTTTGCATGTTGCACTAATGTTAAAAAAAACCATGCTGAATCTTAACCTTCTGCTGTATGTGATCTATATGTGGTTTTGAAAAGTTTATCTCACCACTAGTATTTATGGTGCAGAACTTAAAACCAACTGCTTCTTGCTAATAAAGTTCAATTTCTTGCCTCAGAGGTGTCCAGCTGTAGGAATGGCTTACTATACTTGCTGTTGAATCAACTGGCATTAACAGGGTAGACATACTTGCAGGGTGATAGCATGGAAGCAACAGAAGTTCCTTAGTTCCCCCATTCCGAGGTATATTACATGTATTAGTCTTTCCCTAGCTTCCCTGGAGGAAGAGGATGGCCCATCTGTGCCAGGACTGTTGTCAGTCAAAGGTTTAACACCTCTTTGATGGCGTGTAATAGCATTTTTATGTCCTGAATACACAATACGCTAATGTATACATGGCTGTGCTCTAATTGACTTTATTTTTGTAGAGAAAGCTTCAAAAGCATCTTTGACAATTTTAGCTTTTTTTCCCCTATTATTCAGTCTATTTTCTGAGACATTTCTTTATTTCCTTTAGGATTCAACTATAGTTGAAATTTTGATTTAAATTGATCCAACCACTCATGCCCTATATGAAAGCCTTTTTTCTGTCAAAACATTCCTTTAAAACTTAAATGATACTTAAAGACTTCGGTTTTGAATATTCATTGGAGAACACATTGCTGCTACTCCTCATATTTCATTGGAGAGGTGACCCTAGTCATTCTGAATTTTTTTTTTTAAATTAGTTGCTTAAGCACTGCCAGATATCTAATTAAGTCGCCAATTATTATAAATATTCTATTCTCAGATGGATTCTTATATTAGTAAACAGTTCTCGCGAGGTCACTGGTTCCACCTGGCATATAAAACTTTTCCACTCTTTTTTAAAGCAATCATAGTAGAAATTTGAAGTATTACTTGCACTTAGGTTAAAAAAATTCCGGTTAAATATATTGAATAAACTACCCATGTGATCATCTGAACAATATCATCTCACTGGAGAATAATCCTGTAGTCTGTTTACCTATGATAAACTTTGTGGCTGACCCAAAATCATGTCCAGGAAAGGAAAATTTGTTTCCCTCCTTTAAAAATACAAATCTCGGAATACAGTAGAAACAAAATGGAATTTTTCATACTGAAATTTTAAAGCCAAAGTTTGTCACCAGTCTTGTAATTCAGCCTTCTTATGCTATCTTCTCCTGTCAGGCTTAGATACCTGCCTTTTTCCCAGAAAGAAGTGTTTCATTTTCTTTCTTTTGGCTAAGCCTACACTGTAAAGCACAGTAGCTGCTCTCCAAAGATACTAGAATTTTGGTTATGTGTTTTGCATAGGTGGAAAAAAGTTCAGCCAAAAGATATTTCTTTGCGTTATTTTAGAACTTGCTGCTCTAGTAATGGGTAGAGCCTCCCAGTTTGTATTCTGCTATTTTTCTAGGGTATGTAAATACAGAAAAAATAATAGAGGTTCTGTGTCCACTCTTCTCCCCATATACATATTCTCTAATATAAATAACAATTCCTTTTTTCATCTCTTGGAGAGAGGAACCTCATGGCAGAGAGGAACCTCATGAAGTTCAACAAAGGCAAGTGCAGGTTCCTGCACCTACGGAGGAATAACCCCATGCACCAGTACAGGCTGGGGACTGACCTGCTGGARAGCAGCTCTGCGGAGAAGGACCTGGGAGTGCTGGTGGACACCAAGTTAAGCATGAGGCAGCAATGTGCCCTTGTGGCCAAGRAGGCCAATGGTATCCTGGGSTGCATGAGGAAGAGTGTTGCCAGCAGGYKSAGGGAGGTGATCCTCCCCCTCTACTCAGCCCTGCTGAGGCCACATCTGGAGTACTGCGTCCAGTTCTGGGCTCCCCAGCACAAGAGGGATGTGGCACTACTGGAGCAAGTCCAGCGAAGGGCTACAAAGATGATTAGGGGACTGGAGCATCTCTCTTAAGAGGAAAGACTGAGAGAGCTGGGCCTGTTTAGCTTGGAGAAGAGAAGGCTGAGAGGAGATCTTATCAATGTGTAGAAGTATCTGAAGGGAGGGTGTCAAGAGGATGGGGCCAGACTCTTTTCAGTGGTGCCCAGCGACAGGACGCGAGGCAATGGGCACAAACTGAAACACAGACACTTCCATCTGAACATGAGGAAAAACTTCTTCACTGTGAGGGTGACAGAGCACTGGAACAGGCTGCCCAGAGAGGTTGTGGAGTCTCCTTCTCTGGAGATATTCAAAACCGGCCTGGATGCGATCCTGTGCAATGTGCTCTAGGTGACCCTGCTTGAGCAGGGTGGTTGGACTAGATGATCTCCAGAGGTCCCTTCCAACCTCAACCATTCTGTGATTCTGCCATAATATAGTATGGATAGCAACTTCATCAACATAGTAACTAGAAAAACATATCACATCACCCATACATATCCACTAATTGTTTCTAAGGCTGGTTGATGTTAGAGTTTTAGATGAGATCTGAATTTTCTAAGAAGGTGTGACTCAAGCATATAAGTTATGTAGAATCTCAAATTGTCATTTGCCAAATGCGTACATTTAGTATAAAAATCAAGGACTAAATTTTTCAAACCGGGCTGCCTAACAACGTGTCCTGCTTTTCAAAATTGTCTAATTTCGACCCAGCTTCCTATGTTCCCAGTGACTGCAAGGACTGGGATTTCTCTTCAGCGTTGCCTTTTCACCACAGTGTTGAATATATTTTATGTTAGGTGGGAGATAGATAGGACTGGTATATGCAGAGCTGGCATTGCCTCCTTAGTGCAGACACTGAACTTCACAGCAGGAGACAGCTATGATGCTGAAGGGCAGGGCTGAGCTCCAGCAAGGATGTGCTTGTGCCACAAGGGCTGGAGCCCTGCACCCTTCCCTGGGCAGTGCCAATACAGGAGAGRGTGAGGAGGATCTGTGTGAGAGCTACAGCTCAGATAACCTCCTTTGCCCTGTTTGGAAGGTGAAGGCACCTTCTGTTGTAAAACACCAGTCTTCCCCATACCAGATACTTATCAGCACTCAGGCAAATCCTACTACTGATCAGAGTCTGTAAAGACAGAAAAGTCACTCCAGACTTTCCCATTAACTGAGAGTGGGCAAGTCTTGTGTATAGCTTGACTAGCATTGGAGGTGCTTACTGACCAAGAAGAGAGCTTGTGATGATGGTGCCCAAGTTAGGAGTACACTGTTTAGGTGAGTGAAGTCTGTGGGATGAAATCAAGCCTGTGTGTGAAAACTGGAAGTGTCTTCCCAAAGCGAGATAGGGAGGCAGAATACATCTGAGCAGTGATGAGAGCTGTGACTGAACGTTGCTCAGCACTTTGAAGGATAGGTCCTTTGTATGGCAGCCTTCACACGGCACATGATATTTCCCCTTCCATGAATTATGCAGTTATATGTGTATTGAAGCTCTTGTTTCTTCTTCTTCTGTAATTCAGACTTACTTTTTTCCAATCAGGAGGCTGAATTCCCTTTTGAATCAGAATAATTTGTTTAAAAGTAAAACAAGGCTCCATTTGTTGTGAATAAGAGCATAATTTCAATTGTTCCCTGGTAAAATACTGTAGTAAAACAACCCAGCAAAGCATCTACATTGCCTTGTGCTATTTCCTTTGCATAGTCTGAACAGCCCCTGACTGGAAAGCAGAATTCAATATCCTGGTTTATAAATTGCTATAATGCAGCTAAAATATCCTTTTTGCAGGTTTAAAGTCAGTGAAAAGCAGAGATAAATTGGAATTCAAAATCATTCTTATTGGCAATACAAACTAGGCAGGAACCTCCTGCTAAGATGAATATAATTGTGTTTTGATTTTGTAGGCTCCTAAACCTGTAATTCATAGAAAAAATTAAACAACAGGTGTCAGTTGAAAGGCTATTTTTATTGTCTACAGGTGTATTTTGCTGACGAAGGCAACTGTTGGTATGTCAAAGGTATTTTTTGGTGGCTAGATGTTGAAGGAGAGCACCAAATTGTATATATTATCATATTTGATGATGAGCAGCTGTAAGCACAAACTAACATAAATTAAATGTGTATCACATTTTTCTGAACCCTGGGGAAGTGCAGAACAAAGTCATGCAGTGATTACACTTTCACTAGCATGCCATTAACAACTCCAGATGGCAGCACTTTAACTGCAAACATTTCCAGGTGTAATGAGAAGGCTAAAAATAACTAAACAGCAAGGCATGACCTAGTGACAGTCTAATTTGCAAAAGGAATGAAAAGGCAACAGGACTGCTTAGCAGAAGGCATTTGAGAGAAATGGCTACAGCCATGAACAAATTCATGTAAATACAATCTTTTCTTAAGGAAGGACATATGCACAATCTGTYTTTTCTTTCCACATAATCCCTAATGAAGATGAAAATTGTATGTTCGTTCATTTGTTAGCTTATATATATAACCTGGTAGCAAAACACTGAGTTCATTTCAAAAAAGGTAAACCTTCTTCATTTAAGACTTACTGTCAACCTGCTAGGAGAGAGAAAGAAATTTGTGTGTGCCTTTTAGCAGGCTTGTTCTCTGGTTGTTTGGTTGGTTTGTTTTGAGGCAAGATTCTGGCATTTCAATGCATGTAGTAATAAGCAAGGATATTTTCCTTTTTTGCTTATTGCCAACAAAGTGCCTTGGGACTTTGTGAATTATCATTCATTTAAGACTGAATTTTACAAGATAATTTTATTTACTCTGTCTCTAAAATGCTAACATTCCTTGTATCTATATGCATGAGGTTGGTGGGCTGCTACTGATTTCCAAATAAAAGTAGTGTTTCTTATTAAATATATTTTGCATGATGTGGCAAGGGTATAAGGTGCTACCAGTGCAGAAGTGAATGATAGATGTGATGCTCTTTAAGTGAGAAACTGTTGTCACTCATATAAAGTTCAGGTAAATCAATCAGAAGTAACTGCTTCCCAGTTGTCTTTTCATCAGTGGATGTGGCTGTATGGTGAAGAGCTCCTTCTGAGGAAGAAGCAGTATCTTAAAAACAGTCCTCTTTTCTATTGTAGTCTACAACTTTCTGATTTATTTTAGCACTAGCATAAACCCCTACAGACTTATGTGGGCAGATTTCTTTTTACTGCAGCTGATAAAACTTGGGTGACTTTAAATCGTCAGTGGTGACTTTATTAGTGTATTTCAGTTCAGAACAGTTCACTGTCAACGAGGAGCATAGCTGCACATTATGATGGAAACAGTCTTGAATGGCTCCAGGAAAAAACAGTGACTAGTTATTACTGCAGGAACACTGAGGGTGAATCGGGCCAGTCTGGTTAAACCACAGCCTGAAACTACAACCAGTTCCTGAACTGCATGTTGTAAATTGCCTCCAGTATGCTGTAGCTGTGTGCTGCAGCCCCCTCTCCTGTGAATTTTGCCTCCATCATATACTGCATCATGTGCATCTCACTGCTGTTGCTGTCATCCCTTCCTCTAGCATGTGGCCCACAGAAGGAGCTTCTTCCTTCTTCTCTCCCTTAGGACCAGATCAAAAAAGTCATCATTCCCTTCCCCAAGAAGAAGGGCTCAGTTCCTGCCTGTGCCTTGCCCGTGCGCTGTTGTGATCCTTGAACTAGGTGACAACAAGGGCAGCATGCTCCTGATTAAACTGTCAGTATCTGTCATGGACAGCATTGCTATGTTGGCTAAGAGAAGGAAGAGAAATGTAGGCCTATCAATAACTTGAGGTGTGTTAGATTAACATTTTGAGACAATGGGGAAGAGGGGTTGTAAATCATTCAAAACAGAAGTTAGCAGTTCATCTTCCTTGTGCATCTCTAAATTTTTTTTAACATAATTTTCTGACCTGAGTATTTGCATGAAGGAAGATTGACTTCTGCTGATGAAAATGTTTTAGCGGAAAAATCCTGTTTTGCAAGGCCTAGTTTCCCTGCCTGGAGCAAGAGGATGTCATGAACTCTCATTCATTTCTGTGTGAGCCAAGAACTCAGGAAAATCTTTCTGAATGAAGCCCTATTTGTTTCAGGCTCAAGAGAGAAATCAGACAAGCACCAACACTTTTGCTGCTTATCCAAATTAACCCTTATACCTTCTGAAATTTGCTTATGGCTTATTTTCCCGATGCAGGAAGGGAAGTTAATGAGAGACTTCTTTATATTAATCTTACTTCAAGTTTGATTGTGGATAGCTAATATAATTTTACAAGATACAATAGTTCAAGCACATTATTGTGATAGGGAAATATTTATACATAATCATATCATTATATTAATGAGTTTCTTATTAAAATATGTTCTGCCTTTTGGGATTTAATCATTTTCTAAATATCCAAAAGCAAAATCAAAAATGATGACTTTAAAAGGTTCCTTCTGTGAATTAGTGTCCCAGTACCAGCATACTTAGTTGTTTAGAATTTGTTTCTCATAAAGAACTTGTGTCTTCACTGGATATTGAATGTCTCCTCTCTGCAGTGGCATTTCTATTCAGAGTTCTAGCTATGCCTGCCTTTCTTTTCACAGCCACAAGCCTAAATATAGGAAGATGTTTGTCATTTTCCATTTAGAAATTAGTATTCCACTCCCTCTGCAGTGCATATAAAGTGCTTGTTATGCTGGAGTTTCACTAAAGTAGAAATGATTGTACCAAGGGAAAAATTTCTCTCAATCAGGTTTGAAGTGCATGCCTCAGGGATGGGGGTGTCTTCCTTTATTGCACACAGTCACTCTTCTTATATCAACACCAATTACAAGGTAAGTTTCAAAGCTCGCCTTTGAGTTTGTTCAGATTCAAACCTGTTAAGAACAACCTGTCTCTTCCTCTCAACAGACTCACTTACATACTAGGACTCCCTCTTATTTTCATATCTATGTAAAATATATGGAAACTCTCTCTTTTGGCCAAGGTCTTTGAAAAGACACGAGTACTGGTTTGTTCTGAATACTCTTTTGGGGTATTCCTCTGGCTACACTCTTTTGTGTATTTTCTATTAGGCTGTAAAGTCTTCGGAGTTTGTGTGCTGTCATGCAGAATTTTGGATGGAGGTTATTGGGTTGTTACTCAACATGCAAAAGAATCAGGGGAAAAGTTCTTACATAGCATAACCTATCTCTCTCTAGGAAGAAAGAGAATGGATTAAAAATTCACTCTGAGTATTTGAGTAAAAACTAATATTACTGGAGCTATCTTAACTTCTTATCTCTTGTCCTCACCGATAAATGTGTTTGGAAGGATTCCTGCATTTAGGGCTTCTTTGGTTCAGGTCACTTTAATTTACAAATGATAATCTGAAGCATGTTACAGTGAGGAGAAGTAGGGCAGAATGTCACCTCAGGTTTGTGCTGTATGGCTGTACCATGGAAGTCTTGCATTTCTGCAGGAGACAAAATAAGTTTTTGTCTCTGTTGCAGCATAAGCAGTCTCAATCAGCAGATTTGTTTCTAGTGCTGAAGCCTTGGTTTAACTCAGTTACCTCTCTGTGCCGCTTTGCCCTGTGTTCATCTTTATGGAAATTCTGATTACCCTGTGGGTAAAGGCAATCCCACATTAATTAATGGCTGCCTAATTTTGTGCAGGTAGTTGCATGTTGCTGTGAAACTGTGAACCTTCCTGTTAAATATCAGTAGTAGAGAAGTCAGTAGAAGGCTAACATGTGGCGCACTACTGCAGTATAGTCTGGCAGAGGTATTTAAAAAGTTGGGAGCTTATCTGTGGAATGCTTTTTCTGGTTGTTTGTTTTTGCAAAATTCAGCCAGATCATTAGAAATCAAAAAAGGTTCTTAAAAAAGTCACTTGCTGTGTTAGACTTCTAGGCTTTGTTTCTAACTTGGTGGCTTTAACATCAAATGATTTTAACAAAACACAACAAACTAACTGAAAAAGTGCTGTCCACCTCCACTTCTGCCGATTGTTGTACTGGTATTGGTCTGCTTTATTTTACAGCTCTTGAGTTCAGCAGAATCACAAGGTGACACACCTATCTGATAAAATGTGCCCACAGCTTTACAGTTTCATTTATTTTCTGGAAAAAGCTGAATGCTCTGAAATTCCATCAGGTATAAAGAAAACTGAATGCTCTGAAATTCCATCAGGGATAAAAGGAAAACATGTTAGTTACTAGAAAGTTGAGAGGGAGAGTAAACTGGATGGAGTCCAGCTGGGTTCAAAAGTTCGCTGTACTCTTGGACTTTTAACACCTGAATAAAAATTTCACTAGGATGAATGGGAGAATGTCTTCCCCCTTGAGATGCTTGTAAATTACCTTACTGCATATAAGGAGGATTTGTATCTTCTATGGACACCACGTCCCTTGCTTGACACCATTACTGTATTAGATTTCATGCTTAAGAACATGAATTGAGAGGACACGAGGATAAAAGATAGGTGCAAGACCCAGTAGGAGCCTTAGTGAAAAATTAATGCAAAATTAGCATTAAAATTCTGTAAGACATTAGTGTTTCCTCTCTTTGCTTGTCCATTTTCTGCTCACTCCTTCTATGAAAGTCCAAACTCAGTAGTTTCTCCAGAATCCATCCCATTGGATACTTCTCTGTCTTGTGGAGCCAACCTGTTCTACATTTGGACTTCTTAATAATGGACCTCAGACTAAGGAATGGTTATAATGATAGTCAACCTGAATATACTGTGAAAATTTCAGAGGCTCCAAATATTACATGGTCACAAAGTGAGGAAAATATATTAGTAAATAGACACTACAAACAGTACAGAGGTACAAATTCAATGCAATAAATAGCAAAACTGTTCATTGAAAACACATTTTAGCTGTAATGTAGTGTACTGCAAAAACATTCTTTCTCTGAGGAAAGATGAAGCTGTCCTTTATTTAGGATAAGAATAGCATTTTTTTAATGTCTATGAAGTATTTGACATTCAATTTCTTTCTTCATGACATGAATTTATGATTGAACTTTTTGGTTTAATTTTTCTCCCTACCACAGTGAGTACATAGATGTACCAGTGAATGGATTAATTCAAAATATTAAACCACTTTAAGATTCTTTAAAAATACTCTTTCAACTCTCTTTTTGATGCCTTTTTCTTTACCTGCTAAGATGCAGCACAGTTTATGAGATTGTCTAGTTCCACATGGCATAGCAAATCGTTTTCATTTTTCATTATGGTTAGGCAGTTTAAGAATTCTTGTTTCACTCTCCCTCTTACCTCACTATTAATTCATTTTACATGGTGTGTAGGAAGGCAATGGAAAGATAATACTAGGCTGGAATTCGGACAGAATGGATTGCTAAGTTTACACCGCCCCTGAACAACAAGTAATCTCAACAGGTTTCACATAAAAAAAAAAGGTAAAATAAATAGAGAATATTGATTTTTACTTTTGTCATACACAGAGTAAAATAGAGTAGTTTCTCAGAAAAAGTGGGCTTTTATATTTTGAGTAAAATCTCTTCTTCATATGAGCAAGAATAGCACTGTTTTGTCTTTGTATTGTACAACAAAATCTTTTAGGGTAAAAACTCTCAGAGATTTAGAGCAACCTGTTGTAGATATGCTTGGAGTTCAATCTAAGACACAGCTTTTACAACCCACTGATGAAGAAGAGAATAACATTACCCTATTGCAGGAAGAATTTAGGCTAGCAGAATGCAGTTGTTCAATATGAGTTTTCACAGGATATTTTCATGGTTTAAGTTTCCTTTTCTTAATTCAGGTGAAAACCAAATGACTAGGAATGATCTCAAGTCAACTTTCTATCTTAGAGAGCAATTTCTCTACAGAATTAATTTTCATGACCAAAACTGAGTTGGCCTTGTTTAGGGAAAAATAGCACCTTGTGAATTATCATCTCAAATATAAATAATCCTCAGGCTTTGCTCCATCCCCCAGCCAAGTGCACTCAGTTGAATGCAGAGCAGTATTACATTTGAGATAGGAGGGTTTTGGCTAGAACTGAATAAGGACAGGAGGAGAATGTCAGGCAATATCCTCCTTGGTCTACTAAAAAATGCTTTTTTTCCCTGTGAAAATAAGCAATGCTAATGGATTACCTCTAGGGATGCATTTCCATTAATGTTTTCCTTTGATTCAGGAATGAGCTTTTGAAGCCCATGACCCGGTTGTCCCCACTGACTGCACCTTGATTCACATCGTGGTGCTATCTCACAGCACACAGATTGGGTTCCTTTCAGATAGAACTCACTTAAAAGCGGGCTCCAGGAGTGCACTTAATATGTGCCAGCCACAGATGGGCTTTTAGTCCCTGGGACCAGACTGCAGCTACTCTGTAAAAAAAATCCTGAGACATGTATAGCACAGACATCAGGTCTTCAGCAATAATTGTTTCTCTCTGCAGATCCACTCCTGTTGTATCACAGTAATTAATAATTTAGACATATTGATAATCTCTAGGAGAACTTCAGTCTGTGGTAATTGCAACACCTTCATATATCACCAGGCAACTGAGTTAAAAAGTCAACTGAAGACAAGAGGGAGCCAGAAGTCAATCTGTGTCAAGCAGGTCCTACTAGGGGAAGGGTAGGACCTCAGTTGGAGAGCAAAGAGGGAAGGCCTTGGCAAGCTGGCTTTGCTGTTGTGCTTCCAGAGAAAGAGTGTTCCAAGAGAGTTTATGACTGCTGCTCTTAGGAGGGTTTCTTCTGCCTTCCCGCCTACCCTTCTCCAGCAATAGCTGCTTTCCTACACATATCTTTCTCTCATTCAGCAGCCAGCCTACAAGGCCATGTGTTTTGCTGGCTGCAGCAATCTGCTGCCTTAGATGCATTAGACACTAGAAACTTTTCTTGTGCCTAGAGCTGGCCCTGCCATCAGCACAGTAGTTCCATAGGAAGTCTGTGGAAAAGCTGAAACATTAAATCAGCCCTACTCACTGCCAGCACTGTTCAGCCCAACTGTTCCACCAACAAACCTTATTGAAGATACTGTTTCACCTAGGTTAGTATCAAATCAGGAAACTCTTAAGTGTGGCGAAGACCAAATTATGGTTTATTATCTAATCCTTGGCCTGAAGCTACAAAATAAATTGTGCATTCTTTCTGAGTGTTGGGGGCGCTAGCAGCCCTYGTGGTCCCTGGCCACCCCGGGGCCTCCCCCACCCTTCCAGCCCCAGGACCCCATCTCAGCCCAGCCCAGTGCAGTCAGTCCCTGTCCTGCCACACTGCAGCAGTGCCGGGCTCCAGCCCCACCATGGTCCTGCCCCTACCCAGCCATGGGCCCCCCAGGCCCTGACCCCGACCTGTGGGCGACCACCCAGCCTGGCCTTGGCCTGACCCCATCCCTGCAGTGGTGCCCATTGCCTGGGACGGCCCCCCGCTGCTCCCAGTGCCCTGCTCCCTTGTGGGGTGGAGGGATGGGCCCTGGCAGTGAGGCCCAGCCCTGCTGTCACCAGGAGCCCCCGCCCACATGGATGTTCTGCACACAGGGAGCCTCCAGCCCTTGTGGTGCTCTGAAGCAATTTATAGAGACCTCACTCATGTAAGTGTTGAGGTACAATCAGATATTTACCATGTTCCGTAAAGAAACAAAGTTAAATGGCTTGTGCCCAACTGTGTCAGAGAAAAGAAAGATAAATTCTTCAAGTGGAATGAATTCAGAAGTTGGCCAAGTGCTTTCAACCTCTGAAGTTGTCTAATAAGTAAGGAGTTTGGAAAACAAAGGGCATCAGGGGTGGCAGCTGGAGAGGTCTCCTGAACTGTCCCCAGATATAGAGCTATATATGCCATATGAATGAATGAAGTTTTTTAGTAGCAATTCTGTAAATCACAGAATCACAGAATCACAGAATGGTTGAGGTTGGAAAGGACCTCTGGAGATCATCTAGTCCAAGCTCCCTGCTCAAGCAGGGTCACCTAGAGCACGTTGCACAGGATGGCGTCCAGGCCGGTTTTGAATATCTCCAGAGAAGGAGACTCCACAACCTCTCTGGGCAGCCTGTTCCAGTGCTCTGTCA
>NW_020448241.1:102593-123227 GCF_003343035.1 Apteryx rowi
AGTAAACACCCACAACAGTGTCACCCCTGCTAGCCTGCCCTTTAATCCTTACCCATAAGCTCTCAACTTGCTCTTCCTCCACCCCTAGGCAGAGCTCGATACAGTCCAGTTGCTCTCTCACATAAAGAGCAACTCCACCACCTCGCTTTCCTGGCCTGTCTTTCCTAAAAAGCACATAGCCATCCATGACAGCACTCCAGTCATGCGAGCTATCCCACCATGTCTCTGTAACTGCAACGAAATCACGGCCCTGTGACCACACACAGATCTCTAGTTTTTCCTGTTTATTCGCCATGCTGCGTGCATTGGTGTACAGGCATTTCAGAGAGGTGATTGAGCATGCAGGTTTCCCAGGAGGGATACAAGAGGATCCTCCACAGTCACGTCCTGTATGCACTTCCCCAGCTGCATGCACCTGCTGGAGGCATCCCGACTTGAGCCGTGTTTTGCCGACTAMCYTGTCATTATAACTCTCCCCTTTCCCCGTCTTTCCTAGTTTAAAGCCCTCCTTACCAGGCTGGCCAACCTGTTGGCAAAGACATGCGTGCCCTGCTTAGTGAGGTGGATCCCATCTCTCCCCATCAGTTGTTGATCTTCAAACAGGATCCCATGGTCATAGAAACCAAAACCCTGTTGCCAACACCAGTGGTGCAGCTAGCTGTTAACTTGGAAAATCCATCTACTCCTCCTCCCATCCTTCCCCACTGGCAGGATTGAGGAGGAAATGACCTGGGCTCCCAGACCCTTGACCGCCATCCCCAGAGCTCTGAAATCCTGTTTGCTGGTTTCCAATTTGCCCTTGGCATCGTTAGTGCCCACATGGAAGAGCAGCAGATGGTAATAGTCCGACATGTGGACAAGCCTTGGCAATCTTTGTATGACATCTCATATTCAAGCCACTGGAAGGCAACAAACCTCTCTAGACAAGAGGTCAGGTAGGTAGATAGTTGCCTCCGACCCCTGCAGCAGGGAGTCCCCCACAACAATCACTCGCCACTTCTTCCGGGTGTTCCCATATGGCACTGAGTCTGTTGGCCCAGTTGCTTCCCTTGAAGCCATGCCCAGCTCTTCAGCCTGGAGGGCACTAAACCTGTTCATCAATTGCAAGTCTTCAGGAGGAGTAAGAGCCTTTCTCTTCCCACGAGCAGTGACCAGTTTCCAGTTGTTTTCTACAGTGTTATGATGTACCGTTTCACATGGCACAGAGCCCTCAGGCAACTCCACTGCTGTGGGGGGTTAGGACTCCTGGAGCTGTATGGTCTCTGAGAATACCTTGTCTATCTCTTGCTCATCCTCTCGGATGCTGCGCAGCCTACTGACCTCCTCCYGTAACTCCCTTACCTGATGACACAACTCACCAACAGCAGCACACCTCCTGCAGGAGAGCTGACTGTCAGCCCAGGCCTCTCGGAGAGGCCGCAAGCACTCCCTGCAGCCTGAGACCTGTAGGGCTGCATCAGCTGTCAGAGGGTCTGTCTGTGTCCAAGCCTCTGACACAGCTCATGCAGCAACTCCAACAGCTACTGAGGAATGTGCTCTGTGGCGTATCATGACCATACCTGAGGAAGCGTACACCGCTGGGATCGGAAACGAAGGTGCCTTCTTGCGCCCTTCTGCCTGAACTGCTGCGCAAACTGCTGCATCTGTTCGCTGCCTCTGTTAGCTGTGGGGGCACTCGACTTTGGTTTTGGATCAGYGCTGCATGCAGCTGAAGCAGAACAGGTTCAGGCAGGGGTTCCTGTAGGCCGCGTTGTCCAAGGTGGCCAGGCAGATGGGATGTGTGGCGGCTGGAGATGCAGTTGTGGACATGATGGGGGCAGCGTGCTGGGGAGAGCTGCATGGGAGGAGCTTCTTGCCCTTGGAGGCAGCCTAGTTTCTGAAACCCTGCTCTGGGAGCAAGAAACACCAGGGTCAGTCCTGTTCCTCACGGGGTGGAAGGCTGAGGAGCGAGGAGCTGTGGAAGGAGATTGATCCATAAATCCTCCCTTCTTATTCATTTTCCTTGGTTTTTGGTTTCAGCTTGACACTTCTCCTTTTAACTGCTGTACTTTCCAAGCATCTCAGGGTCCATTTGTCGTTATGTTGCCTGAAGAAATCCAACCAAGAGCTGTCACCCTGCAGCACATCTCCAAGGCAGTCAGTCTTTCTGGGGCAGTCAGTAGAGCCTCCAGACATTTTGGTGTCTCTGTAGTTTTCTGCCTTGCAGTTGTGGTTATTGTGGCCATGGGGAAAAGCCATAACAGGGAGTTGYTTTTCTTTGTGGGTTTCCTCAGAGATCTGTGGCACAGTATCTGCTGAGCTCTGCATCTCCCTAGTGGAATGTTTCTAGGGACGTGGTGGTTTTATCACAGTGTGTGTCTTCATGGAACAACAGCACAATGAGATGGCACTTAAGAGGTATCCTACTGGATTAAAATGAAGTATCATCTGAGCTATCGAAAGCAATCCAATCACATTAGCACATGAAATTAACCTGAGAGGGGCTCTGTGTTAATGATACAATATTGATGTCAGTTCCAAATGTAGCCTAGATACATCTGTGTGGCACTGCAGTGTGTAATGTACACCTGATCGTGGAAACTTCCAGCATGAGTGTCCTATGGATGCTGACACCTGCAACCCTGGGAGGTGCTAAACAAAAGCGAGTCTTGAAGGATGTGTAGTACCTGGAAAGTACCATGAGGAAGTATATCTTCATCACTTGCATTACCATGGTGATATAGTCATGGAGATCAGTGAGATACCTGAGATAGTGAGAACTTGAGAGATGGCCATTTTCTAAGTGTGAGAGGAGAGGTGTTGACCAAGTTGTATGTTTGGTGAGAGGCAAATACTGTCTATTTTACATCAGTCAGGAAGACAGATAAACTCACTTAGTTTTGTCCGAGATGGAAAATCCTGTGTGGGGGATGCTGTAGCCCATTGTTTATTTCTTGATGGATAATGTATCATGGAAAGGCATGTAAGCAATCAGTGGSTTAAAAAATTCAAGATCCTTGTAAAACTTGTAGGAAACTTTTACTTTGAAAAAACCCCCCTGGTCATTACCTATTCAGAATAGTTTGTCTGATGAATTTTGGCATTTTTCTTCTAATATATTACTTCCAAATTATCGTTTTTTGATTATTCAACTGTATCTTCATCTTTGACGAATCTTTGTTTTTGTGTTTGTTAAACAATAGATTTCTGAGTTAATGTTCCTTTGGTTTTAGAAGAGCTGGTTGATTAAATGTGTCTGCAAAAAAGTTCATATTTGCTGTGAAGCAGCATTTCACAGGTGTATTTAGGCTCCTTATTTGGTCACTTACTTCCTCCATTGTGTGTGTGAGCGTGTGTTTGTGCGTGCGCACTTTGAAATCACCTTGAATAATTCAAACTCAGGCAGAGTACAGCTGCTGCATGAACGATAATGCACAGCTTTTCCAAGATCTTAAGAGCTGCAGGGCTATAGATAAGTAAATTCAATAAAATGGAACTCTCAGCCTTGCCTCCTTAAACTAATGGAATCACCACTTAAAGTTGTGAGTATGACACTTCCAGTTTTTCCAGATTCTGGTGAATTATATTCTCCATATTCTGCATCAAGAATTTTATAGAAGGGAACCTCTCCCCCCAACCACTTCCAGACAGCAAAGAGACATCCATCAGGCCTGACCAGTACCGGGCAACAGGTATACCTTTAGGAATGTGYCAGGAAGGCTAGGAATTTAGGAACAGTAGCAATGCCAAAAGAGCAGAAGCTCCTGTAATATACCAACTTGCACGTATAAATGGAGTTGAGCTTATCTTTGACTGCCTAGCCTTGCTCCTTTGTGATAAAAGTAGGCATAGATATCAAAGTAATTTTGGAATTCAAATTGCGAGCTGGGAAGGGGAGGAGAGCAAGTCTGTGAGGGAGAAAGAAAGGGATGGTATCCAACAGGTAACTTAAAATGTGTTCCTTAAGTGTTATAAAATTCTTTTTAAAGTATTCAAAAATGAAAAATAAAATAAAAGCTGTGTCATTACTTCTTTTACTCCTGAGATTTCTTGGTTTTACTTCGTGATCACTCCCCTACTGCTTATACACACAGCCTGCAAGTTTGCTTTTGATATTTTACCTCATAGTCATTTTCAGAAGTTGCTCCATCAAAGCAAAATTATATTATTTCCATAAGTTTATGAAGCAAGGAATTGGAATAGCTGAAACACAAAATATTCTAATGTCACTCAGTAGTTCTGTTATAAACCTGAAATGTGTAAAGTAATGATAGGACATTAACATTTACCACGCTAAATAGTATCTACTATGCAAATCAGATTTTCTACAGAAGAAAAAAATTAAAACCAAATAAAACAACCTCCTAGGACCTTCCCAAACAAAATTCAAGTAGTGTCTAAGAAGAATATCACTGTAGGTGAAGCCATTGAACACCAGTCAATAGAACAAGATAACTACTGGACAATCTTCAAAATGCATCTTTTACTAAAATGATTGAGCAACTATCAGCATATAACTTTGCTATTTCATTCTCTTATGTGTATAACTAATTCTGTGTTGCTACTGTTGTTTATTTCCTATTGCTATATGACAGAATTCCTGGGGCCAAATTCCAATTTGTTTTGCTGTTGGAGTTTAAAGGGATTCCAAATGCGAGAAAGTTATGTCCAAGTAAAGGCCATTTTATATTTTCTCAGTGGTATAAAGATCAGTTAACTATAAATGAATATGAATGATTCTTAACATGTTTATTGATCTGAAGGCACCTTTCTTAGATGTTTCATATGCACCACATGTAATTTTATATATAATATAAACATGTTTGTATATAACATTTTAAGCATTTAAAATTTGTACCTACTCAGTGTTTTCTCAGTTTGATAAAATTTGATCCTAACTTTGTTTTTGATTGCAATGTAATATAATTGCAAGAGCAAGAGGCTGGATAGAACAGAATGGGGACATCCACATCAATTTGAGTGTTTATCACGTCAGGTTTGCAGGTGGGTGGGAGAACAGGAACCCTCTTATCCATCAGTTATAAGAGATGGCTCCCTCAGCAGAGCTGAATTATGCCTGATGAAATGGTGCCAACTGACACTTCATGTTAGCCACTAAGAGATTGTAGAGGAGATATTCTGCTCACACACTGTGCAGTGTGCCACCACAGCCGTTTTGCTTATTGCCTTCCCTCAGTACTTCAGGGTCTAACAGCTAGTTCCCCGAACCCCTCCACACAACTGTTGATGGTTCGTCATATGTGTTGATTTTGCTGGGAGCCAAACTGAGACTGGCTTCCAGATTTAACAGTTTTGGATGACTCATTCCTTCAGAAAAGCAGCTGCAGGGTACGCAGGATTACGCAAAGATGGCAAGCCAATGACAAACGTACATGGCAGTGACAGCAGTTGGTAAATATAGTGCCGCACCTGACAGATGAATAGAGGTGGTGAGCCAATAACATTCAGCTACTTGGGCATCTTCCCATAATTCCTAGTATTCCTGGCAGAAAAGATCTGACCYCAGAATTTATCTATAAATAATTACCTTATCCTGATCAGAACATAGGTCAGAATGTGTAAGTTGTTGTCATTACAGAATACACTTCAATATTTAGTTTTGAGCTTGGGATCAGCCATATCCTTAGAGACCAAAGTATTCTTTTTTGGGGACGCTCTGGACTTCAGCAGAAATGTGCAAGCCTTATGCCTTTCAGTGCATAAATTGCTGGAAAAAAAAAGGCCTTGTGCTATTTGTCTAGGCTGTGAACTAGTGCAAACAAGCCATGTGCATGCCACCCTATCATTTCTGTCATCTCTGCTGTGCCATTGTTATTCAGAGGAATGGGAGTAAAAGACAGAGCCACTGAACTGCCTCAGCCAGACTCACAGAAGAACAAAACTCAAAAACTTTGTGTTTGTCATTAGGCTTCTGCTGTCCTAAGAGACCACCTTCTTAGGGGTTGATGGTCTCTGTGTCATGTCTCTTTGTTGACATCTTCCTTAAAGGTTTCTGACCAATTACACAAGAAGGCATTCAGCCTTCCACCTAGCCAGTGGTGCACAGCTGGTGGCTGCTGTGTGGACTCTGATGGAACAAGTTCAGAGTCTTGTGGCTTGTTGGCCTTGTTTAGTGAGCAGTCCCAAACACCCAGTGGAATTTCTTTCCCCAGGAAATCTCTAGTCTGTTCTGGATTTTCCTTTTCTTGCTGAACCTATGTGTTTCAGATATGCAAGGCCATCGCTTTCTGAAAGAGAAAAGTCTTTTGGGGGATGATGTACTTCAACAGAGGCTCCAGTTGGGAGTCAGGAAAAACAATTTAAGCCTTGTTTTACACTGAGTTTAAATAACATGGATGTTGGTGCATAAGATTAAGTAGCCATATAGGCACACACAGAGAAGAGTGGCCATGTTTTCCAATGTGACCAGAAAGTCTTATCAGAAAGTCTTTGTGATTTGAAGCCACTTGAGACAGTGATTTGATCTCCTTCAGCCCCATGCTTTCTCTTCTCCTTTCTCCCAAAGCTGTTTCTCACAGTTCTACAGCAAGGGGATATCCAGTGAAAAACTGTTTATATTCTTCCACATACTGAATCCTGAGATTGTGGGTGCCAAAAATATAAGTGGTTAAAGGGAGTTAAACAGATTTACTGGAAGAAGGTGGATGATGGTCTATTAAACATGATGATATAGATGTAACCTCCTACACTAATGGCCCCCAAACTGGTGTAAGTGAAGAGGGCATATGAGAGGGGAAGCATTATTCTATGCCTTTTTTGTCTTTACACTCCCACCCGATATCTGCTAATGGCTGTTCTCAGAAACAAGATACTGGTTAGAACAGTCCTGCTGGTGTGGCTCAATATGGTATAATTTTTTTGGCAGTCTTAAGCAGAGGGTACAAGTACAAGCAGTGCAAAAAGTAAATAGTCTTTTCTGCCTTAGATACTCTCTCTGTACATGAGGTTTGAGGAAAGAAGTCGTCATTCCTTTACTGTAGTATTCCTGTTTTGTAGATAATAAGCGCAGTATTCTACCTCTCAGGTACCAGCCCACACCCTTTCCTGGACACAAATGCAAACTTTCTTTGATGTAGTGCGCAATGAATAGCACAAAGGACTGCAGTTAATCTAAAGCAGATAGCAATAACATTGATTCAAGATTCCTATATTTGAGGACTTGGTATTTAAGATGGAGTAATAACAGCGTATATATTGAGACATACTGGTAAAGAGTGAATAATTTGGTGTAAACCTGTCTTTAAAGAAGAGTGGAATAGGATATAAGGATATAATAGGATATAATAGGACATACTGATATTTTCATCTAATATGAATATAAACCTCAATGTTCTATTAAACTATATGCCTAAACATTTTGTAAGTTTTCTAATACTGCACCTTGTACATACTAGATGAATTTCTATTACTATAAATGGATTGAATCCCTTCGTTTTGCCTCTTTTCCTTTCTCAGTTCCTATTGCATAAAATCATCTGTTAAAAGGGTGGCTTAAACAAAAGACAGATTTAAAGCAATGAGGGCTTTTCCCCCACACCCACACTAATATCTAAAAATATTCCTAAAATTATTCAGGATTGAAGCTTTTTATGGCAAAGTTCCTCAGATACATTTTGTTTGGCTTTTAGATGAGTGAGTCAGTTTTTCACACTCTGTAACACATTCAGTTTGTGAATACTGCTTTCATTTTTACATTTATGGAGTATTGCATAAAGCTGCCCCTTTAACTCTATGATTTGGTCAATATAACTTGGCTGTAGTGCTGTAATTTGAGGAGGGAGCATGTTTTGATAATAAGAGCTGAAAGACAAACCCCATGCATTACATCAAAAGTCAAGAAAAATAATAGTTAAGTTCACTCTAACTACATAAGTCATGACTGACCAAGCACTAGCTATGGTAATTTGTGGTGGTACCATGAAAAATGCATTGTAATTAGGTATCACAGTTTGAATATGAATCATCAATATTCAACAAATGTATGCCACTTTATTCGTTCCAAGTATCAGACTGATCTTCACTGAAAAGGAAAATTGAGTAAGAATAAAAAAAGGAAAAAACAATTTGTACAGAGCTCCTTCATTTTTTTATTTAGGAAATAAATATTATTACTTATTATTCATTATTCCAACCTTCTTTTTAGAATGACTAAAATACTGCTCCTAATTAAAGAATATAATTAATTTTGAGAAAGAATCTTCAACACTGAAAGATTTTTCCAAAAAACCTGGTTGTGTTTTGTCTTTTCTGTATGGGACAATCTCTCTGGATATATCTGAATGTTTGTGAAGTCAGTTCACCTCCCTACCATATCCCTCCTTAAACTGTCACCTCTGTCATGATGCTAAAGAAAACATGACAATAATTACATAGCTAGGATGCAGGGACTAGTGTTTATGATAATGATGAGGAGCATTTTACAGGTACCTTATGCTGCTATTGTCTGTCTAAATGTCCCACAGTTACTTTTATATTCCTCATTCCTGTTACACTGCTGTAAAATTGTACAGATGGGTAATATGGGAAATTCTGCAAACAAATGAATGTTTGTTTGTTCAAATGTTCATTGCAGTTAAAGAAATTCCTATCTCAAAAGTTTGTTTTCCCAACTAAATGGTTCTGAAATACAGGTTGACACTAGCTAGATATGTACCGTGTGCACTGTAGATGTCTAAATTTTCAGGTAAGAATGAATCTGTAGAGCTAAGCAGAGGATGTGGAAGAGCCGTCATCCACTGTAATGCCCTTTTAGGAGATATACTTCAGACTAGGTCTAGGCTGGTCCCATTCAGTGAAATCCCATTAGCAGGAAGAGCACACTTACTGCACCCCAATTTAGTTTCATCCCAAAAGAAAACAGTGTGTGTGCTCTGAGACTATTCCCCGATGAGAAGCAAAATGAAATAAAGGGGAGTGCTTGGGAGAGTCCCTTCAAAAGTGCTCTCTTGATCCAAGCTAAAATACTGGTGGAGATGCATCTGTTAGGTCTGGGATTTTCAAATAGAGGTAGAAAGAATTAATCACCCTGAGGGCTGTATTCAGGCACCTGGAAAACAGTATTTCTCAAAAGCAATAGACTGCAGCATCTTTAATTTGCTCGAGCTGRAACAGCAGTTCTGTATTTTAAATTCTACAATAGAGTCCAAGGTTTGGGCTAAAATGCTTTTAGATCTTAATATAACACTGAAAAGTAAGACCTGCTCAGGTTTCATTAAAAAAAAATCTCTTCATTTTTTAACCCTAACCTGCTATTTTTAAAATGTAAGTCAACTGCCCTACCCTGTAAAAGAAGCTTAAAGCCATGGAGATCATACTGCCTAAAGCTGTGAAAATGGGTACATTTTCAGCACATCCTTCTAGTCCGGGTGTTGGGCTAGAAGAGTGCTTGGACCTCTCTTACTATGGCTTTGTATAGGGTCAAATGTGTTGTATGATCTGTCTGCTGGCTTTCACTGGAAGTTAGAACTCCTCTCATTTCCCTAAAGTTGAAAAACTCATTTTTATTTCTTTTATATATCTCTACAGCCTCTGGCTGACTCAAGCCTTTCCTCCTGCATTAAGATATGTTGTGCAGATGTAGTCATTTTAAACATACCCTTGTTCAGACTTCATTACAATTTATTATCAAATGTATTAAGTTTCTTATACGTAAGTCTTGAGCAGTTTACTAATCAGTAAGGTGTCAGAGCAGCTGGAAATGTGTGTCAGTAATTTCTTTCTCTCACCTGATTAATATCAATATTACTGCAATTCATTCATGGCACCCACATTTTCCATTAGCAACGCACCTTTCATACCTCTTTCTATGGTGAAATGTTCTTACTACCTACTTTAATCAGAGAAATGAGTAGCTAATCACTTACCTCTGCATTGTAGTAGAAATGAGTAAAATGATCAGAGTTTGGGAACTGGTATTGCATATGCATGTAAGTGATGCATAAAATTATAATTACAGTGATAGGAGGTTTCTCCATTCCTGGAGGAAAAAAAAAAAGTCATTGTTTTAAATAAAATAAAAGACAGCTATTATGCCACAACTATGTAATAAACTGACTTACTTATTATATGAGTATTTTATTTTTCAAAGTACTATATCTTATATAAATGGCACAATGTTAAACACATTCATGCTTTTAAAAAGTGTTTTAGACTTGGATTCATTTTAATATTATGAGATTTTCATGTATGTATTTTTCTTTTAAAATAGACTATTGCTCAGAGGGGATCCCAGATTCACAGTACTGCAGACTGAAATCTTTTCTTCATGGAATACTTAATTGGGTCTATAGTAAACTTTGAATTCAGCAATCACGAAAAGCTCATGGGAGGTCAATCAGAAAAACAGTGCTATTTTAACTTCAGTAGAACATATTTGTGTGTTTTTTATCTTGAACATTATTTTGAGGTTGGTAGGCCTTCAGAATAGGTTCTTAATTTTGGCCATATACAATATGGTTCAGAGGGCTGCAGCCTCAAGGTTTACAAACCCCTGCTCCACTGGTGGGAACCAGCTCATCGAGGAAACTCCTTCCCCTCCTGGCAGCATGATCAGGTCTCATTTCAATGACTCAAGATAGCCTTTCTTTCAAAACCCAGTGTACTTTGTCTCCCTCTGCAAAGTACACAGCTAAAAGAGAAAACAGCTGAAACAATAAAAGCCTAATCATTTGAGTCTTATTTGTATTTTAGCCTTTCCTTACAAGCTTTTCCTTACAAAAAATAAGCTGATAGCCTCTCTGAAGCCAAGGAGACGGGCATTTCCCAGGTAATTAAAGTGTTCACATGAAGATCCTTTTTTTCAGGTCATTCCTTAATTTCCTGTTTGTTTTTCAGCAGATCCTAATTAAAATAGGATGACTCTACCTTTATCTTCCAACATGGCTGTTTGTTGACTGTCTTAGAAGTTAGGCTGCATATTAATGACTGGATTATTAATACGTCCCAAATCATTTGTCTGGTAAAAATACAGCATATGCTACACAGGTTCACTTCAAGAGATTTAAGGATATTTAGGTGCTGTCTACAACAAAGGTGAAAATTAGAAGTACAGTATAGTGGCCTAGCCACTTTTATCACTGGTATTTAACTTTGCTATGCATGTTCCAGAGGTAGGCATGAATGATATGACTGCAAGTGTTTGTGTTTGTTTTTATACGGATATCAAAATGTAGCCTGGGAGGTACACACCTAACTTCTTCAGATAGATCTGCAGAGGAAGCTCCTTTGTACTCTGAATAAAAACGTCCTTGTGGAATGCGAGGGGGGAGTGATCAGGTGGACCTCGCGGAGATGAACACCCAGCTCCTGTTGTAACAGCATGTGGGTTGGGCATCTCACTCCCTGAAGTTCCTTTAAAACATTTAATCTTAGAAGTTAGATCAGGAAAAGTTTTACTGAATGCTATAATTCACTTCCCTGCAGTGCAGGTGAGTTCCCTATGGTATATCTCAGTCACTGTTAGCTGTGTTGCAGCARGATCTGCTGCAGGATTTTGTACTGGCATAAACCAAGGAGCTGATGGTTCTTCCACAGCTCACAACTTATTTGGTGATAGACCTATTTCTCGCATTGCTCTGCTTTTTCAGACAAAGACTTTATCATGTATTATGGAAACATCAAGGATACTGTCTTGCCTGTGCTGTTCTGTAAATGGGATAGTGTTTCTTGGTAGAATATAGATGTCAATGTGAATATTGAAAATGTCCGAGGCTGTCATGAATCCTTGCATGCAGGGGAGAGATGACATGTTATTAACGATGCTTTTCTCTACAAACAAATTCCAGTTATTTAAGGCATGGAAATAAAAATAGCTCTTCGTTAAAAACAGCCTTGTCTGCCTGTACCTATGTCATATTAGAGTTATTTAAATAACATTGTGAATTCTTGAGGAAAAAAGAACCAGGAAATGCAGCTGTTATTTCTGCTGTAGCATGGCTAGGGCTTTGCTGCTGTGCATAATAACAGCCATGTTGATGGGTAGACCTAAATTAAAAGTGAAAGAGGTTATTCATTCATTGCAAAAATACATCTTAATGTGAAGATGAGGGAATTTGGAAAATTTTTATTTCTATTTTTGATTTTAGGCCTGCTTTACACTCTTCGGGGCCTTTTTAAAGTTGGAAGACTATTGATAATAATATCATGGATCAGCAAAGTTATAAATGATTTCTTTGAGTTCCTTTTTGAATTCTTGTGTTCTACTAGTCAATTACAAGCTCAGTGGGGAATTTTCCTTGGTACAATGTGCCATATCTGATGCCTGAAAGAAAGTGGTGACTTTTTTCTTCATTTGTGCGTATATTGGTCAACATTCATCAAAGTGTTCCCTCACTGTAACATCTGAGGTCCTTGTGTATTTGAAGTTAGGCAAATATCCATGGTATTTGAGATACCAGATAACCAGATAACCAGTGGCTAGCACCAACTGCTACAGATTTTGGAGAGCTTTAAGGGAGTTTATATAGCATATTTGAATGGGGAGGGCTCTGTGGTGGGTCGGTGGAGCTGTAGAAGAGGTCTCCTGAGCTATTGCCTTTTCCTTGAATGGTTTAATGTCTTCAGAGACTACTTCGGAGCCACCTGTGCCTGCAGCAGCAGGATTGGGGCATGTGCAAAAAATGTTTGTCACTTTGTTACAGTCAGAATGTTTAAAAGTCCCCCCTTCTGCTATATGGCCCCCCACCTGCAAAGATGAACCTGTGTACTGAACACCTGTAGCATCTGTGCCACAGGGCATTTACAGCCAAAAGAGCTGTGAAATGAGGAATATAGCTAAGATGAAGACATATTTGTTAAATTCAGATTTTCTCTTCCCACCTTTTTGAGGAAGATGGCATTCCCATGACAGATCAAGAGAAAGGATGGCTGGAGAACTAGCTTATGATTTGGGTGGTGTGTGTCCTTACACAAGGGGCTTCCTAGATAGCAAATGACTCGGAGCATGTATATGTGAACAATCTCTGGTCGAAGGGTCCTGCAGGCGCAGTAAAGCACACTGTGTCTGAGATGGCTGTCTACCTAATACCATGATTATTTAAATCAGCCAGCCTGGTGCATGAGCAAGTGTAGAACAAGTTTTCTAGTTTTCCTACCAACATGTGATAGTATAGCTGACTGCAGGAGTAAAGAGAGAGGGACTAATTTCCTCCTGCTCTAAGTTGTGGGAACAGAGAAAATAATTTTCTTCAGCTTGAATTAAGTAAAAAGTAATTAAAGGAAACCAACTTGCAGAAATGGCTGATTTAGCTGCTTGAAAATATTGTTCTAAGCACAAATAATGGCCCCAGAATATCCTTGAAATCAGACTTTCTAAAGAGACAGGCAATTTTTTTTCCTCAAAAAAATTTTTTTGCTCTGTTTTTTTTATATATATATATATATATAAAATGTATAAATATAATATATATATTATATATTTATATATATCTATATATGGATATGTGTGTGTTCAATGGACCTGATGATAGATTTATTTTGCTTTCATTGGTGTCACTTGCTGAGGAGCGGAAAGTGAAGTTTGAACCCATTTTGAGCGTTGTGTGTTGGTAATTTACTCAAGAAACTGAACCATTAAAAAGCTTTCATGTTCCATCAGTATGGTTCCTTGAAGCCAGAAGTCTTCACAGCAGCATGCTGAGGATGTCAGAAGGAGTCTGTCCTTTAGTCCTTTCCCTGAATGAATAGCTGTGGTGTTCAGGAAAATACAATCTGAAATTTGGCTAAGGAAATGGAAAAGCAAACAAGTAGGAGCTTTATTTTTAAGGAGGAATGGTACCTGGGACACTTAAGGATCAGAAACAAGAAAGAGAAATAAGGCTGAAATTATCACTCCATTCTCTGCTATAACTGTGTGCAGTAAAAGAAGGCATTTGTCTGATATTGTCTGTAACACAAAACTTTAAATTATATAATAGAGGTGGCAAACCATTTCTGATCAAACAAAAATTGGCCATAAACTTTGCCCAGAATTTCAGGATAACTTATTTCAAAATAACTTGGACAGTAAATGTTCTCTGAGGTTTTTTTTTTGCCCTCCTTGAAGTATCTCTCTTCATTGCCTAGTTTTGGCCAACAAGGGAAGGACCAAACTAACATGAGATTAATCTCAGTGATGCTTCTGACAAGACTCTTGCTAAATTTAAGCACATAGTTCTAAAAACATGAGCTCACAGACCCTGTGGAGTGCCCAGGACAAACTCATGAGCCCTTGTTGATGCTGGGTTTGTCCTGGATGGCTGGGGAGTAAGTAAAGCTCTTCTGGGAGGTCCCTGCGCTATGTAGCCTTTAAAGTTCCCCTTTGCTTTTTTTGCTTCCCCTTTCCCCCTCAGGCTCCTTTTCACAGGAACCAGGATACTGGGAAGATCAGCAGAGAAGGCGGTGCTAGGCAATAACTGGGAACGCTAATTCAAGGGAGTCGTGTACTTAGAGTGGTTTCAGTGTCTGGGGGAGAAGGAATCAAGCCAGCTAAAATTGTCAGTAGGAGTCACAACGCACAGATGTCAAATCCTTGGGTAGCCTGTGCGAGGTTCATCTTTTATTTGTCATTGTCTGTTCAGAATATTGAGTTTTGCTATGGCAAAGACAGGTACTCGCTCCATTGAATGAAAATTGATAAATAGTTCTCTCAGTTGAAGAACCTGATACATGGCTTTCTGGAAAAAATGTGGTAAGATTTTGCATCAGCATTCAAATAAAAAATGCTGAAATTCAATAAGTGTAATCTTAATGAGTTGAGAAGAACAAATACTATGGGCTTAGCTGTAGCTGTGTTCAGTACTAGCATCTAAACATTGAACTAGAAGGTGGATTGTCAATACCAAGCACTTGTAAATAAGACCACAATTTTCTCTTATGAAAAAATACCTAGTTCCTTACGGGTGTTAGGTACATATGTTGTCTTCCCACCTGACTCATAAGCAGAACCAGGCCAGTACTTCTAAAGGGCGGACACATTGCTAGACACTCTTGGACTTTTATCATCACATTTATATTCCTTGAAGAACCAGATAAATGAAACATAAATTTCCACTTCCTGTCCATATTAAGCAGGGATTCTGAATGAAAGATGAAGGAAGTAAACAGTGCAGGAAACTTCAGGTGACGGTGCTACAGGAAAAACAGGTAACATTTTCTATAAATCAGGTTAAAAAGTTGGTGTATAGTGCTGTGAACAGGTTGGGATGGAAGGAAGTGCATGCTGGGTTAAAAGTCAAGGATGCAGTGAGGGCACTAATAACTTATGGTGTTAAGTTATCAAGTTGAACATACAAACATATTTTATCCTTCCTTTCCCTCATACAAGCCCAATGTTCATTAGAGGTCTCTGGTGCCTAAAAATCACCACTATGTGCAAAACCATAGAAATAAGTAGATTAAAAGCTCTCTGGTAACAAAAAGTTACTGGAGCATGATCAGAAATGCAAGGTGATATAGTCTGAAGCGGTGAACTGCAGGAGCTCAAACACTTTGGTGAACAAGACCTTAGTGCATGGACATGTGCAAAGCTTTCATGCTAGGGTCTTGTGAAACACGAAGGACAGTGGCAATCAACTGCATCAGGGGAAATCTGTAAGAAAGACAGCAGCTGTGGGTATGTGTCACAGAATGTAACTGCAAACAGAATCTCTCTTTGTAATTTTTCCCTGTGGTGTGAATGTCTCTTACTGCCCTACGTATTCTTTTTCACTGGAGGTTTGCCCATAAGTTTAGGACCAGTCAGCTGCCCAACCTGAGAGGGTATTTCTTGTATTGAGTCACAGCCACAGTAACAGTGGCCTTGGAAAAGCGGTTGTCTACTGTCTGGGCAAGATAAGATCTGAGGACAAATATTGGCTGCTGCCTGATAATACCAAGATATGATCATGTTTTGTTTTGTTTTTCTAGTCAAATTAATTTCCAGTAAGTAGATCTGAACCCATTTGCACCTCATAGATATGCATTTGTCCGTTTGTATTTTTGAAATATTGACAGTGAATTTTAGCTAGTGAATGATCAGTGAATGTTTTTTGATGTTCTATGAATATGCCATTATTATTATTCAATAAGAGGCTTATATTTAAGCCTGGTAATTGCTCAAGTACTAAAGGCCTCAATTATCTCCAGTATTTCAGGACGATTGACCAGATAAATCACAGGGTGCTGTTTCTGCTCCAGGATTAGATGTCTTCCATATCCACAGAGTTTTCTCAATTGGTGCATCAACATTTTTGCCATAAATAGTCATAAAAAATGTTAGCAGGGATATGCAAAATATTTTTTCTTCTCGTAATCATTCACGGAATAAAATGTTTGCAAAATGAGCTGTGGAGTTGTTTGGGAGTTTTCACTTACAGGTAAGCAGTTCCAATAACTTTTAAAAGGCTGGAAGGGATAAAAAGCCTGAGTTATTGTTGCACCTTTAATTAATAAGTCTGCATTTCTTCAGTTAATAGTTTCTGTGCTACATGAACTTTAGCTGTCAGATGTGGTGCATGCATATGAATGCCTGTAGAGCCACGGACTGTGAGATCGTCACAGAGAGAAAATAATCCATTGACCGCTAAATATCTGGAAATAAGAGTCTCAAAGATGATGCTTTGATATGAATGACAGAAGGATGTCAATAGATTCCAAGTAGTCCCACAGGACTTGTCAGACATGCCATATTAAAATTAAGATTTAGTGAATGAGGATAAAACTTTAATGTAGCTTCAATGCCCTGACCTAGGTAAAGTTGTTAATTTTTGATTTATAACTGGATATGGAATTTTAATCTGCATAATAAAGGGAAATTTTCCATTTCTTCAAAAATAAGGGTTTTCTTTGAATACTGAGAATCTTGTACCAAACCCTTGTAATGTGACATACTAGCACCAAACCTGTTCTTCCTCGGCACAGAGTTTAAGAGTTGATGTATTCTCTGGCCTCTGCCCATGCAAAACTCAGTTGTTTACTGCCTCTCTGGACAAAACTGATGGCGAATATGTGTGTTTTCAATTGTTTAAAAGTTGCTATGGTTTTTGGTCTTTAATGGGATTCTTGCCTACTTATATGAAGACTGAATTTTTCCACAATCTCTTGCTTCCCTCCTATTATTTCCTATTCTCTCTGACAGTATCACCTTGCCAGGAGGTCCAGTTATATACAGATGTCCCCTGACCTAGTTAAAAGTTTTCCAGTTATACACAGAACATTACATGTGCTTTTCCAAATCCTTCATCCCTCTGTTTAATTAAGTGGATTATTTTTAAGCATTGTCTTACCCTAGATTCAGAATGAGGTTGAAGTCTCATTTGCACTGCAAAATAGAGCTTCATTCGGTTCAGATATCAGGTATGGCAAGCATAAGGGCTCCTTTCTTCTGCTGTGCATGTGCAGCAGAATGAGTGTGCAGCATTCAGTGTGCAGGTGATTTTAAAGTGTTTAGGGTTTAGTTTGGAGATGCCCCCAGTAGTCAGAGGTATAGCTGAGCTGAAGCCTCTGCAAAAGACCTGATTTTACTCTCTATATTGAAGCTAAAAAGCCTATGGCAATGAATTATTTCATGAGATGTGTGGTGCCTTACAGTTCTTATCAAGTGCTGTAGTGTCCGAATGTCTGTAGTTTTCATCCTGTTTTAGCTCTTACTTGACACGTATTTATCCCAGTCAAACTTAGGTGTAATTCAGATGCAGTAGGTACCAGATCTTTGCACCATGATGACGTTCATCTCTCTCTCAAGCGTGCTGGTCCCAGCCTTGACTGTTCAGTGATGGAGCAGCTTTCCCTGAATGCTGTGGCCCCAGACGGCATAGCCAAAGCCCCTGCTTCTGTCTCCCTTCTTCTGTCCTCTCTAGGCATCTCCAGCTGTGCTGCTGCAYCTATCTGGGTGCAGAAAGAGGCAGGATGAAACAGAGAAGAGAATAATGGCAGCCAGCTCCTTCTGGTGCAGCACCGACACCTGGAGGAGCAGGACTTCCAGCCCATCACCCCAGTGGAAAAAGAATGGGRTGGGGGGCAAAAAGGGGTAGCGAGGGCCATGACAAGGGCAGAGGATGACCAGTACAGATGTTTTGTGTGTGTTCTGGTGGCTTCCCCATCAGAAAGCACCATAGTGTGTGCTGAGCTCGGAGGCCCGTGTGAGACCTGCTGATGAGCAAACTGCTAGCAGGGTGGGCTTGGCAGAGTCTTCTGCACCTCTGCTTGGCAGATGTCTCCCACCCCACACCCCTGGGCCATCTGTGGCAGGGACAAACCTCAGGGAAAGTGTGGGGAGATATGTAAGTGTATATATTTTAATTTATATATATATGTCTCTGTGTGAGGGTGTTTGCACAGTGCACCAAACCACAGGCACCAAGTAGAAAGGTTAATTTTGTCAGTCTATTTTATACGCTGCTCCCACAGGTGAGGTCCTACACCAATGTAGGTACAGGACACCTCAGAGCAGGAGGCTCCACTGATAGAGAAAACAGGCTAGACAGGTTCAGAGAGGAAGGGGAATGAGGTGGCACGTATGGGACAGCTACAGTGTCACATTGCCCTCTAGTGATAGGCTGCCTAATTAGGTTTTTTCTAGCACCTTTTCAAGTTGTGTCAAATGTTGCCTTAATTAGATTTGTAGACATCCAGGCAGAGGTAGTAAGGTGTTACGGAGAAATGATGTGGCACTAAGAATGGATTCAGGGAGTCTCTAAACTGGGGTTTGGCTCTGTAAGCAACTGGAAAAAACCAGTCCTGTTATAGGTTTTTTGTTGGCGATTTCCAGATCAAAGATGTATTCTTTTGCTATCTGTCAATGCTACAAATTCAGCCTGCCAAGAGGAAGTGGATTTGCCTCCTTTGTGCCCATCCCACCATTAACATATATTTTTGAAGGCAACACTGAACTTCCAGTTAAAGCCTGTGCAACAGCAGATACAACTCTACCCTGGTCTACAGAACAGTACTTAATAGAAACATCATATTTTGCTGGCATGGCCAATAACAACCTTTTTTCTTTTTGCTACTTAAAAATGAATAAAGTGGATCTGATGACATCAATTATTCACAAACATACAATACCAAAAGGGATTTATATTTCCACATATAGAGAAAAGCAGCAATTTAAAATTGCTACCCGGGCTAGGTTTTTCCAACATCAGCCTGATTACATTAAAAAAAAAAAAACTTTAGTTTTTCTTCCTTTCATAATGTCTTTGAATTATGAACATTTCTTGACATCTTCTTAAGCTGTATGATATTAAGACAATTAGGGAGCTGGTCAGAGGAAGAAGATTGATTTTATGATGATTTTTGAAGGTTATACAACTATTTTTGTTCCATGCTAGGACAAAGTCACAACCTTATAATTCTATTATGTGAAAATGTTTGAATCAAAATGCCAAATTTCACACTGACAAAAAAAGGTTTTTGATTCCTTTTTCTCTTCCGTGTTTTCCCTCTGAAATTGGCATTGATCACAAAAAAAGCCTTCCTTAAAATGTCATTGAAACGAACAATTTTCTGCAAAACATTTTAGGTTTAGCAAAAAAGCAGTCTAACCTGCTTTAATCTATATGGCTACTTTTCTGTTCAAAAAACCTGTTAAAGAAAGATCTCATTGTGTAATCACTGTTTACATCTTCTGTTCTGTGGGTAGTTTTTTTTCTGTCACTCTTTCCAAATTTGTGCCTGAAGTTTCAAAAGCTGATTCCTCCACAGTTTGCGAGTAGTACAAATACATGATGAAATCATAGCCCCACTGTGGTCTATAGCAAAACTATACTTCTTTGGATTGCAAATTTCAGCAATAATGTTTTCCCAAAGCGCATTAAATCTTTGTTCATTATTTGTGTTTGATTAATGTCATCTTGAACTCATCCTGGAAGTTATTTTACCTTACCTTCTCTTATACTGTTTCATCTGAAAAAGTTGTTGTTTCCTTCTTAGCAAGTGAACTACCTCCCTGTGTGCCAAGTGGAAACTTTTACCTTTGAGTCAACCTACCTGGGGGAAGAACTGCTGCATAAAAGTTAAAATCTTGATTTTCCATTCTTGTAGTATCATTAGGAAAAGAGTGACTTTTGCAGTTACTCTGCTTATTACTGAGATGAAAAGGGGTGAGCATGACAGAAGCCTTAAAAAACAAACAAGCAAACTCAGTACTCGGAGCAATTTGGTTGCACAAAAAAGCAAGAAAAGAACAATATCCAAGTGCCGGCTCTGCCTTTCACCTCTGGCTGTGTCTGTGCTTTCTAGTTCCACTGACTGCAGAAAGAACACCTCTGAGCATTCAAAGGTGATCCTCGATCATTTCCAATTGAAGTTATGGGAAAACATTTGGTTTTATGTGTTAATTATGAAGTCCCATATAATTGTAAAACTGTTTCTATTGCTTTTGTATTTCTTCTTGACCATTATATTCTTAGCTTCACAATAATACAATTGGATGGAGTGGTTATTCTGGCCAGATGTGCACGTGACATAATTTTTGTGTGTGAAATTTTAAAGGAGAATAGAGAATCAAAGAATGGTTGAGGTTGGAAGGGACCTCTGGAGATCATCTAGTCCAACCCCCCTGCTCAAGCAGGGTCACCTAGAGCACATTGCACAGGATCGCGTCCAGGCCAGTTTTGAATATCTCCAGAGAAGGAGACTCCACAACCTCTCTGGGCAGCCTGTTCCAGTGCTCTGTCA
>NW_020448241.1:124002-308213 GCF_003343035.1 Apteryx rowi
CTCTGAGCTCTGCCATTCAGCCAGTTCTCAATCCACCTCACTGTCCACTCATCTAGCCCACACTTCCTGAGCTTGTCTATGAGGATGTTATGGGAGACAGTGTCGAAAGCCTTGCTGAAGTCAAGGGAGACAACATCCACTGCTCTCCCCTCATCTACCCAGCCAGTCATTCCATCATAGAAGGTTATCAGGTTGTTTAAGCATGATTTACCCTTAGTGAAGCCATGCTGACTACTCCTGATCACCTTCTTTTCCTCCACATGCTTGGAGATGGCCTCCAGGATGAGCTGCTCCATCACCTTTCCAGGGATGGAGGTGAGGCTGACTGGCCTGTAGTTCCCTGGGTCCTCCTTCTTGCCCTTCTTGAAGACTGGGGTGACATTGGCTTTCTTCCAGTCTTCAGGCACCTCTCCTGTTCTCCGCGACCTTTCAAAGATGATGGAGAGTGGCCTCTCAAATGCTACACAGCCTACTGAATTCATTCTGTAACTCCCTTACCTGATGACACAGCTCGTCAACAGCAGCACACCTCCTGCAGGAGAGCTGACTGTCAGCCCAGGCCTCTCGGAGAGGCCGCAAGCACTCCCTGCAGCCTGAGACCTGTAGGGCTGCATCAGCTGTCAGAGGGTCTGTCTGTGTCCAAGCCTCTGACACAGCTCATGCAGCAACTCCAACAGCTACTGGGGAATGTGTTCTGCAGCATGTCATGACCATATCTGAGGAAGCATACACCACATGGACCAGAAACAAGGGTGCTTTCTTACATCCTTCTGCATAAACTACTGCATCCACCTGCTGCCCCTGTTCACTGCACTCTAGGCCTGGCTCTTATATAGGCCTCGCCCTAGCAATGACTCACAGGGTGCTTGACCCACCCTAATCAAAGGCCCCAACTGCCTCTGATCAGGGACAACCAAGAGAGCTCGTTAGTAGCAGCTACACCTAGCTAGAGCTTCTCCCAGGAGAAGTTAGGGCCTCCTGTAGCTGTCCTTGCCTAGCTCCCCTTTCCTGTTTCCTGCAGCAATCACCCTTTAGTTCCTCAGGGTTCCCAGAAAGCCCCCACAACTTCCAACAAGGTCCTCAAAAGTTCTAAGCAGAGCCCAGACACTGCTGCACAAACTGCTGTGTCTGTTTGCTGCCTCTGTTAGCTGCACTCAAGTACCCGAGGCTGGAAAAATTCTTCTAACTGTACTATTGTCAGTAGGCTTCAGTTTTTCCTTAGAAATACAGTGGGACATTGAAAGTGTTCTGCATTTCTTCACATTACTTAGCACCATCTAAAGTATTATTTTAAAGGACTGATGTTGTCTTTCCAATAATTTCCTCACTTTGTTGCTCTTTACCTTCATGCTATGCCCTTCCATTGGCATAACTACAAAATAATCAACCTCTTTTCCCAATATTTAGAAACTCAGAAAACTCAGAGAAACTACTGCTTACAAAGCTTTGTGGCTAAATTCTTCTTTTAACATGGAGCAAAGGAATCCATYATAGATACATAATTTTTTTAATTTAAGAAAAACTAGTGGCTGTTGTTTATTTGTATTGAGACCTGCTTTTCCCCTTCTCTTTTTCAAACACGTGTATCCAAGCATTGCCCATACACGTATGTGCAGATAGAGAAGTTAGAGCTGGCTTTTTACAGTAAGGATTTAAGCTTTAAGAGAGGGGAACTGGATGTTCATGTGGTTGGTAACTGTGTGGATATTGTCCAGTCACTGATGGGCACATGCCATACATATGAATCAGGCTGTCACCTTTGCAACACTCACAGAGAAGAGGCAAGTGCCTGAAAACCAGTGATGTCCATCTAGCAGCAGTTTTTCCTCATAAACTGTGCCTGCTGTACAGTGACAGGTTGCAGACATACTGTGCTGAGACTTGGTGTCCCTCTTTTCACTATGAGCAGCACCTGGTAGTTTAAAGCTACCTCAGGTTTGTCCACGCTACACTGCAGCCAAAAACATAGTGACTGAAGAGTAGCCATACCCTTAGTATGATTCCAGACAGAAAGGTGGAAAAGTATGTGAGGAACTACAATGCTAATACTTGTACAATACAGGTTAATAAACTATAGGTTAACACCTATCTTATATAAATTGTTAGCATCTACACCTATACTGACTCTTCAGTGGGAATTAAATTGTCAAGTCCTTATTCTGTTTTCATTTGGTCCATACTGGGGCCTGAAAGTTTTGCTTGACACTAATGGCGGGCCAAGGGCAGACTCAGCTCTCCCTGTTTCCAACAGAGCACTTCTTTTTTCTCCATCAATGCAAAAAATCAGTTTATTAGGAAAGTCTCTCTGCAGTAGAGTGTCTGAATGTATAAATGTACAAATTTGCTCATAGTCACAGCCAGAGTGGCTTATAGTGGAGACAGGTCATGCTGGGATCTTTCACTTTGGCATCAATTAAATTCTTCTATAAAAGCAGAGGAGGAAATATGAGTTTGCAGTTTAAAGTCAATAGAAGCATAGAGCAAGCTGTCTTTCTTGTATGCTGTTCTTTATAGATACAATACTGTTAGGAAGTCAAACTCATGCCTAGCCCTAGGATTTAGTTGCCTATCTGTACTGTTAAAGGTGTCTAACTAAGAGAAAATCATCCGAAAATAAGGCCCAAGAATATTTTGAAGAAAACACTATTTGGGTGAGYCATGACAACTCTTTGTAATGAACAAACTGGAACATCTTCAAATGTGATATTTTAAAACAGTAAAATGAGATATACTTTGTGAGTCTTTAAACCTCTGCAGTTTAAGATAATTCAGAGATTGTCCAGGACCTCAGTGAACCTTGGGCTAATGACTCTTGTAATTTTGAAAAAATGTTTGAAATATAAAGAAACCCTAATGAGCTAACGGCAAACTTGCACAAGAAAGTGGCTACTCAGGACACATGCTTTCTTAGGGCTTTAATAGCGTGTTGTGAAACTTTAGCTATTCTGATTCCATACTGAGTTCACTGTTGTTTTTTGTAATTAATCTGGCAAAAGTTTTACTAAGGCTTATGAGATGTTGAAGCCTGGTTTATCATTTTACTTCCTTTTGCCCACAAGCACAGATAAAATCTGACTGCTTTGACTGTGCTATTGCTTTGGATTATTAGGTTCATTCTAAACCTCAAGAAAAACTGAAACTCTAAGTGAAACTTAAGAGAAGGATCCCATAAAGTTGGATCTAAAATAAAGCTTGATGCATGAGAATGTCTCCTTCCTATACCTATTTTTTGCATAATAAACAATTTGTGATAGTATTCTAGATCGTTCTAGTTACCACCACGTTTATTTTTCTACAGTGATATAAAACATGATTTTTTAAAAATAGCTTTGCTACCAAATTAGTGACTAATTTCAGAGAAGACAAGGACTCTGACTATTCATCTGAATGTTTCATAGAAATTGGCCTTGTCTTTGATTCATTCCATTTGCTTTTTACTGTTAGCAAATGTTGCTTCAAGAGAAAGTATAGTCAGTGCCATAGGTAGTGTAGGGGCATTTTGTTTGGATTAGGTTTGGTTAGTTCAGACTTTTTCTGCCACTGAGTATGAATGTGAAGCGTGAGCTCACCTATGTGATATTTACACCACCTAAAGTTAAAATTAGTGGATATTTGCTATGGAAGTAGTTCCCACCAGAGAACTGACAGAACAATGTAGACTCATTTTATCAATCACAACTAGTCAATACGACTAAAACAATAAATATTGAACACTTCATAGAATAGCTTGTTGTGTATCTGGAGTTAATCTCCCTCCTAGATAATTGTTTGGATAATTGTGTTATACAATTATTTGAGTAATGACATATTTAGAGAAACTATGGTCTTTTCTTGCTATGTAATGAACAGGAAAGTTACCAATTAATACCATAATCTATTGGTTTTGGTTAGTCAGTCATGTATTTTAAATTGTAATGGAGGAAAAGAGTCATAATTCCCTTTCTGAATTAATTGGTATAGCAAATTTGATGCACAAGCCCTCACATTCAAACCCCTGCTGCTCTGTTTTCTTTACTTCTAGTTTTCCATGTAGGGAGTTAAGAGAAATGGACAGTTGTGGTTTTATTGTTAAATGACAGCCCAGTCTCTGCAGTAGTATCAGCTTTATAGAGGCATATGGTCATCAGTGGTCCAGACTTTGTGCTTTGTCTCTCCTATGTGCAAGGATTTTGATTTTKCTGTAATTGTGTTGGAATTAGATTGTGCTATGGAATGAGTCATTTACACAGACCATAGATCATGGGCATCTTTGCAGTTTCTCTTCTGAAATAATAGGCTGGCTACACAGTGTCTCATTGCTCACTTTTTTTGGTCCTGTACTGATCATTGCTGTGGGGTGACAAGAGGTAGAATAAGGGGGCCATGTGATGCTGCTGCCAGGTATGCTAGCAGGAGCAGCAGAGGAGGGAAAGTCAGAGTCCCCTCTCTTGAGACACATACTAAGGCCCTTCTGAAATTCTGCTCAGTCCAGTTTACTGAGTTAAAATCAAAGCCAGTGGAAGCTCAGCTGAGTAAAAACAAAAACAAAAAAATAAACAGGAAAAAACAAAGGTTTGACTTAGATTTTAGCCTAAACTCTGAACTCTGAAGGCTTTTTCAATCTCTGCCATGTATAAAAGTGAATGCACAATGAGTATGAAGGAAAGTAGCTGGGCAAATGACCTGCTTTTGCACAGCCTAAAAGCCAGGGTGTCTATCTAGTTCTCCAATTTACTAGTGATGGGGAAGTTTCTCTGCAGTGGCTCAGCTGAAGCAATTCATTTTCTGGCATTACAAAGGCTGCTGATGCATGGTTTCTGTGGTCCATGCTAATCAGTACTGCTTGGTTCATTTGAAATTAAAAAAAAAGTGCTGCTAGTCAGCCACCAAGAATATAATCTGAATAACTGTTCACCTGAATCTTTTCCGTGACTCTTCAAGCTATGTGCTGGTAAAAGGGGCAGGAGGACAGCAAGGACCCTGATGAGAGAGAGGAAGATATTCTCCTTTCAGTGCTGATTTGGCAACTCCAGGTGTGATGCCAGCGAAGCTGAAGTAGTGATTGCTCCCTCCTCAGGAAGGAGGCACCCTGCTTTTGTGGTCTCCTCTCACTGCATGGACATCTGTGCAATGCTGTATGGAAGAATCTGCCTGAGTCCTGTGAGCTCAAGTGCTGTGAGATGCCTGGGGTTGACAGCCCTTCACACTGCCACTCTTTTTTTCCCCAAAGCCATCCGTTTCCCACTGCTGGGGGTGAAGGTCTGCAGCTGGTGTGCATTGCTCGAGCTCAGCTGCTGCCCCTGGTGCTGTGGCAGCTTGTAGCTCCTGGTGATCTCCTCCTTGGAGTGCAAGGACCAGGATACAGCCTGCCTTTGCATGGGAGGGTGGGAAAAGGGAGCGCGTCTCCTGCCTTCTCCCTTGCTCTGTGTCAGGGATAGTACCAGTCTGTCCCAGAAGTGAATGACTGTGGAAGAAGACCTCTGGCTGTTATCTCCTTTGTGAAACACTCATGTAGTTCTACTATTTCAGGCCCCTGCTTTGCCTGGTGCACAGTGCTGGGTATTGTCACCTAACAGGATCTCTGAAGTCTGCTATTGTTGGGCAGCACAATGGTCCGCTGCCTTGCACTGTAAAGTCACAACATGAATTAGCTGGGTATACACGTAGCTAGAGATCTGACATGTTTGGGTAATAACTTTTTCCTGGCACAGTTAGAAAAATAAGAAAAGGCGATCTTATGGTGGATTTTTCACCACAGATGCCAAGCATTAAATTACAACCATTTTTCTCATAATATTAAAAACCAAATTACTATTGCCACATAGTTATTTACTATTCTTTATACTCTCTGAATAGCTAAGTTATTCCAGAAGAAAGAGTTTTAACAGAGAGGGTAATCTAAGCACTGTGAGAAATAATTATATTCTTCTGTGTTACTGCTAAGCTAAGTAGGTTCTAATTGTGTTTGGTCCTTTAAAATTTGTAATTTATTGAGAGTATTGATTCTGTCTTTTTGTAGGTATATATTTGTATGTGGGTATTGTTATACCCACTGAGTAGAAGTTTAGCTGCTAAACAAGCTAAAATCAACCTCTGCATTCATGGAAGTTTAATACATTTACAATTTAATTCACTTAATATGCCCTCAGAGTCTCCTGTGCTTTGAACTCTGCTGGCATCATCCATTTCTAATAGTAGGGCAGTTGACTGAGATATTGATGAATGATGGGCACAGTGGGATGTCTGAGGATTTATATATAGAAATCCTCTACTCAAGTTGCTGGCTCAGTTCTTAACAGGGCTGTTACACATCTCAGAAACTGAATACGATTTTGAATCAGTGGAGGCCTGTCAATGGTTGAGCCTCAGCATTTTTTGAGTTGAAGAAACACTTCTGCCAGAATGGAAATGAAGAGAGGAAAGTACTAGCAGTCTTTCTGGTATGTATTTTAGAAGAAACTCTAAGTATCAGGGAAAGCAAACCAGGAATGCTGAGAACAGGGAGATGTATTCATTTAATACCTATTTAAAACATCAAACATTTACATGCTACAACTGTGGAACCACAATGGAAGTACAGTACTCTCTGTAATATTACTTTGGATGTTGCTCTAAGGCACTGGGGAAAACACAGAGAGTTATGGGATCAAAGGACTAGGGACTTGTGTTCTGGCCTCTCTCCTGAAAATAGAGGGCTCTATGTAAGCTGCTGCACATCCACACCAAGGTATCTCACTTACATGAGGGCTTCAGAGCCCACCTGTGAGAGGAAGCCAGGTGGGCTGTTCCAGAACTTCTTCCAAGGAGACCTTGTAGAAAACTGCTGTTGCATGAGTCTGAGGCTAAATTAACTTATATGGTCTCCTACTCTGTATTGTGGATAACCAGGAAGGCAAGTGGCTGTGTGTTCTTTAGATACCTATTGCAGAGGAAGTCAGCTCCTCTGGAAATGCTACAGGGACCAGTAAAAGCTGGTGGATACTGAAAGGGCTGAGAGTGTTTGACAAAAGCAGCTTTCTTCAAGTTCTAGAGGACTGGTGCTGAATTCCCAAAGACAAAAGCTTCCTCCTTCTTCTTTCTCTGTGGAAGACAAATCATGCACCTGACCCTTTCCCTTCTTCTAAAAAATACACAAAAAAGTAATTGGATTGACAGTGTGGTATTCCTTCCTTCCTGTGCTGATAGGAGAATGTGAAACTCTCAGAAGCATTCTGATAACATTCAGCAAAACTAATTTAATAATCATTGAATTCTTGGAAGTCCTCATTAGGATGCTAAAAGCAAGTATCTGTGTGATATGAGTATGGTCAGCTTCATAATGGAGCATGGGGAACTGATGTTGAAGCTGCCTGTTCTTCATACAAACAAGACTGTGTTTATTTTACTTCTTAGTGACTTAAAGCAAATATATTTGCAATGGTTGCATTGGGGAAAAAGTGTTCACAGTGTTTTCATTGCCAGAAATCTAATGGTGTGCGTGCAGCTGTATATATTCACAATCATATACTAGGCCTGATAAAAAAGTATTGTACTCCCTCTAGCTTAAATTCAGCTGCTTCATGTTGTGCTATTGGTATTGTTCCAGTTCATCATATGCTTAGATGACTCATGGTGCATGCATTGTGGTATTTAACATAATATGTTTTCCTCTTTTTAAATTTGTCTGCAGTATGTGATGTGAAGTACAATTCACAATTAGCATTTCAGCACTATTAAATTCAGCTTGAAGTGTTTTGATGGAAACAGCAATCTGTTTTATTCTTCAGATTTGCCTAAACAAAGTGAGTTGTATCAATAGCTAATAGTGTGTATTATATGGTATTAACTGGTGTCTTTCAAATGGAATGATATTTAAGAATTGCTGTTTCATAAGCCACTAGCAGCCAAAAAACCCAGTATCAGCTCTTTCCACAGTATTGAATTATAGGGGGTCAGATTTGCTCTTGGTTTATCCCTATCACATCTGTCAAGTGCCAAGAAGTGGGGCCACATCTCTGTTTGGGGATGGTTAGTAATAACCTACTGTAACCAGGTGACAGTGAACTTAATGTCCTGACTGAAGTGCTACAGGGTTGTTTTTGCAAGTGAGATAGCCAAAGTTGTTGGCATGTTCATGTTGATCATGCAGCCTTTGCAGGCTTAGCATTTAAAAATGACCATCTTTAACAAGGCCTCAGGGAGCAAAAGAAAACTCAGCTGCAAGAGTTAAAGGGAGAGCAGATAGCAGATCTACGCATTTTAACTGGCTGCAGACTGTTTTGAAAAAAGAAAGCATGGCTTTGAAAGATGTTACAAAGACAAGGAACAGAGGAGAAGTAAGGTATAGAAAAATGAGAGGAAAAAGGAGTGGAAGGAAGGTTAGGTGAAGCAGTGAGGAAAAGGGCATTTATCTGATTGACCACCAACAGAAAAGAGGGATGGCAGGTGACGCTGAGGGGTTGTCAAATCCAGGATAAAGGCTAGCAGGACATTTCTCTCCCTCCTCATTAGCACTACCATGTGCAGTGATGTTAATGCAGCCTTGTGGCTGGAGCAGTAGCTCTGACAAGGCTGTCTGATGATCAGATGTACCAGACAGAAAGTCACTACCCCATCCAAGACTGACTGTGCATACACAGTAAGTATAATACTTTCTGGACATATTGGATTAACAAGGCCTATGTGGATTTTCTGGTAAAATTTGCAAATATATCCCAGTATAGCCCTTTGACACCAGCTGAATAAAAGTACGGGGCCTAACAGGCAGGCTCCAGGTTATTCAACTGAACTGTCTCTGCCATTTAGACTGGTGTTGCTCTGCTCCAGGGTAAGGTCCCTATACCTGTAATATTTCTGATAGTTTTAATAAAACAGTACCTTAAACTCTCTGCTGATAGATTTCATCCTTTAACAAATTATTCCACTAGCTTAACCACCACCAAAAACTTCCCAAAGCCCTTTGCTGCAATCTAAACTCCTAGGTTTTCATCTGATCCATGGAGAACTTATTATCTTTCCTGCTTTGCAAACAGTCTTCTCTAGATAAAACAATTCCAATCCTTTCAATTTTTCTTCATAAGTCAAATTTTGTTGACTTTTGACCATACTCATTGCTCTCCTCTGGATTCTTTTTTGCTGGTCCGCATTCTTCTTGAAAGGTGATACCCAACACATGACATGTAGTCCAGCTGAAACTCTGTGACTGGTGAAAAAAGTGGGAGGATTATTTCACACTTCTTAAGAGATGATATTCCTGTTTGTAAATCCCAGTATAAGGATCGCTGATTTCCATAGCAGTAGACCTTGCATTCTAATCCTGTCTCCCACTGTTTGCAGTCTTCCCTATCTAGTTATCACCTAAAAAAGCATGAATCTAGTTCAAGTGCTCTGAGACCACTCTGTGATGTGAACCAAAGCACAGTAGAGTAAGAGGATCGACTTTGTTCTTAATGAAAACAGTAAAGTAACTACATGCAAAGAAAACTGTAGAAAAGTGTAAGGAGATAAGAAGAAAGTGGAAATTATTGCTGAAGTGGAAGGATATAGATTTGTTTTCCAGTAGTAGCAAAGCAGCAGAGAACTTATGACTCTCTCCTCTGTCTTTTCTTCATTTGCTTTTAACATTGTCCTTGTAATTCCTTTTGGACTATATTGTTCCCATGTTTTCTATCAAGAAGTTCAGCCAGAAAAAGGAATTGATAGACTTACAGATTCCATGACAACATCTGTTTCCTAGCTTTAAATTTCAACTAATAATCGATGAGCCCTGAATAGGATCTTCAGATCTTCAAATGATCATGAGGGCCTTTAAAATATTAGGAATCTGAGTTCCTGAAAAGTGTTTTTTAGAAATCCTGCAACCAGGTAAATGCAAGGAGAGAGCTCATTTCATTTATTTATGAGATTGACCTACAGCCAAAATTCAGTAAAAAGACAACACTGTACACAAGTTACCACAATAAGTATGACAATTAAAAGCCTATGATGACTCAAACATAAAACATAAAAAGTAACTACAGCAGCCTTAAAGCAGAGAAAAGATCTCTTTGCTCAGAAAGCAGATAATAAATTAAAATTGATGTCATTGCTTGGAAGAGTGCATATACTAAGTGCCATATGAACAAGGAGTGAATGTTCTTTATCTGCATTGTGTAAGTCGCAGATCAAAATGTGCTGCAGTTCAGAACATCTTGGAGGTATATAGCCTCCATACTCTTCCCCTACTTGATTTTACTTTAGATCCATTTGCTTCAGAGGAGTCTGGTAGTTTGTTTAATGTATTATTGATGCTTTCTTCCTCATGGCTAAATTCTGTGTCTAGCTCCCTGTGAACTGGGGAGCCTCCAAGGATCTGGCTGAGGAAAGAGTTTGCCCTTTCTCTTAAATGTTTGTACAGTCTAATACAATGAGATGCATATAGAAACTCCCAGTTAAAAAACATTTATTTTTAATAGTAAATAGTAAGTTACTGTTCCAGTCACTCTGGCCTTCCACCTATGTTGTTCTTCTGGTAATGTCTTGTGAAGCTTTTCGTTCTTGTCCCTCCTGCACAGAGTCAGATAGTCTTTTGGGTAGGAACCACCTATTTAACTTAAGCCTTCCAAAAACCAGGCATTTAGTTTATGCTAATGATTTGGCCTCTGCCTTTCATTGTGGAGAGAGAGTGGCACCTCTGCCAGGGAATTTCTCTCATCCTCATAAAGAAGCATAAGACAGAGTGAACTGCGGTTGAGAGGTGCGAGTGGTATTCCCATCCCCTTTTCCTAAAGGGAGGTAGGATGCATACAGGCCAGGCCTAACCTCTGATGTCTCAGGTTAGGTGAGACTGAGCCTGTCTTTGCTGCATGTCTCTGATCTTGACCTCACCGTGCCAGTTGAGTTTCACTGTCCAGTAGCTGTTAGCATTTGTGCTAGCTGGTTCTGAAATCCAAAGCTGGAGTGTTGCCTTTTTTCTTTTGAAGGCTGCCAAATGATTACACCATCCTTATGCTGAAGAACAGGGTGGGAAAATGGAGAAATTTTACTGCTCACACTGCAGAAGTCTTACAAATCACAGAATCACAGAATAACAGAATGGTTGAGGTTGGAAGGGACCTCTGGAGATCTTCTAGTCCAAGCCCCCTGCTCAAGCAGGGTCACCTAGAGCACGTTGCACAGGATGGCGTCCAGGCCGGTTTTGAATATCTCCAGAGAAGGAGACTCCACAACCTCTCTGGGCAGCCTGTTCCAGTGCTCTGTCATCCTCACAGTGAAGAAGTTTTTCCTCATGTTCAGATGGAACTGTCTGTGTTTCAGTTTGTGCCCGTTGCCTCGCGTCCTGTCGCTGGGCACCACTGAAAAGAGTC
The DNA here is from genome assembly GCF_003343035.1 of Apteryx rowi. Classification (NCBI taxonomy): domain Eukaryota; kingdom Metazoa; phylum Chordata; class Aves; order Apterygiformes; family Apterygidae; genus Apteryx; species Apteryx rowi. The sequence goes on from NW_020448241.1 coordinate 135,306, forward strand.
TGGCCCCATCCTCTTGACACCCTCCCTTCAGATAYTTSTACACATTGATAAGATCTCCTCTCAGCCTTCTCTTCTCCAAGCTAAACAGGCCCAGCTCTCTCAGTCTTTCCTCCTAAGAGAGATGCTCCAGTCCCCTAATCATCTTTGTAGCCCTTCGCTGGACTTGCTCCAGTAGTGCCACATCCCTCTTGTGCTGGGGAGCCCAGAACTGGACGCAGTACTCCAGATGTGGCCTCAGCAGGGCTGAGTAGAGGGGGAGGATCACCTCCCTCCGCCTGCTGGCAACACTCTTCCTCATGCAGCCCAGGATACCATTGGCCTCCTTGGCCACAAGGGCACATTGCTGCCTCATGCTTAACTTGGTGTCCACCAGCACTCCCAGGTCCTTCTCCGCAGAGCTGCTTTCCAGCGGGTCAACCCCCAACCTGTACTGGTGCATGGGGTTATTCCTCCCGAGGTGCAGGACCCTGCACTTGCCTTTGTTGAACTTCATGAGGTTCCTCTSYGCCCASCTCTCCAGCCTGTCCAGGTCTCYCTGAATRGCAGCRCAGCCYTCTGGGSTATTTCCTCCCAGTTTTGTATCATCAGCAAACTTGCTGAGGGTGCACTCTGTCCCTTCCTCCAGGTCATTGATGAAGAAGGTGAACAAGAGTGGATCCAGTACTGACCCCTGAGGGACACCACTAGCTACAGGCCTCCAACTAGCCTCTGCGCTGCTGATCACAACCCTCTGAGCTCTGCCATTCAGCCAGTTCTCAATCCACCTCACTMKCCACTCATCTAGCCCACACTTCCTGAGCTTGTCTATGAGGATGTTATGGGAGACAGTGTCGAAAGCCTTGCTGAAGTCAAGGTAGACAACATCCACTGCTCTCCCCTCATCTACCCAGCCAGTCATTCCATCATAAAAGGCTATCAGATTGGTTAGGCATGATTTCCCCTCGGTGAAGCCATGCTGACTACTCCTGATCATCTTCTTTTCCTCCACATGCTTGGAGATGGCCTCCAGGATGAGCTGCTCCATCACCTTTCCAGGGATGGAGGTGAGRCTGACTGGCCTGTAGTTTCCTGGGTCCTCCTTCTTGCCCTTTTTGAAGACTGGGGTGATATTGGCCTTCTTCTAGTCTTCAGGCACCTCTCCTGTTCTCCATGACCTTTCAAAGATGATGGAGAGTGGCTTTGCAATAACATCCGCCAGCTCCCTCGGCACTCGTGGGTGCATCCCATCGGGGCCCATGGATTTGTGGGTATCAGGTTTGCCTAAATGATCTCTAACCCGATCCTCCTCGACCAAGGGAAAGTCTTCCTTTCTCCAGACTTTCTCTCTTGTCTCCAGGGTCTGGGATTCCTGAGGGCTGGTCTTAGCAGCAAAGACTGAAGCAAAGGCGGTATTCAGTAACTCTGCCTTCTCTGTATCCTTCGTCACCAGGGCACCCACTCCGTTCAGCAGCGGCTGCCCCCAACCTTCACGTCTTCAACCTGTCCTTCTTTGTTTCTTAGTACAACGTCCAGCAGTACACCTCTCCTCATTGGTGCCTCCACCACCTGTGTCAAAAAGTTATCATCAGTGCTCTGCAGGAACCTCCTGGACTGTTTGTGCCTAGGTGTGTTGTCTCTCCAGCAGATATCAGGGTGGTTGAAGTCCCCCATGAGAACCAGGGCCTGGGATCGTGAGGCTACTTCCAGTTGTCTGTAGAARGCCTCATCAACTTCCTCTTCCTGATCAGGTGGCCTGTAGTAAACACCCACAACAGTGTCACCCCTGCTAGCCTGCCCTTTAATCCTTACCCATAAGCTCTCAACTTGCTCTTCCTCCACCCCTAGGCAGAGCTCGATACAGTCCAGTTGCTCTCTCACATAAAGAGCAACTCCACCACCTCGCTTTCCTGGCCTGTCTTTCCTAAAAAGCACATAGCCATCCATGACAGCACTCCAGTCATGCGAGCTATCCCACCATGTCTCTGTAACTGCAACGAAATCACGGCCCTGTGACCACACACAGATCTCTAGTTTTTCCTGTTTATTCGCCATGCTGCGTGCATTGGTGTACAGGCATTTCAGAGAGGTGATTGAGCATGCAGGTTTCCCAGGAGGGATACAAGAGGATCCTCCACAGTCACGTCCTGTATGCACTTCCCCAGCTGCATGCACCTGCTGGAGGCATCCCGACTTGAGCCGTGTTTTGCCGACTAMCYTGTCATTATAACTCTCCCCTTTCCCCGTCTTTCCTAGTTTAAAGCCCTCCTTACCAGGCTGGCCAACCTGTTGGCAAAGACATGCGTGCCCTGCTTAGTGAGGTGGATCCCATCTCTCCCCATCAGTTGTTGATCTTCAAACAGGATCCCATGGTCATAGAAACCAAAACCCTGTTGCCAACACCTGTTGCACACTGTACTAGGTGCAGCTAGCTGTTAACTTGGAAAATCCATCTACTCCTCCCATCCTTCCCCACTGGCAGGATTGAGGAGGAAATGACCTGGGCTCCCAGACCCTTGACCGCCATCCCCAGAGCTCTGAAATCCTGTTTGCTGGTTTCCAATTTGCCCTTGGCATCRTTAGTGCCCACATGGAAGAGCAGCAGATGGTAATAGTCCGACATGTGGACAAGCCTTGGCARTCTTTGTATGACATCTCATATTCAAGCCACTGGAAGGCAACAAACCTCTCTAGACAAGAGGTCAGGTAGGTAGATAGTTGCCTCCGACCCCTGCAGCAGGGAGTCCCCCACAACAATCACTCGCCACTTCTTCCGGGTGTTCCCATATGGCACTGAGTCTGTTGGCCCAGTTGCTTCCCTTGAAGCCATGCCCAGCTCTTCAGCCTGGAGGGCACTAAACCTGTTCATCAATTGCAAGTCTTCAGGAGGAGTAAGAGCCTTTCTCTTCCCACGAGCAGTGACCAGTTTCCAGTTGTTTTCTACAGTGTTATGATGTACCGTTTCACATGGCACAGAGCCCTCAGGCAACTCCACTGCTGTGGGGGGTTAGGACTCCTGGAGCTGTATGGTCTCTGAGAATACCTTGTCTATCTCTTGCTCATCCTCTCGGATGCTGCGCAGCCTACTGACCTCCTCCCGTAACTCCCTTACCTGATGACACAACTCACCAACAGCAGCACACCTCCTGCAGGAGAGCTGACTGTCAGCCCAGGCCTCTCGGAGAGGCCGCAAGCACTCCCTGCAGCCTGAGACCTGTAGGGCTGCATCAGCTGTCAGAGGGTCTGTCTGTGTCCAAGCCTCTGACACAGCTCATGCAGCAACTCCAACAGCTACTGAGGAATGTGCTCTGTGGCGTATCATGACCATACCTGAGGAAGCGTACACYGCTGGGATCGGAAACGAAGGTGCCTTCTTGCGCCCTTCTGCCTGAACTGCTGCGCAAAGTATCAGACTATCTATAGACTGCATACAGACTATATATCAGACCAAATACTATATAAATAGTGACAATAACAATATATAGTAACAAGATAGCAGAAAATACATATAAACTAAGAATAAAAAGACTGAAGTATTAAATGTAATCCCTTGGCTCTGAGGCTGCATTTCATTTGGGGCATTAATTTTCCAGAATTATATGAGTTGTTACTTACACTGTCATTTGCAGAATGGCTTTGCTATTACAGTAGTTTCAGTGGAGAGAGGCATTAGTGTGTCTCAATAATCTGTGTGTGTGAGCATATAGAGTGCATAGAATGAATAGATGAAGAATTAAATATTCTTTCTGCTTATAATTCAAATAAAAATTAAAGCCTGAGGTAAGAGTGTTTCTTTGCATAAGAACTCCTGGTCTCAGGGGCTGAGTCCATCTGTTTCTGTCATCCTGTGTTGGAGCTTGGCTTGGAAAAACTTAGTCTCCAGATGTAACATTTCTTTGCCTTCTAAAGGAGGTATCCTATCGACCAGTAGATATCAAGCACATTGTGTATCCATCCTCCGAAACAGAAAAGTTGTCAGGATTTGTCCTACAGCTGGTAAAGAAAAACTGGCTCATGGTGAATCCTCTGGAGCTAACCTCTCTCCCCCTGCACGTCTTTGCCCCTGCAGAAACCCCCAATCCGTTCTCCTTAGTTTCCTCACCTGTGAACTCATTTATCATGATGTTAAACATTGTATTGTGTCTGACAGTTTTGACTGCTCACAACAGTGTTCTGCACAGTCTATGACTATTTCCTTTGTTTCTCTGGGTCGTAATTTATTAGTATTGGGTGGATATGTGYACGTAATACACTGTCTGCATCATAAATATTCTAATTGTGAGACTTATCAGCTTTATGTCTCCATGTGTTTGGACTAATTCCTTATGAATGATACAGACTAACTGGATAGCCTTTATTTTTGAGCCATTGCTTGGTTTGTCACTTGCTAAAAGTGATGGTTTTTCACAGTTTTAGCTGTTTGCTACAAAACTGGGCATAACCAGGGACACTTCATGATCATTAGTTCCACAAACTGATTTCAGAATAAAGACCGGTCTGCAACATTTACAAAATTATTCCCTCAGTTGTGGATGTTAGAACTGAAGAGTTTTCCACACAAGTTTTTCACTGAAAAAAGCTTTTCTATTTGTAAAGAGTGAAACTTTGTTTAAAACATCACTTTCAATAAAATCCAAATAGAGAAAAATGATGAAAATGTGTATTTCACTTGTATCCATAAGGAAATGTTTCAGTTTCTCATTTAAAAATACTTCTAATTTTCACAATTTATAATCCTAAATGAACATAATATTAGATCAAAATCAGAACAAAAAATATTCTTTTTTTGAAATGGAACATTTCAGTTTACCAATTACTTTTATTTAATTTTCTTATGAAATAAAAGTCAGCTTTTCCTTTTGTCCCTATTCAGAATGAAAACAAATCTGGTATTTTCGAGCAGAACAGAAAGTCTGTGTTCAGACCAGCACACACTGACTTTATTTGCTTAGTGTAGTAGGTTAATTTTATCTGTGAAACTGTGTGGAATAGATTCAGTATAAAAATGGTCACTGTTTTCAGATATATATAATATTTGGCAGTGTTTGGGGGATGTTCTGCCTGCAGCTGTAGTCTTGTGGGTTAGAGCTTCCTAACCTTACAGTTAGCTGGGTGCCTCAAGTGTATTCCAGTTACTTTGATGATTTTTTGATGCTCATTATGTTTAAACTACTGCTTCTTTTATTTATATTTTCCTAGTTTACATAGTTAGTTGCATGAAAGGCAGGTTTTTAATTCAACTTTCTATTTTTCTGTAACTGGTTATGGAAAGCAATTTATAAGTGACCAGACCAAATTTCCATTTGAATTAAGTATCAGAGATCTTCTTGGCAAGAAAGATATTAACAATGGAAGGAGATACGTGATGAGGACCTGAAGAGCACAGCTTGACACAAACACTGATTTTGGAGACATGTAATAATAAATTATAGTATTTGGAGGCTCCAAACATGAAGAATGTGGGGAGTTATTTAGTGCAGTAGATAAATGTCTCTTTCTTTCTTAGTATTTAGAGATCTGGCCCACTGAAACCATTTTTAAGCCTACATATAGCAAGTAATGTTGGGGAAAAAAGCAAAAGAGTTGGTTATCTGTGCAGCCAGACTGTGAGGAAGACAATCAGCACATTTTGGGAGACATCATTCTGGGACACACCAGAAAGAAACTGGGAGTCTTCATGATGTATTGTCTCATGTGTCCCTTCACGGTTTTCTAAAGTTTTCAATTTTGCACTTCCACTTTAAATTTATTTCTTCATTTTTATGTAAGTCTTGCTTGTAATAAGGGATTCAAGACTTTCAGTGAAAAGTAAGAGTCTAGTTCTGGCCAAAGTAAAGCTGGGATCAAAACCACTGTATCTCTGCTCTGCTTTTGGAGATTACTTGAAATACTAGATAGTTAGATATCAGTCAAACTTAGTGAAGAGGGCTGAGCATAAAGGAAGATGTATAAGCCTTTCCTTGGAGAGATGTAAACGTAGTTTTGAGAAAGGATTAAGAAAATTGCCCTTGAAAGAATAGTCCTGTGTGGTAAGCTCTGAGCCAAAAAAGCTATAACAGCTTTTGTTTTCACCCCTACCTTCCATTATTGTGTTACACATGGGAAGACAAGTGCTGCCTTTCAGATCACAGCCTGAGATCTGGTCCTGGGGAGTTTCCATGGCACTTCACCATTCAAGAGCCTGTGCTTCCACACTTCCACACTCCTGGTATGAAACCCTCATGTTACTTGCATTGAAAATGCCTTGCACAAAACACCAGAGTCCACAGTTCAGTGGAATTCAAGTGTTAATTGTTCTGGGATTTGTCATTAGGTAGGCAAATTGAAAACCCTTGTTATAAGCCATAGAGGTATCAGAGATCTTGCTAAAGTTTATCCTTACAAAACACCATCTATCAAGATGAAGTCACTTAATTGCTTGTCGTGGAGGAGTGATGCACTTCACTCGTAAGAGGGAAGAAGCACTATGTTTATTGCAGTAAGATAGAGACTTAACAAAGTTCAATCGTAAATAAGAATGATTTAACGAGGTTTGATTGGCAAGGTTCACTCAGTTGTTTATTGCATGAAGAACAGGATCAGATGCATCCACAATGGAGACCCTCCCATTGAGTCTCAAGGTTCAGAAAGGACCCCCTTGCTTTCTAAACTCCTTCTGAGAGGAGCCTGGGTGCATCTGGATCCAGTCTTAGTCCCAGACTTGGTCAATGGTTCATGTCTAAAGGAGTATGTGCGAAGGAGACCCTCCTATTGAGTCACGAGGTTCGGAGAGGACCCCCTGGCTTTCTAAACTCTTTCAGAGAGGAGCCTAGGTGTGGCTGGATCCGATTCTAGTCTCAGACTTGGTCAACGGTTTATGTCTAAGGGATTATGTGCACAATTAATCAGACATATAACTCAGCAAAGTTTTGCGAAGTTCGCAAAAGTTCAGCATGCTATTAATCACTTACCGAGGATCTGTCGCAGGTAAGGAATCTCTCAACCTCGAGGAGTAACCTTGAGAGGCGTCCCTGCTCAAGAGGAGGTTCTGCAGTGCAGCCTGCTGCCATGCAGGAGAGCTCAAGGGGCTCTGGGCTGCCCCCTGTTTATGGGGGGGAGATGATTGACTCATAGTCATATTTGCATACTAGATGGGCCTTAGTTGGTGCATGCTCAATTAGCCCCTGCATATGTGCTGTTTACAGGGAGGTCAGGTTGAGGGGGAGAGGGCACATCGGTGGGGGGAAGGAGCACACTGTCACATCTCTCCACGCTATTTCCCACTGCTTTTAGTGTGAATGATCTTAGACCGATGCCTGAAAAATATATGTGCAAACTGAAACAAAAATATTTCTCCTCAGCTTTTGCTGAGGAGACATCCCTCACTACATCCCTCTGGAGGTGCCCTTCCTAAAACTATCTGGGGAGATATTCTTTCCCTCCTGACTTTTCTTCTCATTGAGATGTTCAGTTATGAGCACTGCTAATTCCCAAAATGCATTGTTTTTAAACACAGAGTGGCACTGRAATAACTGGAAACCATTGGTAATGAAGCATCCAGAGAACTCTGGTGACATTGCAATTACATGGCTGTGCAATCTGTTGATTGACAGGAAAATAATGATTGCTAAAGGACAGTTTGGTGTTCAAAGAGAATTGTGTTTACTTAGATAATAATGATTTTCAGAAGCAGGAGCAATCAAAAGGCTTTCAGTTTGAAAATTTATTGTAAGAGATATTCTTTATGGTTATTATTCCATTGTATGTTTTCTTAAACAGTTGGTGTCTCTAGTAAATGGTATTTTCTGTCTTGCTGTCTTTTTTTTATGCCTAGACATTTAATATAGGCACAGCATTATATATTTAAACATTCTTCCATTTTTCTGACACAAATCTTACTTTATGGGAAAAACAACTGTGATTTGACTGCAAAGAACAAGGAACAAGGCAATTTTTTGAAAACACGATACTACCGTCTTTGCAAACTGCACCATGAAAACTGGTTCCTGGAAAGATCTTTCATGACTTTTTGCTTAGGTTCCTTTTGCAGTGAAGAAATTCATCAAATTCTGTGCAAAGATTTATCCATTCCAGTACTTGTTGACTCAGTGGTGCCATTTGCATATTTTGCCATTTAGGACCACAGGATAGCAGTTTTCTTCTTAGTGTTGTAGATTTTCTCCCCCATTTATATTATTCTTAAATTAGAATTCATGAGGCATCTTCTTCATGAGGTTCTTCAAAATCCTTTGGACACACTGAAGTTATAGCAGCCCATAATTTCTCTGACCCAACTAGTTCAATGCCAAAGTGAAATCTTACTTATCGGTTCTTACCTTCCTGTTTTAGTGATTATCTGCATTCCTAGACAAGTTTGCTTGAGCTCACAATGTGGAAAACTTACAGGTTTTAAAGGCATAGTAAAACTATGGTTCTTACACTGCATATATTTTTCTCTACTTTTTGAAACTCAGGAAGACAAAAAGAGCCGCAGAGCTTCTGATAGATGGTGTTGGGATCTGATAAGGAAAGAACTAGCATCCTGGGAAAGGATACGGCAGCTTGTTACATTTCTACATACTTTGACTAATTTACTGCTCAAGAACTTTGTGTGGTAACACTGGAAGAAGAGAGTCTAGTTAGAGATACAGTACCATAGGGAGTAATTGAACAGCCTATTTCAGGCACACTGAGAGCAAACACAATGTAAAAACATAAATTGCAAGGTGTCTTTTGTTTGATTTTCTTTTCTTTTTTAAAGTAYTGAAAAAGTGATTTAAAAAATCATTCTTCATATAAGACATCACTAAGGCATCAACAAACAGGCAATAGATGGAATGACAAGCTAGCCGACTGTGTGTAGGGAGGACGTGAGCTTGCCTCTTTTCAGCCAGTCCAGAGATTTTATAGCAAAATACAGGGCTTGGAAGAAACATTGGAGAATCTTTGAAAAAAATGCCATAATCTTATTTTGAAAGTTGAGCTRTTAATCTCGGTGTTTGATTGCCTTTCTACTGGAGCAACCTCTGCACATGCCTCTGTTGTGACACAGGGCAGGTGGTGGCTGTGACTTGTGAGTCTTTCCTGGCCAGATGGTGGATCTAGTGCTGGCAAGGCAGCACATCCTGCAATGAGTATGGATTCATGAGAGTGGAGACGGCCTGAGAACATTCAAGAAAAAGCACATACGCTGTAGGGCTGTCCAGCAGGACACTGTAGATTGGATGCAATTGATACCATGTAAATGTATGCCTGCGCATACATATACACATGCCTTCACTCTTTACCAAAGTATTGAATTCAATTTAACTTAGATTAACTGTTCCTGATGCCCCAAATATATCTAGCAAACACTTTCCTTAGAGCTAAGCCTTTATTCTCAGGCAATTCAGCTTGTCTTACTCAGTGGAGCTGCACTTTGAGTTGAATTGGCTATAGATATTTTTTATGGAATAGATTTTTCCTTGTTATTCTGCAACACTTTTCTATTGGATAGAGATCTCTTGCTTGACTTTTTGCTCTCTTTCATATACATTGTTATTTATCAGTACTGCACTGCATACATAATTTAAATTTTTCTGTTCCTGATTGTATTGTTCCTTGTTTATTGTTAATCAGAATTTACTATCAGGAGCAGACAGCAGAAACATACTTTTGGTGCCATCATTAATATAATATTGAAAGGCTGAAGATCTACTGCCGATCTCTATCACAGCCCCTTATAAATTCTTTTCTGCTTAAAAATCACTTCCTCTCTTCAGCCAATTTGCAGTCCAGTAAGCCAACTTTTCACTTATTTCATGTTTCTGCACTTTAACCTTTGATGAAGTGCTTGGCTAAATGCTTTTTGGAGATCTAAGTACTTCACTCTGTTTTTGCTGAATCCTTTAGGATTTCAGGAGTCTGTTGAGCCAGTCAGGCTATTTTTAACCTTTTAATAGTTTTTATGTTTATTTATATGTAGATGCTTTTGTCAAATAAACAAAAGATTAAGAAGGCATGCATCTATCACTACCAAAATCAAATGAAGAATCACTTGAATTAAATGTCAGGTTTCATTCTTTGTTTGAGAAAACCTGGTGGAGCCAAAAAAATGCTCTGTTTTTTAGCATAGTTTGAATTTCTTCTGCTGAAAAAGAATAGGAGGTACAGAGCTAAGGAGCATTTAAGACTGATAAGAGTAATTCCATTGCAAAAGGCAGACATGAAGCTCTCTGAGCTGCACAAACACTGTCCAGCCTGCTGATAATATCGCACAGTCGGATGGAGCAAACCAGCCACAAAAACTAACCTCTGAATCTTGTATGCGATGGTGAAAGTCGATGTGCTCTGCAGAAAGGTGTGAGGAAGGCACAGCCTGGATTCACCAGAGAGACAGCATGATTCCTGGAGTCTGCAGCTGGGCTAGGGCAGTGAGTCACCAGCGCCTAATGTAAGGGGGCCCAGCCTTTCGGCCTCTGGCTGCTGCCACAATCTCCATGTTCGATGTGAAGAGTCCCAACAGAGGCTCAGTCCAGCCTGGAGTGACACGCTGTTTGCAGTACAAGCTCCCATGGCACTTGATTTCTGGCCAATGTAGAGCGACTTCCAGTAGCTCTGATTTCTGATGACACATCTTCAAATAGCTGAGAGACACACTGAGGACTTTCATGTGTACCTTATGAGTCTCATGGGGGATTTTCTGTGGGATCTTCTCTGTGTGTCTGAGTCACACTGCAAACGTTTTTTGGAGGGTAGTTCTGCTTTTGCTGCCCGTTTTTACCTCCAGCTGGGGCCAAAATGACACAAGGCAAGAGCACAGAGCTAAGAAAAATGGGAGGCTGGGTGGGCTTGAGGGAAAGGTGTGTTCATCCCTCAAATATGTTAGTGTTGACTGCTGCCCAGGCAAAGTAGTTTCTCTAGGACTTTTGTTGTTGATGTTATTATCTTTTAATGTTAACTCTTTGTGTGTCCACCTGCAATTTTGGGAAAAGAGATGGGGCTTCGGAATGTGGATAGCTAAATAGTCACAGTTTTTAGAGTTACCTCTGCTACTTTTAAGAACTTCTTAATGTAAGACTGATCTTATGTATTTATTAATATCTTTGATCCTAAGTTTACTTACCTGCTTCCCAAAGTCCTGGGCATCAGACAGGCAAACTAATTATCAGGCTATTAGGAGGGAGAGCTGCTGTATTGGAGCTGGGAAGGAGGATAACATTCAAAGACTGTGTCATACTCCCTGAAGCGTGGAGCTGGCGGGACCATCGCCATCTCCTGTCCAGGGGCTGCTCTCCAAGCCTCATCACAGATGGGTGGCCAAGGGCTAATGAATTGCCCCCAGCACAAATCCAGCAAAGGGAGCTGCTGAGCAGGGTCTGCTCTCACCTCCTGAAACCGTTATGAACATGCTGTGTCTTGGACTCTTGGCATGGCACCCTCCCTCCTTTCGTTTCTGGTGCTGCTGCAAGGGAATGGGAGACTGAGTGTTATGAAGGAGAGAGGACTGAAGCCATGTGAGCCCCCTTGTTAAATCAGTGCCTTGCTGAGAAGTTGTAGCACTAAATCTTATGTGTGGTCAGCTGACTGCTTCTGGGCTCCTATTGTACTCCGTGGGTCCGGTTTTGGAAACCATGTCAGAATAGGCTTCGTGTTCAGCACATGCTTCCTGTTGCTCTTTGAAATGTAAGCATGTGCTGAAGGCATGGGCTTCCTTGTGCTCATGAGCTGGGCTCCAGCTTCTGGAAAGAAATGTTTTGCACATCAGTGTCAGGGTATGAGTGATCTAAACCTTGTTTTTGTTCTGGACTCATGGATTTTATTCTGAAAGAGATTCTTTTATATCTACCTTGTAATCCTTTGTTTAGAAAACTGTAATTCCCAGTCATGTTTGTCCTTTAATAAGTTTCTTTTCCCATGATAGTTCTGGTACTTTTTTCCCCAAAGTCTGCATGTGGGGATGAAAAGGAGGGATGAAGAAGGAAGGATGCTTAGACTCTTCCATTTTTGCTGTGTGGTTTCTTGTTGGCCCCACGGCTGTATCTCTGTCACACAGCCTGAAACATATTCAGCTTCATTTTCCTGTGGTACATACTTTCCTATATTTTGTATGTCAGATAGCTTGCTTTTTTGGAGGAATACTTGCTCCCAGGAAGGAGACCTTTTTCTGCAAAGTGAGATCCAGTAACTTCATTGTTAAAGCAGCTGCAATATTTGACTCACTGGGACTTCTGGGAATTGTACTGCAGTCCTCAAGAGCAGTTACTGAGAATACAGTCACAAACCATTTCAGCTAGGCTGGTTTATACTGAGGCTTTGCTCTGGAAGCCAGTTTGGCTTGACTTTGGAATGTATGCTCGAGGTTTTTGAAATAATTTATTTTTCTTTCTGGAAACAAAGAATGACTCATCTTCACTGAAAACACTGGAATTCAGCTCTTCTAATCAAGGATTATGGACACTGTGGTTATCAAAGCTCTTTTTTGAAAGCTTATTCAGTGCCTCATGCCTGGAGACAGAACTGGAGGGATGCCCGTACAGTTAATGCTGTTGGGAAGGAGGGAGGAAAGGATGGAGGTAGAGGAAAGAAAACAGTGAGATCATATAAAAGTACCACTATTTTAAGAAGATGATTTAAAAGATTTAAAATTTGGCTGAATATCACATAACTATGGGGACTGTGAAAAGAAATGATAAATGACCACATTTTCATTATTTGTTGTTGGTCCTACTGGCTTTTGTTGGAGGTAAATATTCATAGTTAATTCTGGTACAGCCTCAGAACAATATCGTATAGCACAGCATTGTTCTTATTACAAATTTTAGAGTGTTTATGAAAATGAATCAATTAGTCAGCTAGTAGAATTGAATTTCAAATGTGAAGTGAACTACCCACATTAGGTAGAGCCATATATAGAAATTATGTGCACTCTGCCATAAATTACACAAGCATTCAATGCTGAAATATGATTCATCTATTTAGAAGATTTGAAACTCCTTTCATTTGCATAATTTGAAAGATGGCTAATAATTCAGACCTATTCCACGGTACAGATCACAAGAAAGAAATATATAAATGCCATAGCAAGACAGTTTTTGTCACTATTTCTCTACTTTTAAACAAGCTAAAACTTTACCATGAGAAGACCTATGAACATAAATCTTTACTCCCTTAATGGCATTTCTAGATAGGCAAACAGATCAGCCTAATAATTTTCAAATTGCATGGAATAATGACAGATCTTAAAACTCATTATTTCAGAGAGGTCTATTTAATTTTGTTTTCAGTAATGATATTCTGTTGTTGGTAATCCCTTGCAGTACTAATTCTCCAGCAGTGACCTTAATTCTCTCATGCATTTGTCCATTTCCCTTCTTCCTCCTACCTTCCAAGTGAACGGACAACTCTTAATATAAAAAAAACTTTTCAGTTTTCCCAACAAAGCTTCAGCCCCTGCCCACATCTGCTGTGAAAAGCCTTATAATTTCTCTTAGGTAAATATAGAAGGCCCTCCTATTCATACAGATGAAAATTAATGTGCTGATATATGCAGAAAGGGGAGTGCATTTTTGTCAGACTATGAGCCAGTCAAGAGCAGAGAAGTAGGCGGCAATATATAGAGTGCTAAGCATTTCAGTTCATAGCAGCATAGGAAACAGTGCTGAATTCCTAGGGTAATGCCCCTTGCTATGCTTGGTATCTCAGCATATAGCCTTTCATGTTTATTGAGCGACATCTTAAAGCCAGCAAGGCATTTTCCCACCATCATGCTTACCGACAACCTTTCTAGAGCCTCCCAGGTTGGACTCTTGGAAATCTTGTTCTAACTTCAGGCCTAAATATATTAAGGATAATAACATAAGGATATTAAGAATGGCTATTCCTGATCAGCCTAAAGTTCTTTCTAGCCAGGTAGTCTGTCTCTGACCATAACTAGCAGCAGATGCCTAGTGTGTCAGTATGCTAAAACAAAAGAAACCAATACTAGTTCTTCCCTGGTATATTCTCCCTGCTTCTGGTAATTTGTGGCTCAAGAACCTTGGTTGCTTGTCTCTTTTAGAGAAAGACAATGACTTGAGCAGAAATGTCCTGCAGATGGAATCCAGGCTGTGGTCCAGCATTTGGGCAATACTGTCCTGTGTAATAACTGCAGAAGAAATTGTCTTCCTTAGACAATACCACATTTAGCCTTTCCTTTCCCAGAGGCCAGATGGTGATTTTCTTGCTGACACTGAGTGCTATCTTATTTCTAGCAGAGTACCAGTGGCAATCAGTATAAGTAAGGGGACCTTAGATGTGAATGTCACACTCTAAGTTCAGGCTTTATTTCACTCAGTGTGTTGTAGCCTCTTTTCCTTCTAAACACTTTTAGTCCCACTTTTTATGCTATGCCATATGACTAATTATTCTCAATTTATTTGTACAGCCTTGCATTTTCTATCTATTATTCCTGAAATATAAAATGATCTGAATCCTTTTATATCTGGCTGCACTACCTAATTATTCCTCATTTGTTTTTATTCTCTTCCAATCTAGTATCATCTGCGAAGTTGGAAATCATGTTTTCATATCATAATTAGACCTCTAAGAACCGAAGAAAACTGCTTGGTGAATAAGCATGTAGAGGTTTTGGGTTATTTTTTCCCTATTCTCATTATGATGGAGATTTAAAGTGAGACAATAAATTAGAAATGCATGAAATTATGAGTTAAAAAATTCAAGCTGTTTGCCTATGGGCCATAATGTTACAGCAACCAAAAGCGGTGTGAAGAAATAGCTATGATAAGAAAGTTGGTTAGAAATGACTGATAAGGACATAGAAGCTGAGCTGACATGTTTCCTTACCAACTATGCTGTGTTAGAAGATGTGCTTATCTGGACCATGTACCTGCACTGCTTGTGTCAGGAGTGTAAAAGTTCCCTTCCTATTTTGCCCTATCTACATTTAGTCAATATATAGAGGGAAGTTCGTTAGCAGCTGGGACTTTGATGCAGACATAGTCTTCTACCTTGAGAAAGTCATTCTCTATCCCTAAGGTTAAAGATTTAAATTATGGCGCATTTAAAATATGGCTTATAATACTTCCTATCTCAGGGATATATATATCTCACACTTCAGTAATAGAGAGGATATAAGCACACTCACAATATGACAGAAGAGGGCTCCCCTGATTATGTTACTTAGCATACTGCAGCAGAAATCAACCAGTTGGACATATTCTAATACCAGCAAGGCAGAACAACTCAGGAGTCTTTGCTTCAGTCATAAGCATATCTAGCAGTCTGTATCTTAAATAGAATAAGTGCCACAGAATATAATTTTTTTTGTCTCCATTTGGCTCAAATTACAAGAGTTGGATGCATTGCTTTAAGCTGTTACAGAGCTGTAGACAATTCAAGGCACTACATATTTTCTCAAATTTGTAAAAATAGAATGAGGGAACAACTATCCCATAAGTAAACAAAAAGATCGCAAGGTACATAAAAGATCTCTCTTATCTGTGCATGTTTCAGACCATGTTTTTCTTCATGGGATTAACATTGGGATCTGCAGCATTCTTGGACGAGAAACAAATGTGATGGATCAGCCCAGGACAGGATCAATTCTGAAACCACAGACTCTGTTCAGGGAAGACCCCAGCTTCCTTTTCCTCTTCATTTCCAGGTGGAAGAAATGACGTTCTGCTTCCTGCACTCTGCAGACGTGTAACTATCTTTAGCTAATTTCCAGCAGAGAGTCACAGAGCATTTCCTGTGTGAGTTCAGACAGGTGCAGACTTTGCAGTTCTCTGCCAGTAAGTTTATTATGACTATTATTCTTAAGCATATTCTCCTCTTTCCAGTTCAGATAATGCTCAGAACAGGTCACCTGCACTAAATTGCCCCCTCATGCTGGTCCCATAGCATTGGCTCCCTGGTGAGAGATCATAAAACTAAGGGACAGACCATAGGGGGTCAGCTATGCTTTGATGTTGGCTGCTTTATTGTTTTTGTGAAACCAGGCATGAAAAGTAAAATGTATTTTCAATAGTTACTGCCATCGGCAGAGAGTGAGGCATGCATTGGGGAATGAGAGCTGGTGAGCTATAACACTTATGGAATCAGTCTAATGTTCTGAGCATCTCTGGGCCTGATTCTGATTTCACTTCACTGGTATCAGTCGGGAGTAGCTCCTTCAAATTCAGAGTAGTTATACTAGTAATATGATTGTCATATAGCAAGAGAGATCAGAATCACATCAGCTCTGCCAGAAGGCATAGATTTTTAAATTGCAGCCAGTGTTTTTCTGTCCCACACTTTTCAAGCACATTCAATTACAGGTGCAACTTAAGTCATTTATATGTCTTCCTGACTGACAGATATATCGGTTAATGTCCTACCTGCAAAATTATGCCCACAAGTATGTGCAGCTGTTGTTCTGAGTGAGCAGAAGGAATGCAGAATTGTGGTACTTTAGCAACTTTAACTCTATTCTGTAGCATGCCAGAAAGTAGGAAAACATTGTTAAAAAAATAATTTAATCCTACTAGTATGGGATATTTTAAATGTAGTTATTAAATATTATCTCTGCAGGGCAGAGTTTAAGGGCATTAGTATACTGTAACTTCATATTTTTCCATACATCTGTCAGATGTTACTCTTAAGTGTATCTTCAACTATAAACTTACTGGCTTTGGAGTGGTTTGGTTTTAGATGATGACATTCCTGTAAAACCTATGATTTGCTGGGCCATAGAGTTTTTTACCTTGGAATGTAAAAATGCTTGTGAAATTATTTCAATTAATACTTTAAAGTCTGCATCTGTTTTTGTACCAGTCACCCTGAACACATATTGAATTTTTTACTGAGTGCATGACTGGTCTCCTAAATCTCACGTAGGTTTTCTATTCCCTCATTAGATGATTCAAAGATTTTACCAGAGACATAATTAACTACAGATTAGAAATTTTAAGAAAAATGGCCTTTAATATTAGCCCATGTGGAATATTTTTAATTCAGAAACACTTTCAAGCATACCCAGTGTTTTTCCAAATATTCTAAATAACTGACAATGGAACCCAGTTCATCACAGCAACTTGGATGTTATTCTTACTTCATTAAAATACTAAGGCAACTTTAAAAATAGCAGATGATGTCTAAAAGAAGTTTTGGGGGCCTTGAGAACACTTTGGGGGAAGATGGACAAAGGCAACTGAAAATACCATCTGAATTATATAATTTTTTAAACTTGGAAATAGGAACTGTGATTTTTATGATGAAAGGCCATATAAGAATATAGGAGTGTATCAGCAGAGTTCTCTGTCTCCATTTCCACCCTTGTTTTTCCAGTTTACCACAGCCTACAACCCATTCTTACAAATGTTTGTGAGACAACACTGAAATGTGATTAAGGTAGGCACCAACATACACAGTGAAGTCTTATAAAAAGAATTGGCACACTGCTATTTCCCTGAATCCTTAATTTTTAATATGATAAATGATTCCTTAAACTCCATGCTCCAAAAGCTTATCGTAAAGCTCAATTTTGAGATAGTCAAAAAACAGTTCAAAACGAAGGCTTAGATTGAGATGTCTCCTTAACTTTGGTATGCACTAACTGTTGAAATCTTCCGAAACTGGCTTGGTCCAACTCATCCCTAAATGGCTCGCTTCTCTCCTTCCCGTTTCGCATTGAGCCAAAGCAACTGGATTTAATGTGGGGCAGTGCACAGGCTCCTAATCCACATGAGCAATGCAGCTCCTGCACAGGCTGCGGGTAGCACAGACACAGCCCTTCCAAACTGGCTATGGAGCTCTGCATCTATATGTTTTCTTATCCCATGTTTTCCTACCCAGAATAGTCCAATAACTTGCTGTGCAATATCTGATGAAAAGCTAGCACAGAGATATTTTCTGTAGCATTTATTGGTCCAAAAATTCCAGTTGTCTCTTTGACTGCATTCCTCTTTCCAACCCCCCTCACCCACCACTGTGAAAGATTTTAAGTGGTGTAGAGAGCTCCATGTGAATCTCTACCTTTGTATAAAATTTAGCTGCAAACAGTGTTTGATGTAATTAAGTAGGAATTACATTAAATTCCCACATTACAGCTGGATTTGGTGGAGAGGGCTGTGGAGTAGTTTTGAAGAAATTACTGTGTTCTTTGACACTTTGTGATGCAAGTTCCTTCAGATTTCATGGCTTTGTCACACTTTAGATCAATGGCACTGTGCTGATCAGCCATAAAACTATCCTTTAYTTGAAATTAAATGTGGAGAAGTTTGAATTGTTCTGTGTGTATACAGACATAACTAGCTCGTCTTTGACAGAGCTCAGATTATTTATACTGCAGCTGCAGTAAATTTGAATTGCACCAAATGTAGCTCTTTAAATGTCAGCTAGATTTTGTCAAGACCTACTTTTCACTTGTTATAAATATTACTTGTTATAGATGCTAAAACTCTTCAAAAAGAGGAATGCCACTTAGGGTAAAGTCAAAGCATTCAGAAGTGGTATGGATCATTGCAGGACATATATTTCTCTTACAAAAAATGAACAAAGTGACCTTTGTATGTATTTTAGGATTTTGGGGTGGGGGAATTCACCCTCTCCATAGGTAAGGTCCTACACAACTTTTCGATAACTACTGATGACAGTAATTAGTATTAATGTAAATTTTTGGTACATATCCATGGAGGCAAGTCCAACATGACCATCTTTCCTAAAACTGAATTAATATAATAAAGTTCAGGAAATGACCGTTTAAAAACTGGTAAAGGAAAAAAAAAAAAGGAAGATTTGAATATTCAATTTATGTAGGCTTCTTACTGAAGACGTTAAATTTTGATTATCTCAGAAAGTTGTCTACTGTATTTTGGTGTAACATAACAAGGAGAAAATTCAGTTTATAATTTAAGACCTTAGTTGCTACCAAGCAATTAGATGGTCCATAATCCAAAGCTTAAAATAGAAATGAAGAGGGAAGTCCTGCATCCTTTTCAGAATCTCAGGAAATGCTGAGCTCAGGCTCAGTTCAAATTTTATCTGTTTCACTGAGAGAAATAGAAGGTTTATCACTGCATATAAAAAGTGGGATTACAATAATGATTGTAATTTTCTTGAGTGGAGGAATGACAATTTTCTAATTTTATATCACGTGATGGAACAAGAGTGAGGAGGATTTGTTTGCACCTGGGACAGATCAGCCACATTCAGAAGAAGATGAACTATCTTAGAAGACAGCTTTTAAGTAGACAGGTAACTTTTAAATAGTACTAAAGGAAGTTCTGTCTCCATTAATGCAATTACAGCCAAATATTTTTGCTTGGATTGGGGAAAAAAATCTGCGTTCTTAGCTATAGAGTTTTTAAGACCCCCCCATTCTCTTGCTTTTTACTGTGGATGGTAATTCCACTACGGGGCAGTGGCAATGTGACAGATCTTGCCCTTACACAATTTTGACTGTCAGATTACATCAATCCTAGTTACTATTTATTATTAATTTCCTTTCTGACCAGTCACTTTAAATTACTCAAAGTCTTAGCTTTACATCATCAGAAATCAAGAAGTTAAGTGTTTAAGTTTCTAGGGCAAAACAGGTATTTTTCATCAGGGTTTTGTGATACCTTATTTCTTTAAAACACAGGCTGGTTGAATGGGGTGGTATCATAGGGAGAAATACTGACTTGGGGAAAGCTCCAAAGAACTTGCCTTACCCGTAGCTTTCTTTTTCTATTTTACTTATTCATTTTTTAAATACTTCCAAACCATTTTACTTACCATGTTAAGTGTGTAATTTTTATTGATCTCACAGAGGACTCATTTAAATTTTCATCACAATTACATCAGCACATATTATCTTATTGCCACGGTGTTATCATTATTATAACTTTAATTATATTTTGTTACTAACCAGAAACAATTATAGAAAGACAAGGAATGTTATAACTTAACAAAAACATTGCCAGTGGAGAAACCTGGTTCTTCTGAAAGAATATTAAAAGAGAAGTGTGATGTAGGTGCTCTGAACTCATTTCTGCAGCAGCACTTCCTCCTCCATTAAGTGTAAAGGGCATCAAGGAGGCTGATGTTCCCTTGGGTTTGTGACTCTCCAGATTCCTGGAAGAGTCAGTGCTGGCCACCTCCAAGGACCTCCATTCAGGGTGGATCTGAGCCCTTGAAATATCCTCAGACAATGTTTGAACCCTCTGATGTTCTAGGGGCTAAACTCTGTTCTGCTGTAGCCCGGTGTAAATCTGTAGTTATTTATATAATTAGCAATGTTACCTGTATACATTAAAGCAGAATTTGTTCTTTGATTTAGGTCCAAGCACAGAAAGGAGAGAGAATTAAGTTTGATTTTATAGCATACTTTCTGAGTTAATTTCTGAGAATCTGGGAAGCCTGGTGTGTACTCAGCAGTACCAGTCTTTTCACCTGCACAGAACTTAAACACAGGAAACCTAAAAATAGATGGGAAGAATATATATGGGGTAGAAAGGAGAGAGAGAAAGAAATCAGTTCAGCTAGAATATTCCAAAACACATTTATGTTCAGCTGGAGGAACAAGTATGGGGACTATGAATGTTTGGGTTGGCTGGGGGACATTATTTGAATTAGATCCACCTGAAAGGGTGAAAAGGCATTACTGCTGCAYACAGTTAATACCACAAGTCTTTAGCTTTTGTGGTTGTTGTTATTAATGTGGCGTTTTGCTTTCCATAAAGGATGTTTACATTTCAGTTGTAGCTTCCAGCCTGAGCTCACAATTCACATTTCTGTGTAAAAGAATTAAGTTTCACAGTGAAACCCAGTTTAATTTTTCACCTTGCATTTGCCATGTAAACTTGATTTTTTAAACTTATTTTCCAGCTCTGGTATTCTCTTATTAGACTTAGGATATTATGACACTTTCAAGATGCTTTCTATTTGTAACTTAGCATTATGCAGTGTCAAGAATAATCAAAAGCATAAAGGGATGACAGAGAAAAATCCCATTTATCTGATCTTTTTGGATCACACTTCTGCAAGTTTCACTTTAGAGTGCCTGTTTGGGGAGCTAAAAATTACCTTTTTAGCAAATCAAACATGCAAGCAAAAGTTAGCAGAAAATGAACAGTATCATACGGTAACTTTATCAGAACAGGATCACAAAATTCAGAGCCAGGTGGGTTCATTTCAGATGTTTGAGTATTGGGTTCCAGCCCTCAGGGTGACTGACTCTTTCAGTCAGATGGGGAGGTAACATCAGCTGACAGTTTCTTTTCTGTTAGGCACAATTTTCTCTCATTATTTTTTCATTTGGTCTTCATTTTTTTTGCTCTGAAAACAACGTGCAATTGTAATTTTAGTAGTTTGTACTTTGTGCATCTTTATTTAAACCATGCAATTGAAAGAACTATTACTTTCAGAAGTGTAAAGTTGCTATCATTTTGATACAGTGACTTTACGACAGGCAAATTTTGATTAAGTAGTTCTGATATTTGTATTTATATGTATCCTCTTAAAATATATCATTTTTATTATTTCTGGCAACTGACTGATTGTTTTTTGTCTTCAGTTTTAGTATTAGGGCTTCAATGAGTTTCAGCCTTTCAACTTTTTGCATAAAACAAGGGTATTCCATAGGCAAATGATTAGTCATATAATGGTAGTACCTGTTGTGAACTCAGAGCTGGTGATACCGTTTGAACCTTTCATGATACTAATACAAGGAAAGCAAAAGGTACTGTGAAACTGTTAAGTCCTTGGAGCAAAGCTTCTGTGGAATACTGAGGGGGTGTGGAAAGGGTGCGAGTTATCATCTCACTCTGTGCCCTCTCTAGCTATGGAGGTGAATGATCTATCTTGCCAGGGAGAGGAGAAAAAGACCTATAAATCATATTGCAAGTTGCAGCATATGAAAGCTGGGAACCTTGAAACTTTTTGCTTCCCTCCACCCTTCTGACATATTGACTGTGTACCGTGTGCTCTTGTCCCAGCACATATACCCTCCAGCTGTCCCCATGCATCCAACTTTGCTCTACTCCCTTCCCCTCGCCCCTGCTGTAGCAGTGAGAGCATGCAAACAGCACTAGCCTGTCTGGGGTGAAGAGATGAAGAGAAATTCAGAGCTATAGCACGGCCATGAAATACAGAATAGGTAGAGGATTGACTTAGGATGTGTCTACACAGGGTGGTAAGACACAAGACTAGTGTTGTAGACATGTCAGTGGTGTCAGCACTTAGTAAGTTTGGGGTCCTCTGGCATTAGATGCATTAAGAATTTCAAGACCACAGCATCAACAAATTGCTTGTCAAGACTGTATGCTGGTAGGCATATTCATACATGTATACTATGATGCATTCCAGGTCCTGAAACATATCATACATCAAGATGCTCAAAAACATACACTATTATATGTGTAAAAGAAGTGAATGTCTGTTATTTACAACTTATAGGCATTTACACTTTGGTCAAAATGGGATTTTGGTACTATTAATATCTAGAGACTTGTGGCAGAATTCATAGCCTTGAGTTAGACATCTAGGTTTCCTAAACAACCTGAAAGAAAGATTATGTGACTCATAATGGCGTGCACAACCCTAAGCAGTGAGCCATCCGAGGTAGCAATAGCAAAGCCCTGAGGACAGACTCATGTTTTAAATCCCCACCCTCTCTGGGGTTTAGGTGCTTAACTGTGCATTTCTTTCTGCGCATGATTTATAGCCATGAAAGTAGGCACTTAATCCTCTTCTTTAGACAAAAACAGATAGAAATAGAATCAATCTTTTCTTTTAAAAGGGAGCTAGAGGAGAAGTAGGTGGTGATTCCACTCACCTCCTCCTCACCTCCTTTTCATATGGGATCAGAGGACAACTCATTTCAGTCCTTTTTTCTGCTAGCGCAAACTCAATTTGACCTGGAAAGTTCCTCAGTCTATAGGCTGCTATAGCCTATAGGGAGAATAAATACCTTCAAACTGTACCCCTGAAGATATGGCTGGTTGTATAGAAGAATCCAAGATTCAATGAGCTAGGGAGGGAAAGTAAGAGTAACCCAGATTTTGTAGTGTAGTGGTTAGGGCACTTTCATGGATATGGAAGACTCTAGTCTATGCTTCAAGGACTATTTAATTATTTTCTTTTACATAGGCAGTGGATAAAATATGGGAACAGTTGTACCAGAGACCAATATCAAGGACTCTCCTTTGGAAAACAATTCCCATGGACAGCTCTCTGCAGAGTCAAGCTTGCATCTTTATCTCTGTCCCAATATATGCAAAACCCCCCAAATGACTAGTCTATGAAATATCTAATAAAATTGTGATGCAAACTGATGCAAGTCTTCTTGAAAATTTCAGAAATCAGTCAAAATAATTGAATTAATTACCTTACTTCATTGCTAAAAGGGCTTTAAGAGTCAATTACACACAGGAACAGGGGAGAGTTGCAAGCCTGAAAAATAGAAGCAATAAAGTGAAATATTCTTCTAGGGAAAAAAGTGGGGATACATGAGTAGGAAGTGCTCTGTAGAAAAAAAATGATAGCAGTAAAACACACAGGAAAGGGTGATGGCATGAACCTATGTGATCACTGCAAATTGGCAAAGACTTACTGAATGGCAGTGCTTGGAAAGAACAAGTCTGCATCGCAGCAGTCAGACCAGGATCTGCTACTGCTCAGATAATGATCTAACTGTGGAGAAAGCCATGCAAAGATAGTTATCTAGCAGATACATAAATATATATATATATATATATATGCATTTAAATTTAAAATTAAATTGCAAAATGCTTGCCTTTTGTTGTGATATGTCATGTTGTAAGTTGTTCATAATAGTGACTGTCTCCTTGTGTATTTGGACAGTATCTAATTACTGTTGGTGGTAGAGTTAGTTTTGCCAGCCCATGTGGGCAGCACATGAATACATACCTCCACCTCCTCTCTTTCTGTATATGCAGAGAACATTTGTCAGGGAACATTTAGAGAAATGAGAGATAGCTAATAATGCAGAATCTATCAACATGCTATAACCTATGTCAGGGGAGCACTGGATAGGAGCTTTGTGCCTAGGCTGCTTGTGAAAATTTTAAGTTGATGTGTTTAGGGTTTCCCATGTGTGTAACATCATACATATATACATTTGTCCTGACAGCACTTCTACAGCTCTGTCTACAGTAAAGGGTTTCACTGTTGTCAGTTGTACTACACGAATGAACAGGTCATCTATGTTATGCATCCTTTTATTCTAGCTCCTGGCACCACTAAGCAGCACTGCTCAGAACTGGTTAGGCTTGCAAACTGTTGCCTCCATCTTACAATGCACAATATCAAAGGCACAAGGTTGCTAGTGTGAAGCAAATTTACATTTTTCTTCTTTTTGTATGTGACATTACGGATGGCTACAGATGGTTCTGTTCTGTACAACGGTCTGTTGCAGGAGGTAACAGCTATGGAAGTATATGCTTACAAATGTGCAAAGTACATGAATGTCAAACCTAAGCTAGATTGTTTGGACCAGATAATTCAGAGTTTACTTCAAGTTCAGTAGAATTACTTGTAGAGTAACAAAATGCTTTGCCTGAAAAAGGCAGAGCTCTTATAGCTCCAAGGAAGGCTGATGATATTGATGATAAATTGATGATAAGCAAAAGTTAGTCTTTAGTGCTGGTAATAATAGTGCTAATTAACAATATTAATATGGTAAAAAGAAATGATTTTTAAAAGCATATAATATGTGCAAAGTTATTTGTCAAATCTAGCTTGCAAGGCCATAATGCAACATGAACGAGAGCTATTGTTAGTAAAGTAATTTTATTTCAGAGAACTCATTGTGTTTTCTCTTCCATAGTATAGATATCTCTGAAAAGAAGTTGAAGGTCACATCTGGAAGACTAAAATGTATTTTCCCACAGAAGATATTAAAAGCTTTATGATTATGCCAGAGCACATAGTTAAGTATATGAAACCATTACAGGGCACCTGATCTAGATGAATAACATTCCCAAATTCCAGAGGAATCATTAACATAAAGGAAAAATGCCTTTAGAATTTCTTTTTTTTTTTTTTTYCCACATCTTCTTAACATCTAGGGAAACATCAAAAGAGCAAAAAGAGGGTAGTGGTGTTTCCTTATTTTTAGGAGAAGGATGAAGAGAGGATTCTGTGGAGTGTGTAATATAGAAAGAATACTCACTGCTGTTTAAAGAAAGGGCAATCAAACTTGATGAATGAGCACGATTTCTATATGGACAGTCCCAAATAGGTAGAGAAAAAGTAAATTAAAGGACATATTTTATCTGGACATAAGAGCTGTTTGATACTATAGCCATATACTGACATGCACAAAATAGATTACTCTAAAACGCTAGGCTGAGATAAACATGGAGGGCTGCTGAAATGAATTTAAAATGAGTTTAGGAGAGGGAAATAAAGCATGTAAGTTAAAGGGAAATGCTTTAGGAGGAGATCTGACACAAATGAGGGAGAACAAGTGGTCAGAGCCAAACACCACTCTTTTGTATACAGGAGGGTGTTACTGGAGAGTTGATTTTGCAAAAAATGAATGGAACAATTGCAAAAATAAGGCTGTGCAAACATAAAACAATAGTTTTAATGCTATGGTGTTAGGAGAGCACAAATGGCTCATTTAATTTAATGGGGTGGAGGAATGCAACTAATCCCACCCCCAGCAGCAGAACACCCAATGTCAATGACAGGAGCTGGGGATATAGGCAGGAAACAAAAATCTATCTGCACAATGCTTAGCGAGATTAATAAAACAGACTACTCCATTTCTACATGTGAACATACTTATATTGTTAACCTACATGCAGTATGTTTATTCTCATCAGTGCTAAACACAGACGAGATGGATTGTAAGCAAAAGATGGATGYTTCTGTGTTGGGTGCTAAAGGTTTTAATGCACTGTGCAGCGCATCCATCTGTCTATCTGTTTTATGCTCCTGAGAATCTTTCATTCTCCTCACATCTCTGTCATGCTTCCATTCTTTGAGTAAATAATCTTCAGGTAGAACATGACAGTTCTTTAATGTAGCTGTAGTTTATTTTGAGGTTAATCTGTGTCAAGCTTGTATTGCTCCTTCTCTCTTTGGGTGGTAGCTTTAGATTGTGGGCAGAATCAAAAAGGCGTGTTGCACAAATGGTRAATCAAGCAGTGAGTGAAGCAGGCCAGTCCAAGTGAACTACCGATAAAAACTTTAGACCATATTGTATTTCCATCTTCATGCCACATATGTTACAGATAAACGATTATAAGAATATACAGGAGAATTTTACAGTACATTTTAGCATGCATGCCTTTCTGCTTGCAAAGCCTCATACTTCCATATTGAAAGATTGGTTATGTAGAGTGAGTTATCTCTGTAAAGAGAGAAAAAGACATAAAGTTCTCTAAAATTAAGTAAAAGACCAGCTACTCTCTCATAAAAATGTCACAGTTTCAAGAGCCAGTAGCTCACAGATCTTCAAGGTCAGAAAAATATGTGAAGTCCTACATGGGAGCTGGGAATCTCCTCTTGCAAATATTGCCCTGTGAAGCCATGCTTTCTAGTCCTGAAGGGCCATGCATTATTGAACTTTACAGCTGTGATGACTGTAGGTATAGGAAGGATGCTGCAGGTGGAGAAGTGAAAGCTTCTTACAGCCTTTGGGCAGAAGTAATTTCAAGGAAAGAAATACATACTTTGGTGGTTGTCATTTTTATAAGTTTTCGAGGTTGCTTAAAGCTATGTCTCTGGCTTGGACTGTTAAATAAATCCCAGATAATAAGAACAGGAGAAAGGAAAAGGATATATTCTTAGCTGTAAATATGGTTAGCAATACCCACATGCTGAGCTGAGGTAGCCACAGATTTAAAATCTCTTCAATGGACTTATTCTGTAGCTCATATAAATCTCAAATATTCTTTATTAAAATTGCTGTCCACAAAAAAAATCTTTTCTTTGAGAAGTTTTGTAGAAATTGCTCAGGCAATGTGCCAGCCCATAATGTAAAAATCTTCATTGTCTTTAYTTTTTTAACATGCTCATTTATAGTAACAAAATTTTTAAAAGCACCCACAATAAACACCATGCTTTCCAGGCATATACATAAGATGTGCTGGCATCTCCATTTTTCTATACTGTACATGCTCATTTAGGTTATGGTAAAGTGGGTATAAAACACTGCTGAAACACAATGCAAATGATGTACGCCTCTTTGCAGTGAGATAAACGATTATATGTGGTATTAGAGCTGTAATTTTATGCTTGTTAGTCATCCAGTTTTGATTAAGGGATCATTTATTTTAAGAATAAGTCTGCACCATGGTGCAGGCTTTCTCTTTCTACATCAAGCTGTAGATTAAAGAGCAGGACAGAAAAACAACACAAGACTAAGACTAGTGACTGTTACAGTAGAAGTAGCAAAACACAATGCGGAACATTCCTCTTTCCAGTAGAAGAGGTACCAAATGGAACAGTTGGGGTCTTGCTTCAAAGGTAATTTGGGTAATTTGGACCCTCAAGGTAAACACTAGAAATTTTCACATTGCTCGTAAAAAGCTAGCTTGTGCTAAGAATGACAAAATATTTTCCTTCCAAACACCACAACCCTTTCAGATTAATTCCACAACTTGTACCTATCATGAGGTCTTTGATAACTCCTAAAATATTTCTGCAATTACATACATGACAGACACTCTTGAACCAAGTCAAAATCAAATGAGAAAGAATGGAGAGATTTCAAGCTTTTAGCCGAGATCATATGGGAAAGAGATTTAAATTTTGACGGCTGCTAAGCTAAAAAGAAAAAAAAAAAGCCAACAAACTGAATCTCTGTTGTGCAAGTGTTATGAAAAAAAAACAGGAAATTTCATTTTTTCCTTTCTGAATAATTGAGTTGAAGTAATACAGACAAGTAAAGATTWTACCTTCTGGCAGATAAGATTGGTGACTTCATGCCAGAAGGAAATGACTTTCTGACATACCATGAATTGCGGAGTGTGAGTTAGGGAGTGGCGTGAACATTACCACCATATTGATGATTATTTGGATTCAGAAAAATCCTGCCTGATTGAAATATGTGGAAGGTCTCCTCTGAGACCTATAGCCTTAATCCGTGACAAATATTTACTTCATTTATAATGGGCTAGCTGATTCCTAGTGCCTCTTGGCTAAAAGCTCATGCATACACCAGAAGAAAGAAGTCTTCCTAAAGTACATCTGAATTTAAGGCTTTGGTTCAGACATCAGGGGAATGAAGGGACTCAAAATACAAGTCATCAGCTAAACTTTCTTTATATTGCATAAGGATACCTTTCAATCCTAATAAACCCAGCCTCAACGCAATCTCATTGCTCCTATTACATATAGGAGTGCAAAATTCTGATCCTGGCTCACAAAGGAGAAAGTCTGGCATAATTCAGATATTGAAAATCATCTATTCAAGATATGACAGCAAGTCTTGAAGATAGAAAAACGGTGGCTTTAAATTTCCAAACATGTATCAGCTGCCATCGAACTGTAACTAGGTGGTGACCTTGCAGACCATCAGCACAGGGTGATGCAGGTGCTGAGCTCTGCGCTATTCTGGCTGCCTGGTGACGGGGAACCAGGCTGGGGAGTGAGCTCAAAGCTGGCTTGGGCAGCTTGCTGCAAACAGGACTCAAACCTTCCACTGCAGCATACGTTTTCTTTCAGGTGCAGCTTCTCGCTCAAGGGATGTGGGGTCCCCTGCCACCTAATTAGTGTGCTGAGCTTTTGGTGATTCATTACATCAGAAATTACACTCCTGGCAGAGTGGATTAATATATATTTAAAACTCTATTAGCTAGGATGTAATTCATGTCATGGTTTTCTTTTCCTTTAGTTTTTGCTGCTGTTTCAGTGAGCCCGCAGGGCACATTTTCCTGAAAGACAGATATGCTTTCTCATGTAACACCCCATTAAGTAAAGCCCTTTAGCAAGGACAAAGAGCCTCTGAAGATCCTCTCCTGACATAGAATGTTTACAGGCTGAAACATGAAATCTCCTGTTATGTTAAAAAAGAAAAAAAATCTAAAAGTTCTTAGTTAATCTGCCTATCCTCCCGTAGATTTTCCCATGACTTCAAGAGCTGAAATGTTCTTTCTGTTTGATATTTCCCAAGAAAGCTGCTGCTGCTTCTTCTTTGACCGGTTTATAATGGCTTTGTTCATACCTGTCAAGCATTTGCTCTTGTGTCAAGTTTATATACTTCAGATATATGTAAATGAGAAGAGTGTTGGAAAAGAAAAGGTAGTCCTGGCTGCTGTAGGTGTGCAAGCCTCTGAGAGCTGCAAAATCAGTGAAGTGCAAATAGGTTGGTGGGAATAGGCATACTTTGCTGGCTTGTGCTTCTGACTGTGCAAACTGGGTGAAAGCAGGGAGCAATGTGCATGCAGCTAGAGTTGCTACACAGTAGTGTGGGATGTCAGGTAAATCTCCTCCAAAGGATGGTAGTCTGGGGACAGAAGTATGGTCTTGGTGCAGTGGAGTGGTTTTATGCATCTTGGCTCTCGGCTTGTATATGTGGATTAGTAAAGGGCAGTAGAGGCAGTCAAAGAGGTGTGACTGATGGGTTCAATGTAATACATGGCTGCAGAGCTGTTCATAACAAATTGTACATGTGGACCTGATGGTCCTGTGATCAGTTTCTTCCCAATGGACGTTTCATGTTCTTAGCATCAGTTCAGCCTTAAACAGCTTTTTTCTTCTCTGCCTGACAAAGTGTTCCTGTCTGTCTTTCACAACCTCAGTAGGATTTATTTCTTCCCACCTGCCATGCAGAGGAAATTTGACTCAGAAAGATGAGATGCAAATATTATGCAAGCTTGACCTTTTCATTTACAGGGTAACTAATTAGCTTGACAAGTAACACATTTAGTAAAGTACATATATGTCATTAGATAATCCTGCCTACTTCTTTATGGCTGCTCTATAAAATATATCTTGCTTGCATTGCAGTTAACTGCAAGTTTGTTATTGATTTCAGTACAAGCAGGAGTACAGACCTTTACCAAAGGCAAAATAACTTAATACTCAGTCTCCATTTTGGTAACAAAAGCAACCTTATAGTTGCATCTTTATTCTTGTCTTGGTACCAGAATAATGTTGGCTGAGTTCATTTTTTTCAGTTTTGCTTCCTTTTTGTTTAGCAAATGCAAAACCTAATATGGAAGTCTAAAATACAAACATTTGCAGAATAAACTTCAGGGAAAGTTAAAAGTTTCTGAGGTGGTCTAAACTCAACTTGCAGTCTGGACTTGACTTTAGGGTAAATCTGTGCAGCTGCTAGATATCCTCCCTAATCTAAGCTATGTCATGGCGTTTATGCATAGACTGCTGTGTTGCAGTCTGCTCTGTAGCTGTAACTTACATTGTTACTTCATTGATTGGCAGCTAAACAAAGAAAGAGATGGTCATGGCCATTATTCACTGCATGTGAGGCATGGCATCCTGGCATCCAAAGGGTCTGAGGAGAGGTGGTTAGGTCCCCCATTCAAGGAGGCGGAGAAAAGGGGTGATGATGCAGACACGAGGGCAGTCAAAAGAAAAGGCCAAGAATTTGACCCAGGTTGTCYATGTCGTCAGAAAGAGACTGGTTGTGTCTAAACCAGAAAGCCAGCCACAGCTTACATTTGTGAATCGTTTATGGCCATGAACAGATGTTCTTAACCATGGTGAACCTTGAATCCTGAGTAGCTTTGGGTCTGATTTAAGATGATTAGTTTTTCCTAGCTCTGGATTGCAGTATCTGGCTTTTAGAGACACCTCACCATATGGTGTGGCAACAAAGATGAATGGTATCTCACTGCAGAAGTTAAGTAAGGATACCTTTCAATCCTAATAAACCCAGCCTGTGATATTCAGAGTCCTTTAAACCCTGATAATTAGCAAGACTAAAAATGAGGGGAAAGTGTTGCAAGTGTAATCTACTGGATGGCAGGTAGCAGAGAATAGGAGCCTTTGACTGCCTACAGCAAAGAATGTGCATAAATTTCATACAGAAATTTTGAACTGCTCTGTTCCCCTTTCAGATTCATTTTGGAAAATGCTCAGGTTTTGACTATAAAATACATCATGTAACTGTTTCACTCTTTTATATACATTTTTCTGATCCAGAACTGAGTCTGGTATCATCATTAGGTCATCTGCTTTGTGCCTCTCTGTTATTTTATGGTCCTTGTCAGTTTATTACCTCTTTGTCTTTCATGAAGCAAAGATGGGAGCTTTACAGATAGGGAACTAAATCACAGAGAAACTACAAGAGTTTTTGTGTGACCTATGCACATGAATGTAATAATCAGTCTTATTGACAGGTGCAGACACTACACACCAGTGCTTTAAGTAATTTATGAATAATGGCAGTGCTGATTTGTCAAAAGTTCAGCTTTTATGAGACAACACATGAGATATTAGCCCAAATTTTCTTCTCTTCCTTGCCTTTTTACTCATGGTGCATCCATACAATGAAGGCTCTTTTTGCCCCTCTCCAGCTACTATGGAGTTGGATTTCTCTTCTCCATTATAGTTGTGTTGTACCAGCACCAGCTGTACTGGTTTTGGCTTTCAGCATGATGCCTCAGCAGAGATGTCTCTTAATGGAGCTTTCTTTATCCTACCTGCTTGCTTTCCTCTTCCTGCACACTAGCTTTCTTTTGGCCATTAAGGCTTTTGTTCTTACTCCTCTTTTCTCCTTTTCCTTTAGTAGTGTCTCCTGTTTGAAGTTGAATTGAACAAGTCCTCCCTCTCTCTTGAAACATTTCACTCATCTCTTTCCTTCATGTTGTTTTTTCCTCCTCTTAGAAGTGGGTGCCAATCAGTTCTAGAAATGCAGTAGATTGCTTTGTTAATTCCTGCTACAGAGAACACTTTTTTCTTTTTCTTTTTCTTTTTTTTCTTTTGTTTTTGAGCCTTGTGCATTGTGCTAAACATTCCCTGGAGAGCTGAGCACAGTCACTGGACACTTTGGCAGACTTTTGTAAAGGATCATATCCTATAGGATGCATATGAAGCATATAACTGATAACAAAATGTTTATTGGCAAAATCCAAGATTCTGTAAATACCAGCAATTCAGCTGAGGCCTTGCTATTGATAATTGTCAGAACTGGAAGGCTGCTAACCATATTTGACCCATACAACCGCACCAATGCTTACATGCATACAGAAGTAGTCTTTGGGTAGATCATAATGTTACTTAGCAATGTAGGCCTAAGAGGTCAGTCTTGATAAGAAACTTACAGGAGATAGGTTGGCTGAGTTAGACAATTTTAAATCAGGTTAGCCGTGTGGATGTTTTTGCTGTTTTTTTAACAATGGAATGATGATATCTCAAAACCATGTAAACAGATATCTATGAGAAATTAGAAGGACAGGTGAGGAGCCAGAAGGTGAAAGAAGGGCAAATATCTTTTACAAAGCAGGAAGAAGAAGAACAAGGAAAATACAGATGTGTTAGCTTCACTTCAGCTCCGAGATGAGTTATAATTGATGTTGGAGGCAAAATCATACTATGGACTTTGCCCAACAGTAAACTCCAGACTCAGGTGCTAAACTTGCAGTAGTTGGGTTCGCTCAGTGGTTTTAGAGAAGAGTTTTAGAGAAGATGATTCCAAGTACTTAAGTGAGATTTCCACTTCAAATTAAACTCTGTAGGAGCCTCTCTCTGGTCCTTAAATGTACAGGTAGCCAAGGGAAGCTAAGCTTCTATTTTAGGCTATATGAATACCTGCAGTAAGCCTAAGTCAGTCTGAAGGCAGTGTTTGTATCTCTATATACTTTTCTGCATGAAGTTTTCTATATGAATGATATTGATTTGCTTCAGT
Source organism: Apteryx rowi (assembly GCF_003343035.1). NCBI lineage: Eukaryota > Metazoa > Chordata > Aves > Apterygiformes > Apterygidae > Apteryx > Apteryx rowi. The sequence continues at coordinate 168,049 of NW_020448241.1, forward strand.
AAACTTTGTCATGACAGTTCAGCAGTAATCAATGTGTCTAGTCATATCTTGCAAGGGTAAGAGGATGGAAGAATAATCTAACCTACATCTCTTAGTAATCAATTATCTTGGAGCAAGTAAGGGGTTTAATTATGATTTTTTTTAACTGTATGTATGTGTTTATATGTAGAATGTTATATTGTGGTATAATAAATAGTATAAGTATGTATATTAAAATTTAATCATAATTTATTGATTATGACAGCCTTCTTAGGTGGAGGGAAATTAATCTGATATTTTATACAGACATATGAGTATTAGAATTATTCCTGTGCAACCTGTTCTTATCCAGTCTAAACTTACTACCTTTAAAGGTGCATGAGTCTCTTTGATGTTCATAAGAAAGTGGATAAGAAACATAGAAAATATTGCCAAAAGAATTCCTGATAGGTCTTTAGTCCATCCCACTTTCTGACTGTACTTACATTATTGATCAAGGATGTTTGCTTGTTCTTAAAACAGTCTTTCTGTTTTAAATTTATACCTTTAATATTGTCATGGGTAATTTGTAGTTACAATAGTTTTAATCACTGTTAATGTAGAATGTTCAAAAAAGAGATATTTTTCCTGTAGCACCATGGGCCATGCAGTGTTTATTTTGTGGGGATGTAAATAATTTTTCTACCAAGTTTGAGCGATCCAAAATAAAGTCTGACTGAGATATATTTCTCATCAAAGATATTGTACAGGCCAAAAGGCTAGTTCCTCAAGCTCTGTAATGATTCAGCCTCTTCATTACAGGTTATGGGGTTACTGATTGTTTGTGCAAAGTAGAAGTATGGAACTGGGCCTGACCTTTGTGTACCATCCATTTTGGAAAGCTGAGTAAAATACTGATCCTGCTATTATGAAAAGATTAAAAAAGTGCTCTGCCCCAGCTGAAGTCACTGGCATTTTAGCTTTCAATGGCAAACATTTGTTCTTGTACCTTTTGTACCGAAGTGCTTAAACCAAGATTTAACCTAGGTTGTTTGGGATGAAAATTTACTAATCAGTAAAGGTACCATTTTGCAGATCTGGCTAATATGTGCCCAACACTAAAGCACCGTTTTGAAAACAGCTAATGGATTTCATAAAGTTTCTCACATTTTGCCTCATAAAAGCCAGCAGTGGAAGAAGCATCTTAGGGCCTGCAGCAGCCGGGGAGCAGCCTATCGTTTGTCAGCACCCTCTGAGAAGTTTGCTCTGAGCCCAGACTCAAAATCTTAAGTTGTCGGATAGTTATCCAAACACTTTCATCTTTCTTTCATATATACCTGTAGTCAATAGTCCCCATCAAAGAACCATTTCCAGCAAAGGAGACACTTCTGTTAGAATGAAGATGAACTAATCTCTTAGTGCTCTGCCCCTGCTACAAGAGCTGGAATAAATCACACCGAATTTTTGGTACAATGTGAGTGACAGCTGGGAAAAGCAATTCATTAAAGACAATCTCATTATACTGAAGAACTGCTGCCTGAAATAAAGAAACCAAAAGATTCATTGCAGGAAGAAAAGATTCTAAAAGAGGGCTGAAATAGGTTGGCTTTTCCACATCAAATGTTAATGTTATTTGCGGCAGCATCCCTTGGAGGAAGCCTGCAGTGCTCTGGCGAAGCTCCAGAGCCAGCCAGTTACCCATCTAATTCTCTGCAGCACTGGGAGAGAGGCAGGCTCCCTAGGGACTACCTTTACCTCTGTCTTGTATCCCATGGGGCAAATGGAGAGCTTGGAGCCTTGCTACTGCTTCTGCAGAGTCAGTTTTAGTGAGAGCTAAAATTGCTGCTTGGAAAGGCATCTAACCCTACTGACTTCAAATTGTCAGTTCATGCTGTCTCCAGAACAGGAGGAAAGGCAAATTAAGAATCCTTGAGTTACAATCCTTGACTAGGAATACCAAGGTCAAGCAACAATATACTGTTTATTACACTGGGCAGATGATAATGATATAGTGTGAAGCTTGTGTCATAAGTGTTATATTTGATGTGCTTTTAAGAGAGAGACAGTAGATTTAATATTCTATGCTAAATGTACAGTAGCACATATTATACATTATGCATTTAGTTGCTTCTGCATACATCAAGCATTTTGTAAAGTGATGGCAGATGCTGAAAATCTCTGTTGGATTAAAAAATATTAATATGCAATATTTGGGTGCTGGAGGATATTACACCATACTTGAGTTCCAGAGTTCCAGTTACACAGTCGTATAACAATATATGCAACACATGACAAATTGTGTACCAGTCTCTACCAAAAAGCACTCTGCTCCACACAGTATACAGGATCTCAACGCTTGAAAGCAAAAGGCTCAGAGAAGGGGTCGCCTTTGTGTTGTGCCTATCACCCATTGTCTCTCATTGTCTTATACTGATCAAAGATCTGGTCATGGGATAATTAACTCACGTTTTCTTGCTTCTTGCTTAAAATATCTAGACCCCTTTGGATAGTTCATATGATAAATCTACTTTTCCTTTGCCTTTTCTGAAGTTATTTGGCTAATGTGCAGAGCTGAACTTCCAGCCACATCTGAAAGGGTCTTTCTAGCTTAGAAACGACAACTATTACCTGTGTGCAGCAGTGCTTTTTCCCTTAGCAGAGGGCAAAATGGCTCTATCAGGGCAGCTTCTGGTTTTCAGCTACCTCTCTTGGGTACTCTTTTAAACAGAAAATAGACAAACTGAAGTGCTTAGGGAAGGAAGAACCATTTATCTGGTCTGAGGCAAACCCAGGGCACGTGAGGTAAGTCTGCATGGCTGTGCTTTGCCTGCCTTTGCGTGCCCAGGACAACGCGGAGGCAGACGCAGAGCGCTGAGGGTAGATGTCGGGGCTAGCCAGCGGCGTTAAGGCAGTGCGCAAGGTGTTGTATGCCCTGTCCGATTCAAGCTGGCGTATTGGTCTGGTCTGTAAGCTACCCAGTCATGATACTCACAGGTAGATTGCATGTACAGCTGGCTACCAAGAGGCAAGGGTATCTAAGACACCACAAGGCTGATGCAATGATGGTTGTTTGGGATAATTTCCAATAAATATTCCTTAAACATAAATGATGGCAACAAAATCATAGACATAATTAGTTCTTTGTAACTCCTTTTTAAAAAAAAACAAATTACACCTAAAAACAAGTAGACACCCCCATCTTTTCCAGAATATTATTGAAAATTAATAGACCATCTGAGTCTGCAGTATCATAAACTCTGTATCCATTTTTTTCATATACCTGCAGATTCATCTCCAGCAGCTCTCCATCTGTTTGCAGGCTGTTTTCTAAACCAATGTGACACCTCAGGTACAGAAGAGAGAGACAATAATTAACAATGTGGCCTACAGCATCTTGGGGAGCAATTAATTTTAGTGAATATATGGGGGAGGAGGCAGAGGGAAGGTAAGCTTTGCACAAGTTTTTGTCTGTTTTGTGCATGCAGGTGTGTGTATATTGGCTGGATGTACATATAGGTACATATGTATCTCCTGAGAAGATTATTTTCAGCATTCCRGCTTTCACTCTTTTGCAACGGCTGTTGTGCACAGAAACTACTTGAAAACGACAGTGCCATCTGCACTGAGGAGATTAGGGGGTGTCAAGGAATTTTTTTTTCACTTCTCACATTCCTGCTTCTCTCCACCCTGTCCCTGGAAAAATCCCAGTTTTTAACCTGCCAAAACAGTTTTAAAGTTGGTCTCTGCTGTATAAGAAACCTGTGAGACAGAGCCATGACAGCTACATACTGTCAGAGGACTATGGCTGCATGAAAAAAAAAAACAACTGATATTGCTGAATAAAAGAACAGGGACGTGTATGAGGCTGCCCTAGCATATGGGGTATTTTTTTCATGTGTGCATATCTATGTACATACACTGATCAGTGAATACTGTATTTATGTATAGGAAGACTATTTCACTGATATGTACATAGATTATAGCATGCATACATAGCACTGAAAATTAAAGATTTACACATTTACAAAGAGATTCAAAATGAAAACCATATGATTAACTAGACTTTTTTTTTCAAATTTGGATCCTGAAATTAGAAAACTAAATCCTTTCATAAGCTCTTAAATGCAAGTGGCCTCATTTGAGATGTGCCGAGCAGCTACTGCTTTTGCTGGCTTCTGTTATTAAGACTGGCTCTGTTTCTGAAAAGCAGCTGTCAGGGAGGAGATCCTATAGGATCTCCTCTGACATGTCTAGCTAGCAAACAGCCAAACATGACTGCAGTACCAATGTGCCAGATGAGTACAGCTGCATGTACGGAGAAACGGTGCTGCTCTTTCTGACTCGCTATGCAATTTTCTCAGAGAAATCTGGCAGCAACATTGAGGGAGAAACCCCACTACATACTAGTAAAGTATTTTTCTGCTTTGATTTTGTTACTCCTTTTTAATGTTGCCCTGCCCCTTCTCCTTCACACAGTAGTGCCAGTGCTGAATGCAGAGAATATGTGATGCAACACGAGAAAGTCTGTCTGTGTTAGCTTTGCAAGTGGGATATCACAGGTGTGACTGCTTACTTCTGGGCTCCACATAGGCAAATTAGATATCTCGACACTGGCTCATCTCACATTTGCAGTGTCAGATCTGGCAAATGGTTGTGTAGGTAAAAGGAGCCTGAAAGCTTGATCCTGGGCCCAGGTAAATTGGTTTCTAAGCCTTAAACTTTATTCTGCAGTTTTTTGTAGGAAGTTGCACAAAAATGAATGCTGCATTGAGAAAACAGTGTCCCACTGGAAAGCCAGTAGTACATTCATCCCTTTGGAGAACAAACTCATTTGCCCTTTTCTTTTTATGTCTGCTTATTCAAACAATTAAGTAGAAAAGCAAGGAAATGTTCTGCTCTGAGCCACTCTCAAATGTTTTCAGGCCGTAAAATAAATGAGAAACAGTAATCTAATGCAAAACTGATTTGAGCATGTTTACATGTTATAAGGAAGCTAAAAGGTTTGTACACGCCCTTGATTCTAAGTAGAYGAAAAATATGTAGTATGTCTGTAGAAAGAGCTGCATGTAGAGACTGCTGTTGGCCTGCTGCTCCGTGTTCCGTAAAAATACGCAGTTGTTTGCATTTTTCTTCTCCAAAAGTCCAAGGCTAAAACAGTCAGGAGGACCAGTGACTACGTTTCACGATGTGAAAGCTGTCATTTGTACAGTCAAGAGGGGACTGTGCTATGAAGGTAGAAGTATTTTTCTGTAAGGAAATGACATGCTGGTAAAGAATGTCAGCTTCTTGGGAATGTGAGAAGCAGATTATGTTAATAGCTGCATATCAGCTCTGCTCTCTTGACTTACTTCGTGCTACATCAGTTATACTGTAACTTCCCAAAAAGCTGTATGTGAGTAGTATTGTTAGTTATAGCCAAAGGTTGGAAAAAAGATTATCCTTTTAAAACTTGATTGCTTGCTCATCAGGATAGCAACAAAAAAGGAAAAAAAAAGTTTTACCAGATCCTGTAAAGAATTGGAATTCCATCTATTTTCCTTTTTAAATACAGTAAAAAATTCAGAAGTTCCAATATAGTCTTCTAATCACTGCACTTTTTTGTACATTTGAATTCTCCAGTTTTGACAATAAAAATTTGCAATATGGAATGTTGATTATAACACACACACACATGTTGGTGCATAGAGGTATAAATATGAGATTCTCTACAAAAAAGGAAAACCAAAATGTTTTACTTTGCCAAAATGCAACATTCTAATATAATAATAGCTTATTCAAAAGCAATTTTCTGTAGGAAAGTTTCATCAAAATCAACACATTCCCGTGAACTTTCTCATACCAGTCAAGCTGCTAACTCCGGTGCAAGCTGTTCAGTTTAAAAATTTTCAGCCTGTCATAGCTTCTACTGGCTTATTTTGGTTTAAAATTTGGTTTTTCACATCCTGGTTTGTGTTATTCTTTTTTTTTTTTGCATTGTGAATGGAAATTAATCTGTGATCTGAAAGAGAAAGCCTACTGTAATATAAGGAACTCTTCTATAATCAAAAGAGTACAGTGTAGAACAGACTAGGCAACTTTCTTTGTAGAAGTTTTGCATAGCAGTAACTTCTGTTTTTCTGTGATCTGATCTGAGAGTTGCAGTATTTCAGCTTGCTAAAAAGACATGCACTATTAAAAGCCTTCTACCAAATACTATAGCTACAGCTGTTACCACATGAAGCGTCATTGCCTAGATTGAGAACAGAGGCACTACTCATACAGACATCTGGTTTTTATTTCTTTCATTTATTCCTGTTAATGGTCAAATGGCCACTGAAAAGAAAGGATGGGACACTTTTCATAATTTCAAAACACTTGTTAGCAAAATTGCTCCCTCTCTTCCTTATAAATAGAAGTTAATTTTATTGTTTGAAAGAATTTCATTCTCTCATGCTCCAAGAAAAGGTTCCCCAGTGCTAAGAATTCACTTGCATGATTAAAGCCTAGGTATTGAGTTCCTAATGTTAAAGACAAATCAGAAGGAATTCTATAAATTAGACTAGTGAGTAAAAGGTAAGAGGAAAGAAAAGATAGTGTGGGAGTGGCATGCTCAAAAGAATTACTAGGAAAAAAAATGCTTCCTGGGAAAAGCTTACTAAGCACTGTCAGTAGTCAACAAAGAATCTAACAGAAAGGAAACAGTACAAAGGCAGCTGTTGAAAAATTAGCATCTGAGGATAGGAGAGAATAATAAGAAAAAAACCTTTCTAGGCACAAATTCTGTGCTATCAGAGAGCACAGGTGGAGTCTCCACCCTTCCTGATTAGCAGCACCCTACCAAAACATCAAAATGATGCCAGGGCAAGGCATATTATTGCTGAGAGGTAGGACTTGCATGTCTGTTTTCAGTTCTCTCTGCATGTCACCTGAAGACGCAATAAAAAAAACCCAAAAAACAAAGGAGAGGAGGAATTCTTCTCATGTTCAGAAATTATGCTTTTATTTCGCTGAAAAGATATGGAATCCAAGGCAGGATGGTTGTTTGGTCCTGCAATAACAAGGCATAGGAGAAGGAGGAATCTGTAGTACTACTAGAAATCTTCATACGTTATTTTGAACATGCCCCATTGAAATGTACTTGGTTTCAGAATAGATGGAACTAGCTCCCTAGCCCTGTGTAACGATGAGCCTGGCCCAGAGCAGTAAGGGAGGGTGCTAGCTGGAGAGAAGGCAATCAGACGAATTATAAAACAGGATTCAAAGTGCTCTGGTAGGTGAAAGATTTTTTTCCAGTACTTCTATCTTTCCTGTTGCTGGCACTCAGGGATGAACTGGTCAAGCTACCACGTACCAAGGAAAAATCCAAGTAAATAATATTAATAAGATGAACAATTCTTCCCCCTCCCTCAACAACGAGGGAGCTCTTTGTTTTCACCTCTAACAACGGCTGACAGTTTTGTATCTCTTCTCTCCTGAGCTCCAGTTGTTGCTTAGCCATGCTATACATATTTTGGCTCATTTAATCTTTCCTTTGAAGTTGTTCCCTCCAGCTCTTTGTCATTTGTCTTGCTTTTGTCTGAACTCCTTCCAATTCATCCTAGCTTGGAGGTAGCCAGACCTGGGTATGTGGCATGTGCTTTCAAGAAAATGCTATCAGGAAGGACGTACCAACCCTTTCCATCACCCAAATCACCTTGATAAGCTCATGGGCAAACTGCTGAGATTTCTGGTGCCTCCCTGCCCCCTAACTCTGTTTTACAGAGTTCTTGCCATGGATCATGCATCTAATAAAAGAGCTGCAGAGTGCACTGGGTGTAAGATTGGATTTATTTTTTGGTGTTAGTGAATATCACAGTCTCAGCTCTGATCCTTCTGCCTGTGTATACTCCCTAGGTCTGGTTCAGCACAGCTACTTTTCTGTTTTTTTCCTCCCACAGAATAGCTATGCTGCAGTGTATGATTCATTAGATATGCTCTTCTGCATTTTTCCAGTATGTGTCTCCTTTAATATTTTTAGGCAATATCACAGGGCTTCTTAGTACACTGCCTCAGGTATTTGTGTTTCTCCTCAGTGAGCTCCTCCTTGGAAATAAGCAATTGATTATTGTCTCAACTTTATGAGGTCAAGTCATATAATGACCCCCACATTACAAGTAGCAGATTTTGGCTCAGTTTGATGCTCTTTTTTGATTTCCCAAGTCTCTCTTCAGAGCCTTAGTCAAGGAGACAGGCTATATGGATTCCCAAAAGGTTTCCCTGCTATGTTCCTCCTTTAGGACTGGAGGTAATTAACAATTCTTTCCAGCACTTGTTGACCTTCAGTGATGCTTGAACAGGGGAGGTCTACGTCTGTGATAGTGAAACCGAAAATAATAGAGATCTCTTAGGCCAGTTTTTAGAAAATATTGCTGTCCCCTCCCCAGGTGAAAGTAATTTTGTTTGTGTGTAAAGCAAACACACATACCCTTCATTTTCCCAAATGATGAAGACACTGTCAAAGGGAAGGTTAGTAGAAATATTACCTATAAGATAACACTGAGACACCTAAGATAACCTGAGCGTATCCAAACCAATGAATGTAATTAAAGTGTTTCAAATTCTTTATTAAAATCCAAGTCTTGTATTACTCCTGTCCAACAATAACATATTTTATAATTCTGCCCAAAAAACTATCAGGATGCTATGTATTATTTGTTCATTAATATTTCATGATTCACACAACTTACTCATCTAAATTTCTGTTTGCTTGATTGTCTACTGTGTATGCTGCTGGTTTCCTGTACAGTGACATGTGGATAAACCTTATTTATTTTTTCTGAAGATTCTTGTTACTTTTGTTGTTTCCCACTTTACCACAGCTTTTGAAAAAAAACAATGAAATGGTTCCCTAAATGCTAGTTTTGTAATACTCCCCATGCATGTGATCTCAGTTTACTGATTTTTAAAAATATAATACAAGTCCACATCAAGAGGAAAAGCCATCATGATTAGTGATGTCCATGGATAGCCAGAAGAGTGGTGAAGCTCAGACTAGAAAAACATTTGTTAAAGAGGTGCAAAAAGTTAAAAAAATAATGTAGGTGAGAATAGACRGAGAGTTTCCTGAAAAGAGATGAGACCCAACTGGAATAGAAATATGGCAAAGCAATTTTTGAAGATATCAGTAGGTCTGAAACAAAATGAACCACAAAAGTCTTTAAATAACAAAGAGATGGACCATTTGAAGATCAAATTAATCCATGGAAAGGAATGAAGTTTATATCAGCACTGAATTTGACCTTAATATTTGAAGAAAAAGAAATGTTGTAATTTGGAATCACGTAGGCTCATATATATGGAAATACACAATGCACACACAAAGAAATAAACAGTGAAATTAAAGTATGTAGAGGGAAACCTGGAAGGGAATGGAAACCAGGGGACATTGGCACAAGATCAAAGCTGGGAAGTCAATGAACATACAACCATGATTTCACTAAGATTTAGCATTCAGATAATAAGGCTTCATTTGGGAGCATTTTCAAAACTGTAAGCATTGCTATCACAAAAAAGGTTTCCTTCTGATTGCTAGGAATTGTCAAATTGCATCAGAGCACTGATTCATCTTGTCTAGTATCTTGTCTTTGAAAGAGTCTAGGATAAGATATGTTGGCGAAGTACATGAAATTCCATAATAGAAATAATTACTTGTCCCCCTCAACCTACGGCTTTGTCCTGTCTTTACCAGTTAGGCAGGATGATATATGGTCCTTTACACACTATTTAAAAAAAAAAGAAAAAGAAAGAAAGTAATCTTCTACATTGTAGGTAATCAAAAAAAAGATCCTGTGGTTTGTTCAGCAACTCATTGTGTCGGACCCGTGTCTCTGCTTTTACAGATTGGGAAGGAATCCTCAGGCAAGGCTTAATTCCCTAACTAAAAATAGGGCTAGGAGCAATTTCAAACCAGCCATGTATTTTGACAGAAAAATATTCAAGAAGGATGCCCTTGTATTAAAAGATGCAGTATTCATAGGTGAGCTGTATTTACCAGGCAATCTACATAACAATAGAGTTTACCTACATGATCTTTTTAAAAAAGCAGCATTTTGATACATTTCAGAACACTCCAAATACTATAGATACTCTATTTTTGGCAAATTCTTTTGTATTGCTGGTTGCTACTAAAATGCAGAGATTTCTGTTGATTTAAGGATCTAATGCTGTAGCTAAGATTGTGTCTACATTAACAAATACTGCAGCTCAATACGACTGGATCTGTAGAGGGATCCATCTGGTGCTGATTTGATGTACATATTTAAACTGTTTCAGGATTAGTTTTTACTTTAGACTAGCTTTACTCTGATCCCAGGAACTGAAGGTCCATTAGGAGTTGGAGAGCATTAAGTGCATTCCTGGAGCCCATCTTCCAGATGAGTTTCATTTGAAAGGCAGCCAACCCATGTGCTCCAAGATTGCTCCCTAGTGCAAATCAAAGCATGATAATTGGGAACAACTGGGAGATTTAGCTTCAAAAAATGCATTCCTGAGACGAACTAAAATCTTAATGGAAACACACCTGGAGAGCTAATTTATATATTTGCATTCATAAATACATATAAATTGCATGCAAAGAGAGATTTCTTTGATTTTTAATCAAATAACAAGTTAGTGGATTTTATAAAAATCCAATAAATGACCTTATTTACACAATTGGAACTTCAGCTGATAGACACCATCTGCCTTCCAGAGCATTACTCTTATGGACATTAAAGCACAAACCACTTTGTGGTAAGTAAGATATTCTAGGTAGTCAAAAGAATTTCTGCATTTCATTTTTTTGTTTTTACTATAATTTATTCAATAGCTGTTTACCGCACAAAAAATGTAAGGAAGAGGTGCAATGTAACTGTACAGATTAAATAAATTAATAAGAATTATTTTATTAATTTAAAAATTATACTGAGAAACAGTTTTGTATTAAATCTGATAAGAAATTAATTGTTATCAATGAAAACTGGTAAAGATTAGAGTTAAAAATGAGATGTAGTACAAACACTACATGTGTACCCTGTCTTTCATAACTGTACCAAGGGTAGGATTAAGATACCTGAGCTTAGGTGTCCTCATGTGAGCAAGCATGTGAGAGTCTAAGCTCTCCTTACTGATGAAGGAGATCTAGTCAGCATCCCAAATAACATGAAGCACCTGTGTTTGGGCAGCTGACTCCCAGGCAGGTGTCTAATTGAGCTCTCCCTAAAAAGCTCCTTAGCCTTCACTAGCTAAAAGGAGAGTTTAGACGTTTGCATGTAGACACCTAAATGTGAATGTCTTCACATCAAACTGAATCCCTCTCCTAATGTCTAATGTGTAACTCAATATGATTTATCAAGACTAGCTAAAAAAAAAAAATACCATGTCCAAAGTGATTCTGTTTCATTTTTGTACACTTTTTTCTTTGTTCAGATACTTCCAATTAATTACCTCTAGTTAATTAGCTTCATCATTGTTCCTTTTCGGTCTTTGAGCAAGCTGAGATAACTAAGCAACTGTTTGATATTATCTCTCATTCTGCACCTGGTATTGTGTGCAGTGTGTGCCACCGAAGAGCTGGTCTTGGGATACATTTGTCATATCAAGATGTGACAGGGACCARTTTGCTGAGGGGTGGGGCATGGAAGTAAGTGGAATGGATAAATACATCAGTAGTTCCAATGTTGGTAGAAAATTAGCTGTCTTCAGTATTCACTTGTCACTCTCTGGGGGAGCCATATTCTATACATCCATAGCCATATTCCATGTTTCTATAGAGATGAGTTTTCTCATAATAGTAATAATGAAGCTGATTAATGTAATAACTGTCGGAGACTAGTCTATTTTTGTAATGACAAGACAGAGCCTTCTAAAAAAACTAGCTCATGCTTCTGGCTGAATATTGCAAAACCTCAAGAAATATAGAAGGTTTTATGAACTTCAGGACCATTCATCCCATCTGTCTGTCTTCCTATCACTTATTTCCCCATTTACCCCCAAACTCCCTGTGCCCGTGTGCCCTGTCCTTGCCCTCGTATCTAGCCTGAAGGACACAGTCCTTATTTGTCTCTGACCTGACCTTTATTTGTGTCTTAATTCCAGTATCTTTTTCCTCTTTTGCCAGCCAGCTSTTGCATACAGAAACATCCCATCATTTTAGAACAGCTGCACCAGGTGTTAACTGGAGATATGCTGGGCCCTGTGATTTTGAAAGGACACTGTGGTAAAAAGGATTATTGAAAACCTGTTACCTATGGAAACAACTTCTCCCACCTAACAGCAAAGGTAAAATTTGCTGAAAAGCAGAAGGCTAGTGCAAGGGGAATAAATCATATAATCATAGCTGGAGAAATTAAGAAAGATGGAGATTTGTGGTAGCTTTATACACAGGGATAAATTTCATCCAGGGAGAGGAAGGTTGGGCAGGTCTTCTTGGGCACATTCAGGGCTGACTGGACATGAGGCAGCTTTGGCCAAGAGATCAAATAGCTGCATTTGTGTAGCATAGCGGCAAACTAATATGCTCAGCTTCTCAGCAGCCCTGCCTGTTATGCAAGTGTATGGCTTTTGGCCAATGTATGACTTATGTCAAGACAGCTCAATGCAGATAGATTGAGTTCAGGTTTCTCTGCATTTGCTCAGAGAGATATACCAAAATACCAGGTAGATATACCAAAAATGAGCACTCTTCATGCTAAATAGCATTCCAGGATTTGTGATTTTCTCACTTTTTTTCTCTATCTTTTTCATATCATGTTTTCTGAAGTTACATGAGTAGCTTAACTGAATAGCTAATTTTTCTGTGTTTGATTACATTGAAAAATTTTTGAAAATTTTTGAGAAATACACACAGCCTTTTAAAATACTCTCTTTTGCTCTAAGGTTGATGGCTGCAGCTGCAGCAAGAGCACCCTTGCTTCCCTGTTTTGCATTTTCTCAAAATGGGGAGCTGTGAGGGTAAGGAGAGGGACAACAAAGCTACTGCATGAAGAAGGAGCAGGGGAGAAAATACAATTCTCTGACCTTTGCAGTGATAACTGATGCGCTTACATGCAATACTGAATACATGAATATTGTAGGATAGTATGTACATGTTAGAGCCACCCACTATTAAATTTTGAAGATGCACATATGGTTTAAATGCACATCATAGTCTTTTTTTTAATGTTTTATTGTCATAGTGCCTAAAAGCCATGACAAAGTTGGGCCCTACTGTAATCATTTATATATAAGAATATATATATCAATGTAATCCTTGCCCAAGAGTCTTCAAAGTGACGCACATATCAGGGTCCTGAGTGCACCAGCTGGTGCTGCAATCCCTTCCTCCACTTTCCAAGGTGCTTGGCTGCCTGTGCTAAAGGCTGCCTCTGGTATGGTGCAGTTGTGCAACCTCAGATCAGCTGTCGGGGAACAGCTGAGTTGTGAGGAGGAACTGTGAGAAACCTCATCTGGAGACCAGCCATTAGCTTGGGAGCTGCATTTAAGCTCATGCCCTCACCCTTGGTCCTTGCCTGAGCTATACTGCAGCTATGCCTGCACCTGTGCATGTCCCCTTCTCAACCTGCCTTTGTCTTGCTGACTTGACCCTGGAGCTGCCCCATCCCAGTGGCCATGCCTGGTGGTCCGGGGGACATGGTGGGCCCCAGTCACTGTCCCCACCCTGGCTCTGCTCGCTTGTCTGGCCTCAGGTGGCAGCCTGCTCTTGTTACTGTGTTGCTGACGTGTCTAGTGCTGTGAGCCTATATCATTTGCACAAATAGTTCCCATTTAGCTGTACATATTTAAAGAAACATATCGCTTGATCACTCCGAGCTTATCATAAAAGGGCACTAAGTGATACTGTCACGTGGAACATTTTAGCTGTAGGACAGAAGAAATTCTTCAGCAGAAGAGGTTACTCAAAGGGAACTAAAGAGCAACTTGACTATGGAATAAACCTTGAGGCAACTCTGAAACCACTTAAAAAGAAACAGTGAAGGATTTAGCTATAATGTGAACACAGGCAGAGATGCCCCTGTTGGAAAGAAGTGCTTCAATTTCAGGCTTTGAGACTGATAGTTTAATTGCTGGATCTGTGTTTGTACTTCATCCAGTACAAAGAATAAAATAAGTGGGAATATCAATATGGGAATAGACATGCTGGTAGTAGCTAAGCTGTACTGAGATGCTATGTACAAGCCAATGGTTTTATAATGGGTGCATCTGCCCACCTCACAAAACCACTACAAAAATTGGCAGGATTTGCAGCATTTGCTGGAGAAGTTTCAGCTTCAGAACAGCAAAAGGTGTTGAAGATTGCAGTTTTGGAGTTTAGCTGCATAGGTGCTGATATTCTACATCTCTTGTGCTCTGTGAATGGGTCTTAAATCCAGACCTCCACAGACATATTTTCTCTTACCTTCTTTCTGGATCTCCACTGAGATGTCCATTTCTTTCCCTACTCCTGAGAGCTGGCTTTGAACCTTTTACAGTCTCTTTGTGTAAATCATACTCAAAGATATTTCCTTCAGGGCTTCTGAGGTCTTGCCCCACACTGCTTCTTCTACTACCTTCCCCTAAACATTATGGGACTGTTCAGCTGCTGTGAGATCAGTGTTTGAATTCTCTCCCATGAAGGGCTCTCCTTTCACTTAATCCACTTAGCAGATCTAGGAAGCTTTACAGGCATTGCAATCAACCTCACATTCTTCTCTTTCTAGAAGCTCTCATGTTTTTGGCACTGCATCTCTCAAAAGATGTCAAATATTCACTGCAAAGCTTCTTTACACAGATCATATCACATTCTCTTGGAGTATAGTGCTGAAAATGTTTTAAGCTTTCCACCCCGCTTGTAGATAATGTACATCTTGGGGCCATCTACTACCTTGTGAACATTCTGCACTCTTCCAGAAAAGATGAGATATTCTTCAGTACAGGAGCCTTCTCTGTAATATGAACTTGGCCAGTTCTTGTCCCAGGATATGGCCATTCAGCTGCCCCACAGCTGCTTCTTTTTGCCTTATCTTCCAGTCAATCCTAATGTCCCTTGGCAGTTCCACCTGCCTCTGGTGAGCAACTTGTGCTCCTCCTCACTTCTGCATCTCTAGACTTAGTCCAGGTTATTCTTGCTCTATCATCAGGAGGCTTGCTACATTGGAAAATCAAAACTACAGTCAATTGTCCCAGCCTGGAGCTGAACTCTGTAATTTCCTCTCAGGAATAATGTGTTAGCTATGTTCCAAGTCCTTTGAGAAGTTTTTCAATGCCATCAGTGCTTCTGTCTAACCAGGTTTTTGATGTCTACATTAGAAAACTCTTTATGCACTTGACTGGCTCATCACGCCCTCTTTAGCTGGTTTTACATATTGCTTCTCTGTTCATAGTTCTATACTGCTACTCTGAGCAAATAATCCTTTACTGAGAAAAGGCCTTTCTATTCCACTAGCACTTGCTCTCTGCCTTGGGAACAAGATTTCTACTGAAAAAATTGTCTTTTTTTCTACTCTCATTTCTATTCTCCAAATAAAGAGAAAGCAAACAATGCAAATGTACACTGAATCTCTAAAGCATTGCAACGTTGTCTTATGTTGTCAGGGAACAGCTATGATTTCAGCTAAATAACAAACAGGCATGAATCTTGCCTCAAATTTGCTGTTCTTAAGAGCTTCTGGAGGATCTTCAGTGTTCAGGTATGCCAATTGCTTTCCACTCTCCTGCAACTCCCGGGGGATTAGCCTGATGGTGGTGGTCAGTGAAAGACAGCTTTTCTACCCAGGTTCTTGCATCACCAACTCCCAGACTGGCCCATGCAGTAAAGTGGAGGGCACCCTGTTGCTTTGCAAATATCCTGGAGAAAGGTATTGCAATGGTGGGCATTATTAGAGCACTGCAGTGCCCTGGTCTTAAACACTGTTATGCCAGTAGGAATGGTGTGGCACAAATAAAAGCAAAGTGAAATATACATTTGCAAAGTCAAAATTAAGCAACAGTTACAAAGTCTTATAAAAATGTTGGTAACAGGAGCATAGGAAACCCACAATTGGCTTTATCCCTATATGAAATCCAGGAGACCCTGTGGAACTCCTTCTCTTACTACGGTATGAAAGTGGGCTACCAGACATGGGCAAGGACTCAAATCCAGTCTGCACCCCACATCCTCAAAATCCTGGTTGGTAGAAACATTCTGATCCTGACATGCCAAGCTCTTCCTTTCTTTCCATTCAGAATCAAATATTTTCCCCTCCAACTCACGGATTTCTTAATCCCTCCCAGCATATCAATGGCTTTCACCTGCTGCTTTGGAAATTATGACATCCCTTGGGCAGAGCCAGGTATAATTATTGCCTGCTCAGATGGTAAACAGAGTCAGCTAATGGCTGCTTTCGTGCTTGATTATGCACCAAAACTGATTGATAGTTCCTATGTAGGCAGGAAGCCCTTATCCACAAAGAAATACTTTAACAACACTAGATACTTGACACTGAAGCACATGCCATTGTGTTGTAGGAGGTTATTTATTGCTAAGGTTGRCTATCCTTGTGAGGTACTTCAGTAATAGTGCGTAACTTAACAAGAGATGCAAATCCCTAATTGTCAAACGTGTGGACTAGCATGCTTAACTTTCATCAAAYATGGAGGGAGATGTTGCTGAATTGATTAATAGTAGCAAACACAAATCATAAACAAGATGGGGATTTCCCTTCTTCTCATATCATAGTGATATGTTCCCTGAACCAGTGACCTATGAGGACAAAAGTTGTGTATGAGTTTCTGGGGGTTATCATGGAAGCAATAAATTTGTTGGTAGACGAACAAAATTCTCCTAATAGTATATCTCAACCTGATTTGAAGTTCCATCTGTGTTTTCCTAGGATAATGTTAGGTTAACTGCTCTTCAGGAAAGATCAGGTTAAACCTTTCTGTGGTTTAGTGGTTGAGTAACTCACAATCTCACTTGTACATCAGAGATTCATAAGCACGTGCTTGGGAAACCCACAGCTCACTGTGGCTGCAAATTTGTTTCCTTGGGGAAAAGGAGAGGGAAATTTTGGTGCTTATTATAGGTATCTAGAGGCTATACCTACATTTGCAGGTTGTTCAGCGCAATAGGAAGAGATCCAGTTGGTGCTGAGGACCAATTTTACCAATTTCAGGTTACTTTTACCAGCTCTAGTCTGGTCCAAAGGACAGAATGGTCATTAGCAGCTGGAAGGCAGTATATGCATTCCTGGATCCCATCTTCTTGTTTAATTTAGTTTGAAAAGAACCTGATTCATGTGCTCTGAGACCTCTCCATCATGTGAAACAAAGCATGGTAAATAGGAACAATTGGGAGATTTGGCTTCGAAAGCATGTTGCTGATCAGAACTAATGCACAAATGTAGACATACTCTCTATGAAAATAAACACAGCTGCACTAAAAGGATTCATTTTATGCCTGAGTCCCATAATTTGGGATTTGAGCACGAACTTCTTAGTAAATCCAAAATGTTGCAACTCGCTTCTTAGGCACCTCAGTACAAATGACTGGATTTACAGTAGCATTGTGTTTACTAGTTTCTAGATTGCTGAAGAAGAAACCCCAGACACCTTGATCTAATTTACTAATTGGCTCAGAAATCACCTCTAATAAACTATGTAATTATACCAGGAAATGCTAATTTCATTCCAAGTGCATTAGTTTGTACGTGTAGCTGCTTTCTACGCGATGCTCACATTCAGCTGCTACAGAGGTTTTAYAGTGTGCTGTGTGTTTACTAAACTGTCTGCTCACCAACCATTAAGAATATTTGTGTGTATGCAGTATTTAAGGAAATGTGAATTCATTTTGACTGATTATTGTAAAACAAGTGAATGTATTTCAGCTTGTTCTTGGATGACAGTGTGGCATTTTAATAGCCTTTTTGAGCTGGTGTAACTAACTTGCTTTAAAAAAAGAAGCAGTTTTAAGCTAACAGAAAATTTCTCTGAGCTTTTATTGCAGTTTCTATAAATCAATGTGAGGGCAAAGTGATAAAAATTATCATTAGCTGGAAATTACCTTGACTGAAATCTGAGGCGTATAGCTCAGTTAGAGGTGCTGGAATTAGAGCAGTTGAATACAGTTCCAATTAAAAATTATAAATTAGAGCTGCAAGAATGTAGAACTGCCTGCCTCGTGAACGATCTTACTTTCATATATGTATATAAAAGGGTCACTGAGTTCCTGAACTCACAGAGATTAAAGCAAATAGACTCTATCTCATATGGTCTCAAGAGAAAAACAAGCACTTTGAAACTGTTCTCCTTAGGACATAATATTGTGGCTGAATTTTCTATCACAGGAAAATTTACCCTCTCGTTTGTGGATATAAGAAGGAAGGAATAGCCAGCCAGTCAGGAGACTAATGGTCTCAGAAGAGTCAATTAGTTAAGAAAGTTTTTTGGAGTCCAGGAGTCATAAGTTCAAGCTCCTCTTCTCCTGATACAGACTAGATGTGTGCAGCAGTTTTCTCAGGGGGTTATGCTATTCTGGCCTGAGTCTTCTGTGCTTGATCAGTCCTGTTTGTGGAAATAACTTAAATACTCATTTTCAAGGGGGGATTTCTGCCTGGTCCCCAAACTCCCCTCAATCTTAGAAATCATTCCTAAAGCTAGTACATTTTCATCCATGGTAGTGTTGATGGAACAATATATTTCTAAGATAACTTTTTTTGCCGAGCCAACTGTACTTGCTTAGGCTTTTTTCTTTCCCCTCTCAGCTATATTATTGCAGGCTGTCTGATGAGCTGAGCAGACATTCCCAAGTAAGGTCAGATTCCTCAGCAGCAGTGGTTTCAGGGTCATTTTTCACGTAAATGAACATTCAGTTTCTGAGAAGCAGCCAGAAACCAACTTTAGCGAAGGATTTGCCATTGTGCAGTCAATAGCTAAGCTATCTGAGTACTTAATATCTGGAATGTAAGGTTGCCTTATATTTTTATTAGAGGGGACATGTATGATGCTGGGAGACTTTCAAAGCAATGGGTTCTCTCAGCTTGCAGCTCTGAGTCAGAAACCACTGAATAAGCTCTCCCAGGGAGGCTTCTCCCTTTGAATCTAGCACTTAACCATGACCCTGTGAATTCCCAGACATGTCTCAGTTTGCATAAGGCTTGTCTGCAACTTTACTTGGATATGTTACCTTCCTAACATTGATGTACTCTAAATTTGCTAAAATACTGTGGCTAGACAAGCTTAAAATCAAAATAGGAAAGCAAAAGGAAAAGCTCCTGATTACAGAGATGGAGCTGCAGCAAATAGCATCAAATTAAGCAGGGTAAACTTGAGTCTAAAACTGATCTTTTCCTGAAGCTGTAACTGAGCATTTCTCCGAAAGCTCCCTTGGAAGTAGTGCCTGAGGAACAGCTCAGAGGTCTCTCCCCGAGGTGTTGTGCCCTGGAGTGCACGCCTCCTCCCTGGATCACCTTATTCCAATGATACTGGGGCATCCTGGATTGCCTTAATTCCAGTGATACCTGTGCGGTATGAGCATGCCACTGCATGCAAACAAATCTTCAAAGCATTTACTAAATCTGTGCTTTCCCCTCCTTCTTACTAATCAATTTAGGGAAGCTTATTGTAGTGTGCTTTGCTTAGCTCTGGTTGTTTGTGTGAATGCAAATGAAGCCTTGTTCAAGCTTGTCTGTGACTGGGACAGACAAAGCCCCTTTGATGCATTGATTTTTTATACCATGCTCATCCTTCTGTTTTGGAAGTCATCTGAATTGCAATCTTTCTGACTCCTTCCTTCCTGGGCACAGAACTTGGGCTGTGAATCTTTTCATGGTGCCATAGCAATTTACAGAGGATTATGTAGAGGAGATGCTTCTGATTGTCTTGCAGTGTGTAATAAATTGCTGGGTTTCTACAGAGGTTACATGGAGCATATTAAGAATACGATATCAACTCAGTGTTTAAGAATGTTTTGCTTGCCCCATACCCTTGTCATTTTTATGAACTCCTGCCGTCACGATGTAGTCTTCTGTCCACCCTTCCACACAACATCTGTATATAGGAATTACTATACATCTAATGTTTCTCTTTATAATCAACACACACACACACACACATACATATGCATAAATATATATATATATACACATATGTACAGTTCCAAACTAAAGCAAGGTACTAATTACTTTAGGACTAACTAAAGAGACTTACAGAAGATGAGCTGGCCAAATACTCTTCCTTTACCTATGCATGAAATTTTGATGTATGCCCACTGAGGAAGAATGTACAATGGAAAATTTTCCCTAGACATTGGGAAGAATATTTAGACTATGTTATTGCTAACTATGGGTTTTGAAAGGTGAGTGGGTGTAACAAAGAATAATACATCTTGCCCATAAATAGAAGTTTGAGTAAGGGTACAAACACTGGGAGATGTACAAAACTGGAAGCTTTCTTGATAGATATATAGATAGATGGATAGATGGATAGGTAGATAGATAGATAATGCATAATGGAAGCTAAAAGGAGGTTTTCCAGGCATAATTATCTTCTGCTATTTAACAGTGCAATCAATAGTCCTGAAAAAGGAAATCATTTGCAATGCTAATTGCAATTCACAAGTGAGAGTGTACTGAGTGCTTGGAAGAGTTAGTTGTTTGCTTGCTGAGGGATTTCAGAACTTCCAAAGTTCTGATACTCATAATTCTTTTTATAAAACAATTATTTGCTAAGCACTTAGCTGACTAGGACATAATAATTTTGAAATCAAAGAAATCAAAGTGGGTAGTACTTCCTCTGGCTGAAAGATTTTGCTGGTTGTCTCAGTGTGGATCCCATGGAGAAGGCAGATGTGATGGAGAGCTGTGGACCATGGAACTTGACAGACTGACAGTGTTTATTAGTTTTTATAGGTCTGCGACGCCCATCACTGCATCCAAAGTTTTGTTAAATGTCTTGTCTTTTCCCATTTTCTGTTATATACTTTTTGATTTCTGAATAATAAATAGATATTTTCACCTGTGACATGACCTGAATCTGTCAGCCTTATTTACCCTGATTAGTATTCTGCGCTGTGCATGAAGGTTTGTTGGCCCCGGTGGAACTACCTGTAGAGTAAAGCACTAATCAGTGTGACTGAGGATGACAAAACTGAGCTCTTTCCTCCTCTTTCCCTCCCTAACAGAGGATGAATGTTTCCTGGACTCCACAAACTGGCTCTACAAAGGGACAACATATGTTTATGTGTAGAAGACCAGAGTGCAGAATCATTTGGGGGGCAGAAGAGGAAGGAAAAGCATGTTCTCGTGCCAAGTGTTGTTATAGCCAGCCCTCATAAGTGACAATGATCTCTAACTGTGTGGTAGTGAAATAGCTAAGGAATTTAACTCCTGACAATTTGCAGTGTGCTGCTAACCTGCCAATTCCCTGTAGACTGTTAAAATATTACTTGATGTTAGATGTGTTTTTAAGTGAATGTTAACTTGTGCACTCACCTGCAGTTCTTAA
Source organism: Apteryx rowi (assembly GCF_003343035.1). Taxonomy (NCBI): domain Eukaryota; kingdom Metazoa; phylum Chordata; class Aves; order Apterygiformes; family Apterygidae; genus Apteryx; species Apteryx rowi. Next base: position 189,460 of record NW_020448241.1, read on the forward strand.
TTGGCTGTAGGTGAGAATTCATGGTTTTAAAACTTGATTGAATTATGTAGGGTAAAATGTAAATGTCCGTGACACTTAAATGTCACTGACATACAGTTTTAGATAGCTGAACTAGGAATTATAAAAGAAGATCAAATTTTAATGACTGGGCTATGAATTTTGCAATTCTTTGTTTTTCAATTTTTCTATAACAATGGGCAGAGGATCAGCTACTATAGTTATATATACTTCTATTATTAAGAAATGGAAATATGAAATTATTGTTCTAACAAGTCAAAATTAGAGCAAAATTTTTCATTTACCGACAAAAACTGTTTTCAGCAAAAATCCCAGAGCTGAAACTTTGTTGTGAACTTATGCCAAACTCAACAAATAAGTCTAGGTGAAAAAAGAGAGAAACTGAAAAAGCTAATAGATTTTCGCTTTCTGTTTCAATACAGTGCTATGAACTTAACTTTTGCACAATTTAACCTTTCAAACTAGTAAAAAAAAGTCCTAAAATAGATGAAATATTTGATTCAACTCAAAGTATTTTAATTTTTTTATTTTTGACCTGAAAAGTCTTATCACAACCTTAATCACAGTAAAATGTATTTCTTACCTGCTGCAGTATGTGAATGCAGTAACTCAGTGAAGTATAGGAGATACCTATTATTGTTGTGTCATAACATCTGTGTTGCCTTGCATCACCGCTCTGCAGAGAGGTGGATCTCTTTCTGTAACAGGTGGATAAAGCTGGAATAATTCAGTCGATTTCACTAGAGTTACTCAGAATCTATGCCAGAGTGACAGCTATCAGAACTGAACCCATAGACCAATATCAGAAAACCAGCTATTTGTTGACTACAAAATACGGAACAAAGAATTAGGGTAACTGCAGAATAGTATGTAAAGGTTTAATGATATGAACCAAGTCTTCTTGTTCTGGCCATGAAATGAAGATGGTGAGAAGAGGGATGAGGCAAATGTGAACAACAGGAACTAACCTAATGCAGCAGAGCTTTAGTACATGGGCTCCAAAGAGTCCCCTGCTATGCAGGCACCAAATGAAGTGATTAGACTGTGCTTGTGGTTTTAAAAATATGGCTCTATTTTGGATATCTAATATTGAACTGAGGAGTTCTGAAAACACTGGCCCTGAATATTGTTCTGGAGCAGCTAAATCTCTGGCTCTAACCTTTTATGAAAATTTGGCCCTAAGCAACACTTTGGAGATTTTCTAGTTTCATTAATAACAAGCTAAATGAACTCCAAACACTTAATGGACTGGTAGAGGATCACTATATCCTGTGTAAATATTGAAAAAAATCAACAGATAAATGCAATGGATGCTAGTTTAAAAAAACCCACAACATTGATGAATTGCAACAGATACTGCAGTAGCTGTGGGATTTCTGTTTTAGGAAATGCTCCAAATGAACTTTAATAAGGTGTGTCTTATTATCTGTAAATGTAATACATAGCAATGTGAGACTCCTTTAAAATACTCATCAATGAGGACTCATCTGATTTCTTGAGGCTATTCTCTTTGAAGCAAGGCAGCTTAGTGTGGAAACAGCAACCCCAAATTGCTAAAAGTGGGCTGTGCAATGTGGGTCTGGGCAGACTTGCTAAGATTCGGTGGCCAGGTAGATGTATTTATGTGATGCAGAGTGTGAGTTAATGAACTGAGAAGGCTTTTAGCTTGGACATGGTGCAGATGTGGTACTCCTGCTCCTGGACATGAACTGTCTAGAGTGGAGTCTGTTGAATGCCAAACGGACTTTGTTAGTGAAACCCCTGGCTGCAAAATGGTAATTGCCAATGAAATTTGATTTCCTCTGAAAATTTCCAACCAGTTCTTCCAATCTCATGTTAGTTTAAGCATGTAAAAATCTTTCTATGAGAAGATATTATTCTAGTGGCTAGTCAGCCACCTCAGCCAAATGTGACTAACGCTCTTCCTGTCTAACCCCACAGGCCAGGAATTTTCTGAGACTTTCCTTAGCTATATATCTACTTTAAAATAAAGTGAATTCATACTTCTGACAGCCAGATATTAATACTTGGTTTATACAACATTAAAACTGTGATATAAAATGCTGGAAATGTTAAGTCAGGGTAGGCACTGTCTCTTGCAATCACATGGCTTTGCATCTTGTCACATGCTTGGCATGAATTTTCAGATTAACTGTATTAGGATTTACAGTTTCATGAATTTCAGTACTTTATCTCTCACGCCTAGCAAATGTGATGATCTCTTCCACCACAGAACTGCTCACCAGGATAGCAGTCCCCTGTGACAATACTGAAAAGCGTACCAAATACATGTACATCAGGTGGAATAATATTTCAGATTGACTTTGAGGAATATAGCACATGCTTACATCCGCTTCTGGCTACTCTCTGTCAGGAGTTGGATTTAAGAAGACAGAACCAAATTTTTATATATATGTGTGTGTATGTGTATATATATGTGTATATATATATATATATATATATGTGCACATATAAATTAAATGAAAAATTTAAGAGTGAGATTCAAAACCTAGAAAATAAAAGTACATGAGCAACACTTTTAATGTTCAGATATTAGAAGGAGAAGTAAAACTGTTCTATTTTATTTCTTTCAGATAAATATGTCAGCTTTTTAAGAGCTAAGCCATTATATTAAAAAAAATAAAAAACCCTAAGCTAACCCAAATTCAACTCGACAAAAACTGGAAGTATCTTGAGAATAGAAATGAGAAGTCTGTTTTTGTCAGCAGAGTGACAGCAGCTTGTTTTCTGACTGTAGAGATGAGGAAACTAAAAATGTATTGTATTTTTAACAAAAGAAGAAGCAAATTGAAACTCTTCTGACATAATTTTACTTTGTGATCCCTGGTTATGCAGCACAGTTATTATTAGAAAATGAAAAGGACTATGTGTTCTTTGGAGGCTCAGTTTCTTCTAATACATTGAAAAAATGTTTAGTGTAGTCAAAGCTGTGTGAGTGTCAGTGTTATTAGTGTTTTTTGGGTTTTTTTACAGTATGTTGGGTAATGACTAACATAATAGGGTTATAATCAAAGTGATTCAGATGGTGCCCTGTATAATGCTTAATACTGGCAATCAGTGTTTGAGACTCTATTCTTTTATCATGAGCTGGTTTGCTGTTTTAACTAGCAATGCACTATTGATAAATCTCTCTTCTCCACTCCTCCAGAGGTATAGGAAGGTCTAAAATCAAGGAAATTTAACAGAAAGGTTCTAGGCAGCAATCATCTTGAAATTAAATTAGCAGGGAGAAGACACCAGATGGCAGGCATTTGGGCATGTAAACCACATCTCTGGGAGGGGGGAAGCCTCTGAGACCCCATGCCCAAAAAGCAGGACGGGAACCTGTGACCGGGTGCCCCCAAGAAGCTACGCCCAGCCCAAGGGCCATGCGATGCATCCGGCCAAGGGAATGGGCAGCCCTGTTCACTTTGGTTTGCCCAGATCATCTTTGCAATTATTTGCCTCACAGCACTGCTCCCATAAGGTCTGCCTCCGCGTTTTGGCTTCTGCTCTGTAAGGCTTTTCATGTGGCTACATCCCCACGCACAGACGGGCTCTGTGACTCCTCTGTGTGTCCTTGTGTGTCGTGTCCAGTGCACAGACGCACTGGGGGCTCTTTGTTCTTCCTCAGGCATCCGATGCTTATGTAGCCAACTCAGGTGTTGGCAAAAACGTTATTGAACTTGCATAATTCTGTGTCAGCAAGTCTCTGCCCATTTTTCCTGACTCACAAATAGAATATTTCATTCGTGAACTCTGGGAAAGGCTCCATCAGTAACTGACATATCTGACAATCACACTGTACTTCAAAGAGCTGTACTGGATTGTTAGCAATAGCAGGGATTTTTGCAAAGTTGTATTTTTAGCTTAGAGACTAAAAAAATGACTTGACATGTAGTACAGTGATCATAATCTTACTCTGAGCATGATAGCCTGCTTAATTTATGACTTCTTTTGGAAAAAAATCAGTATAGAATACTTAATAACATCAAAGTTTCTCTACAAGAAATACACAGAACACCCCAAAATGCTGAGTGAGCATTTATTAAAAGTAGCTCTGATTGTGCTTTTCATTCCACAGTACGATCGATGCTCTAATTTTCCCTCTGTTGTTTATTTCATGGATTTTTGGCTGCTATCATTACAGTCAAAGATATAGGGCTGTAGTGAAAATACACTAGAAGACTGGTTTAATAACTAAATATTATCCATTATATTTGGATCAAAGAAAGAATTTTCTGTTCTGGAACTTTCATTATCTGAAATCATTTCCAGAGAACAATGACAGTATATTTAAATTTATCTGTCTGATGAGTGTCCATGTGTCTCCTTTTTGACTCATCCAGGCATGTGGCCAATGATGAGTATTTTTAAAGGAAAACATAGAAATGTATATTTTAAAAATCTAACAATATATCAAGGTCAGTGAACTGGCAAAAGTTATTCCATCTTCTCTTAATTGCCTCTTTCTCTTTCTTACTTTCCTCATTTCTTTCTTCCTATTTCTACTACACCTCTATATGCCTATTTATACTACATGGTATCATCCATCCCTTCTAACTAACTAATTAATACAATGAAGAAGAGAAAACTGAAGCAACTAGAATGTGAGCTTGCTGTTATCCTAATTTGTTGGCTTGCATGGTACTTTTGTTTCTTGTTCTTGTCTTAAAGCATTTTCCAGTGTAGGAAAAGTAGGTGTGCCAGACCCACTGTGTTCCCTAAAAGGTGGGAATTGACTCTACGTAGTAAACTTGTTGTCTTTTTTGGCCTTTTCTAGATTGATGCTCAAGGCTCTGCAGTAGCTTGAGTGAACTCTGTAAATTTACTCAGCTAATGCCACTGTAAATGCTTGTCTAGACACTTTGTGAATGGTATTCGGGCTCCTCCTAGTATGAGCTATGAACATCTGCGTCCTGGAACAAATGTTTCAGGCTACCATGTGTGTTGTGGTAGCTAATTTTAATTGTCATTATTTTGCCTTGTTGCAGAAGTGCTAACTCTGTTCTCTGCGTGCCCTGGAGTCAAAAGGTGATGCCATGGTGGAACGTCCCTTTCCCACGTGGTGTTCAGTGACGCAGTAGCTCATGAGGCCTTTGAGGTGTTTCAACATCATAGATAGGAGTACGCATTTGATGTGTTTTTTTTTTTTTTAAATAAACATTTCAGTTGATCAGAAAAGGCTAACATAAAACAAACCTACTGAACATTCAAAGGCTGTAGCAGAAAGTTTAGAGTGAAGCATTTTTTTCTAAATGGAGCTGCCTGGTGTCGCTAAACGAATGTCATAACCTTTCCTCTTCTCTTACAACTTGCATGTTTGCCAACACTCGTTCCTACTGTAGAATGGGGTAGGTAAATGATATTTCCCTTTACCACACTGCCTTAAATATGGGGGGGGGGGAGAAGGGGGTGTTGCACTAATATAAAAGTGAAAAATAAATTCCAGAAACACTTCTTTGTTAATTTCAATTCCCATACCTAGTGGATTTCTTGTCTCTCTCTTTTTTTTTCTAAAATTTAAAAAAGTATATCATCTCAGTCTTTTTATCATTTTTTTTCATTGTTCCTAGGCACATAACTAATTGTTGAATAGAAGTATATTGATACAGTTGAATGCTTTCTATGGAATTATCCACCAGGTTTTATGTTACATGGGGGATTAACTTATGCTGCATGTTTTTTCATATATATGAGTTTGTCTACAGGACAAAAAACATCATAGAATTTCTTCTTTTAGTTCAATGAATGATTGTAAGGATTTTTTCTTTCTTTTTGCAAAGGACACGAAACAATGAAAATCCACAGAAGAGAAAAACTTGTTAATACAAAGAATATAGAGTCTCTCTAAAAACTAGGTAGTGTTCCCTTGTATCTAAATATATGTTCTATGTATCTTTGATGTGACACAAATAATAACTGATGTGGTGGGGAGGGAGACAGAAAGCTGTGGAGGGCAGCATTTTAGAAATTGCACAGCTGTCTGGTATCTTTCCTCATTTCTATCATAAAGATGATAGAGGAAAAATTCCTTTAGGATTTTTATTCTTATTTATATTTTTTCTGACTACATTTTCATGTATAAAACCCACAGGTTAACTTAAAAAAAACCCCAACCAAACAAAACCAACCTTGTAATGGAGCAGTGGTGCAGGTTACACATGTGTAGATAATACAGAGCATTTTGCTTTCAGCAGCTCCCTGGCTCTGATCCTTTTGTAGCCRTCTCAGCTTCTCTCAATCTTTCTCCTACCAGATATTTCTCCCTGCTTATACCTCTCATATTTTATGGGGGTTATCTCAAGCTGTAGATTGTTGAGACCTTATTTTCAAATCCTGTCAACGTTAAAAAGATTTGGGTTGTCTGGGTTACGGATTATGTGTGTGAAAAGATGGTACTTACGCAACAAACCTGTCAGCTCCCAGATAACTAGAGGATACAAAAACCTTTTTACATTTATCCCATCCTTATGTCTTACTTGTATTTGGTGTGTATTTGTCACTCTCAAGGTGAATGTGTAACCTACATTACTAACATTTCCACCTTAACTATAGTCTTCTTAATATATATTTTTTAAAGACTACGGGTTTTTAATCTGTTGGTTTGTGCTCTTACAGTACTACCAGATTCAATGAATACACCCCTGATTTATACTGCATTAAGGGAGACTATAGTAAGCAACACAGTGTCTCTGTATGGATCTAGGGAAGTGTTTAAGTTACTATGCTAAAAATTTCTCCTCTGTAGCTGAGCTCTGGTTAATGTGTGCCCACTGTGATTATAAACTAATAGTGTGATCGTTTGACCATTTTCYCTGGCAACTGAGGCTGGCAGTGGCTTCAGTTCATGCACTGGACTTTGCAATTAGTCCAGAGGGAACTCTTTTCAATTTGCAAAACTGAATCCAACTCATTAGCGCAGAGGGCTATAGCCAGTACGTTCAGACGATGAAACCTGGTTGTTGTGGCTCATTTTGGGAAGTGAATCATATCACTCGGAATGGGGAGCTTCTGTTATGTGAAATGAGAGTTACCAGAGAGAAATATTACATGCTATTATGAACTGTCAGCTATCGTCTCTGACCTCTGGTACTGCAGACCCGGGCAAGGCTGAGCAGCGAAAAAGCCTATAGGAGGCTTTGGGGGTGCGTGGGCAGGAGACTCCACCGGGGCCATCCCGGTGCGATGTGGCTGGAGCAGCTGGAGCTGAGCCGGCTCTGCAGAGCCAGGCCGGATCTCCCATCGCCAATTCCCCCATGCTTTGGCAGCACTTACAAGCTCAGGCACGGTGCCAGGTGGATGTGCAGAGACAGCCTGGGTCTGACACTGTGCCCGAGCGAATGAGCCACAGTGATCCCAGCGTGCAGGGCCTGGTGTGGGCAGTCAGAGGTGCTTGCTGTGAGCTGGGCTGAGCAGCATTGCAGTGCCAGGGCTGTCCTGGGCTGAGGCTGTGCGGGGATTTTTGGATGCCTCTGCCCTGTGCTCCTCGGTGCTCCTGTGCCTGGGAATGCAGTGCAGACACCAGCACAAGTTCAGCTAACGCCTGGCACATCTCATTAGCCRGACCAAGTGCCAGCCCTGCTCAGTCCAAGCTCTGAATGGCCTTTGCAAACAGCATAGCCTTGTTGGTGCAGCACTGTATCTGAATGAGCAAACCCACCAGCATGGTGCTGCTCCGGCATGGCACCAGCTCGGATGTCTCTCCACTCCTGACAGAGTAACTGCAGATTGAGTAATCCACCCTGCAATAGTTTTGAATTTATTACTTTTTTGTAAGGCGGCTTCAGACCTGAATGCTAGTATAAAAGCTATTGCTGTTAAGGCCAAGAGGCCTCTGAGTTACTGGGCCCATAGTTAGCTGGGAGAGGGAGACAGAGTATGTTTCTTAGGTATATTCAGATGTATTTGGTGAACTGGGATTTAAGGTCGTGGATGAAGATGAGGAAATCGTAGAAAGGTTAGAATGAAATACATTGGTACTTCGAGGCAGGCCAGTACAGGAATTAGCTGCAGGATAGTTCCTAACTAGAGAAGGATTCTGATTTATGAGATTTGACATAGAAAGAGGATTGTGTAATATGTAAGCATCTGTCCCAGATATGATTTTTAGCTTGAGATTTGTTATTGGGAAGCAACAAAAACATGTCAGTCAAGCCAAAACTCAGCCTTTGAAACAATTGAGCACGGCCAGTTTAAACCAGCTGTACCAGCTGTTAAACCAGCTGTTTAAACCAGTAGTAATATTTATGTCCTCCAGCTTTTGCCATGTATTATATATAACTCTGCCTAAATTAAAAAACAACAGAAAACATGCAGATTGTCACAAAGGAGGAAAGCATTTTTTCCTTATTTGTATATGATGGGGGCACTAACTTTGCATCTTGATTGAATATTATTAGATGAAGTAGAGAGTAAGTAGAGTTAAAAACTAAGTCAAAGCTTTAATTAAATCCACAGCAGTTTCTATTTTTCAACATATGGGAGAAGAGGCAGTGTATGATATATTSTCTCAGCCGAAGAATTTTCAAGTTCCAGCTGGACAGCACTTTAATTAAGTTCTTTTTCTCCCTTTTCTCAACTGAGGTCCCACTCCACAGCAATTCCGAATCAATCTGAAAGTAATGTTTTGGAAAAGATACCTTCCTCACTGTGTGACTGCTAAATGGTTTTTCAGGAGGTTGAAAGCCTGCAGACTTGCAGCTCTAGCTATCATGGTTTACTGTATCTGTGGTGTCCCTTTCCAGCCCATTCCTGGGGACAGCCAGCGTGAAGACTGTGAATCTGGGAAGTGTGTCCCATTTGAAGACTGGTGCACAATGCATGCTTTTAATGAAGCTGCTTCTGTCTATGCTGTTTGCCAGCTCTAGTGTGACACTAGGGATCTGCTCAGTAAAATGATAACACTTGCAGAGCAAACTGTTTGTCTCTGGCCAGTTGACAAACTGAGAGAAGTAGTATCATTACTGAACAAGAGCCCAGAGTCCCCTCCTTGTCATCTCTTGCAGCAAAATAATGGTTAACAGTCAAAAGACAGCAGCTGTTTTGGATGTTAAAGCTGAAAGACTTTCATAGAGCTCCCTGAGAGCCCAGTTCAAGATTTTCCTCAGTTCTGACTTCATGGGTGCGGGTTAATTTTCACAGGCATTTTGTGTGAAAAGACCTATTGCTAGCGACAGTCAAAGCCACAGCTTCTTTCCAAATCCAACCAATGGAAATACATTTTACAGAGCTTTTCAGTGGGTAAAATATGTCTAGTGTTATGTATGTAGTAACAATAAATTATGTTTTCAATCAGTTTGGATTTTGAGAGAATGGTATTGGCCAAAAAGGACTGGCCTTTGTAAATTTATCATTTGGGAAGGCTCTGCTGGAAAAATAGATGTAATGCATGACTATTAACACCATGTTTTAAATTTGTGACCTCTGCTTTAGCTGAAAATGGCAGAATTAAGACATACAGGGTGTCGATTAGCAGATTAACAACATCTAAAATGGCAATGTGTCTGGGAGTTTGACACATCAGAGAAGCCTTGCCACAGCATGTCACACGCAACATTAGGGAGTATGATGTTTCAATTATTAAATTAAGCTTGAAACATAAAGATTTCTTTCTCTGGATTTTGGTTTAGTGAGTTTCCCTTTTCTTCCCTTGTTGGCATTGTATATAGGATAGCTTGGGTCTCAGTGGGTTTTGTGAAAGCTTTTGCTAAGTCTTCAGATGCTCTAATACAGTTATTGAGATCTCAGAGTCAGTACTACTGCCACTTCTTTTTCTTTTTTTAGTGCCGTTTGTAGTGTTACCTCTAGGATGCAAGAACAAGAGGAAGCCTGGAGTGGTGGTATAGTTGTTCAGCTCTCTATCCTCCTGTTGAGACAGAGTATGGCAAYGCTGCAGTGCAGAGATACCCGAGCTGGCATTAAGCTAATTATTTTGAGTACTGGAAACATGCTGGCTACAGCAGAGTGGAGTCCAGTAGATTCCGATTTTCTTTGCCAAAAAGTAACAACCTGGGCACCAATGAACCGATAACAACAAGCAAACAGCAGTGTTTGGATAGGATTTTATGGGGGAGTTTGTTATTCTGAGATTTTTCATGTTCCCCACACTGCTACCTCTCCTGCTTCCATAGTCTTTTATCTCTCTTTACAATCTTCAAAGGAAAAAATAAAACAAACAAGGATGACAGGATACAGAAGCTGTGGGCAGCACATCATCCAAGAGTAGATGTCTGACTACAACTATTTCTCACATGAAGGGTCACATGCAACAATTCTTGTTAAGCAAAGGCAAAATCCTCACACAAAAAGTAGTCAGGAATAGAAGTTAATAAGAATATAGGACAGACTGCAGTGACCAGGCACAGGGTTCAACCAGGCAAGTGTACTAGGTAGCAGCTTGCTTACACTCAGCTGGCCCCTTTTATCTCCCCTCCTCTCCTTTTTCCCCATGCTTGTTCTTGCCCCGTTCACTTTGATTCCTCCCTTTCTCCACCCTTGTCTTCTCTCAAATAAATAACCCACCCCTGATAATTTTTCCCCACTGGTCCCACTTTTGCTATGCCTGTACCCAAATTTCGTGTTTCTGATAGGGTTACCTAGCCAATCTTTCACATTATTGTTACTGGGCCCTGCTTGCCTTGCAAGGTTTCGCTCCTCAAAAGGTCACCAATTCTCCCATCAATTATCTGTGAGGTTTGGCTGTCTTCGCATTACCCCTCCTTATCCACCTGTGAAATCCAGCCATTCCTCATGGAGCTATCCACAAYGCTTGTCAGCTTCTCATTCTGTTATCTACCATGCCCAGCAATTTCTCATGTCATGCCTAGCAGTTTCTCAGGGTTGGTTCAGTTAGCTAGACCTCAGGCGAGGACCTGGTCATCTGCCACTGTACCTTAACCAACTGGAAGGGAGAAGGACTAACAGCACAGCCACAAAAATGTTGGTATTCATATGGCCATTGAGAAAATGATGTGGGAAAGATGAGAAGACAGGAAGATTTATGGACCCTTGTTGAACAGGAAGAAGTGGCAGGTTGGTCTATAGACAGAAAGGATGATCTGCAGAAATGTGCAAACAAGGCTGGGGAAGAGATTGCCTGCTAGAGAAGAAACAGGACTGTGGAGCACATCAGCTGCTTTGAAGTGCAATGAGAAAGGGCAGAATCAGAAAAGGGGGTGGCAGGAAAGAAAAGAGGAACTACTAGCCTAGCAAAAGGAGCAGAGACAACTCCTACAGTCAGTAACAGCCACCTGAGGAGTGACAGGGATCATATAGAAATGATCACGACAGAAAGTATGATAATCTGGAGACAAAAGGAAGGACGGGGGGATGGGATTAGATACTTGCACCAAAAACCAGGCAGAACAAGAATCTAAAAGACCAAGACCTCTTGACTGACCAGCCACCAGGATATGTCTGGAGAATAGGATGAGCTTGCTTGATATCTCACTAAGATCTCTACAAGTATCAGGCTGCTTATGAAATTTGTTTGTGGAGAGGAGGACTGTGTGTCATAAGAGCCAGAGGACCTCAAGGAACAGAGTTGCTGAAACCTGATGCTAAAGCTCCAGGCCATGTCTTTAGGGACTAATCCTGAAAGTGTCCGCTTTAAGCTTAGGAGCTCATTGTCTGGAAATGATTAAAGAGGTGAAAGGCAGGTGAGGAATAATGAATAACAGGTTGATTATAAGCTACAAATGTCATGCAGCCATGAAAATGACTAATGATATTCTATGGATGTGTTGAATGGTGTATTTCCAGAAAAGGTAAAGCAGTGTTAGTGATATTACTGGCAGTGGTTTTAGAATACCTCATGTTTTTCTCGTCACCTGACTTTAAGAAAAATGGACTTAAATGCAAGGAGCTACAGTCAGATGGATTTTCTTTCCCTGTAGGTCCTACAGCAGGGATCTGGAGACTGACAGACTCTCTATGAGAAATCTAAAAAAGCTTGACTCCCTTAGTCCAGCCAAAGAGGCACTCCAGGACATATGCTTGCTTTCCAAACAAACCACAAAGTAATAAGGAGAAAATGTAGACACAAGGACAAAGAGAATGACATTTGGCACAGATATGTTTGCATTGGACAAGTAGGACATTTCTAACCAAGAGAGGAGTGAGCATCTGAAAAGTGTTCCCAAAGGTATTTTTGGGCAACATAAGCCCCAACAACAACTAACGAGGCAGCTTGATGGAGTGTAAGGAAATGCGTATGCGAGTAATAGCAGGGAACTGGATACCAGGCAGTTTCCTCAAGCTCTGCATGTCCATGTTCCACTGGTCTTGTGATTTGCCTCTGATTTGGTCCCTAACCCTGGTGCCAAAACACAGCATCAGAATTCAACAAAAAATCCTTTGTAAAGTGAATATCTTTTCTTCTTTAAAAATACATAGCAAATATGAAGTAAAAAATAAAATGCATAGTTTCATTCCAAACTGCTGTTTATTTTTTGTAATTTCAGAAAATTTGTACTCTTTTAATTTTGAGGGACTGAAGTATAGAAGGGAACAAAAATTTTTCTGAAAGTTTGAAGTTTCAGCCTATTTTTTTTTGCTGTTTTAAAATGAAGAATGAACTTTTGTAAAGTACTGGCAAAAAGAAAAAGTGAGAGAAAATAGCTTTATCTTTTCTCCTACTGCCACTTCCTTTATGTTCTCTAAACACCACCAGCAGAAAATCTAATAGCCTGCTGCACTTGTCTGAGGTACTGGAAGCCTAACCATAAGTTTTAATTCCTACAAAATGGAGACTTGACCAGTTTTCTATGGCTAAATGTGTCCTAAGCATCCAGCTATTTTAATTTTCTCATGATCTTGCTTTTTACAGAAATTGCATCCAATATTAGAGAAATATTTTTAGTGAACTATATTGTTTTAGATGGTGGAGGAAGAATGAATGGTTTAAATAATTAAAAAAAAAATAGGCCACTTCTGACAAAAAGTGATTTGCAGTCTAGCATACAATATCTGGAAGTTAAAACTGAAAACTTAGAACTGAGTGAAATGGAAGATATTTGAACTTAGTTCTAGCCCAATTAGGGAAGAAAGGATTCTTCCTTACTGAAAGAGTCCTGAAAACCAGAAAATATTTTTAAAAAACTTGAATAGTATTTTTAAAAAGTCCTRAACACATCTGAGTTTTTCATTTGGCTTTGTCAGGAAAAAATGAGGTTGGAGAAAAATAAAAAAAGGAAATGGGGAAATTTAAAAATAATATGTCAAATAGTTTGATTAAAAATTTGAAAACAAGATTTAGAACTTTGGCATTTAAAAGTCCATCTCCTTCTGGAATTCTTCACAGAAGGAAGTTTTGAATGTGGGTATAAAATGAGGCTAAAATATGATATTAATTTGCACTGAAGTAGCAAATATTCAACAGTAGTTCCAGGTCATTAATCTATCTTCCAGCTAAGGGAACTGCATTAATAGCTTATGGGATTTACAGGGCAAGCATCAATTTAGTGGTTCACCCTAAGTTTGGGGAAAATAGGAAAGGGCAAGATACTAGAGGATATATTATAACTTGGTATATTAAAATCAGTGGCAAACCTTCCTTGGACTAAAATGGCCCCTGGATAGTTTCTAATTCCAGTGCTGCTGCTGAACCTTAATTTCCTAGCTGCAAAATGGGAGGAACCACATTTACCTGCCAATTGCTAAAACTGACTATTCCCCTCGTCACTTTGTCTTGAACAGGAAAATCAACTGAATTAATGTAAAGTTTTACCTGTGTTTTTGGAGTAGGGTGGGGTGGGGCTTGTTTCAAATGTGGCGTCAGTTTAGAAAAGGAAAAGCATTTGCGATGAAGTAACAGAAGATACCTATAAGGGTCACACAATTTCACTTGCAGTATTTTCTATGAAGCACTCTTTTCATTGGAGTCCAGCCTGTGATTTCTGACTTGTCACTATGTTTTCTAAACTCTAATGTTTCCCTGTGCTTTAAAGCAAGGAGAGAACCTCTTTTTTGCTCCTGGCCGTTGTAGATATGGGATACCTTTGTAAATAGTAGGAGGAGCGCATTATGCAGTTTACAGCTCATTCATGAGAAGACTCAGAACAAGAACTGGGAACTAATGTCATGACTTAATAGCTGAAATATTACCTTCACAGGGGAGAGTGATGCTAGCACAGCACCTATAAATCAGTGTTGATGCTGTGCGTCATCAGATATGCAACCTTTTTTAAGGTGATAATTCCCATAATTTGGGTACTGACCTTGTCCTATGTTGTACAGACTTGTAATCTGTGTTTCTTGAATGATCCCCACAGGTGGGACATTTCTAATGTGAAGTCACRCTGTGAGACACCTCTGAGTATGTCTGGAAGATGGGATTATAAATATTCATTGCCTTTGCAACCTTGGGCTATGAATGTTTCAGATTTTATAAGCTAAGCAGAACTGGGCCTAGTCAGAGAGAGAAAAAAAAAAAAAGGTAAATGCAGGTGATGAATAAAGTAGATTGGGTAAAAAAATGAAAGTTTTTCTGCTAGGCTGATTTTGAACCAGTGTGCCAATTTGATTAGAAGTAGAGAAGCACCACATAAAATCTATTCACTTGTGCCAAAACCAAGCGAGGCTAGATTTCCCCTCTCTTGGAAGTAAAACAACTGTTTTGCAGTCCAGTTTCATCACTGAAAAACAAAACACCTTAAGCTATAGATTTAGTCATCTTGTGACTTACATCATGAGTCTGAGCAACAAGTGTGGGTGCTGTCACGCTCCCCCAAGCTGCCCTGTCCCATCCCATGGTGGGACCTGACCTCTGACCAGGGGAAACTCAGGTAGGAGAGCTGGCCAAATCATGGGCCTAAAGAATAATATTCCTCAAGTTGTGTGTAATGCCATGAGTGGTTCCTTTCAACCACATGTCTGACAAGCAAAGGATGAGGGGCAGCGGGAGCTCATTTTCTTCCTTTCTTACTTAATTTGTCCAAGTGCAGAAGAAGGACTCAGTAGCACTTGGCCTCTGCCCCTCCGCTGACAGTAGTCAGCAATGAAGTGCATTAAAGCTCAGTTCTCAAGCCTTCTTCCTGTGATCAGATAGAAATGCTTTTTTTTTTCCTTTTTCTTAAAGAGCAGCTTTACAGTTGGAGTGATCTCGACAGAAAGCATAAGCTTATGTGTTTTCCTCTGACCACTGACAGACTCCTCGGATTTATGTGGCCGAAGTTCAGCATACACATATAGGCGTGCCGTGCTACAGCAGGGTTCAGCGCATCATCCTGTCRGTGTCTGGAAGTCGTAACCTCAAGTGAGTCAGAGCATTGTAGTTTTCCCACTGGTTCGAGGCCGAAATAGTGTCTCTCACGTCACAAGTGAATCCTCAAATTGCACTGGCAGTCCTGGACCCTGTCCCTCTCTTTCTCTCTCTCTCTCTTTCTTTTTTTTAAACTGTGAAAGACTCTAATATTAAAAGATTATAACATTTTCATAAAATGAAATCAGTATTTTCCAGGCAGTCCTGAAGTTCATCTTTAAAGTGCAAAAAAACCCTAGAGCTCAACTACCTCAAAGTTTCTCTTTGTTTGTGATTTATTAAACAATATGAATTCAGTGGAAAATCAAGGTCGATTGCATCTGAGAGTGATTGGCAGGAAGGAATACTCAGGATCTTTGATGGTGGAACAAGAAATAAAATTGAGTTCAAAATGTAGAACCACCTCTACGCAAACTGTTGTCGATGTCTTCTTTCTGTCTACATGTAGCATTAGTTTTGTGTTGCTAGGGAAAAATGAGAGGAAAATGTTGAAATCTAACATGAGCATGTGGTAGTCTCTGATGACCTATTTTGTTGTAAAATGATGGAATCATGTAAATCACTGTATATTTCTTAATGACTAGAGCATAAGAGTGCCTAGATGCATACAACTGGGACAGCTGAGGCAGAAGCTGAGGCTGGGGCTCCTCCCTCTGTCTTTCTCTTTATTTATTTATTTTTTTTTTGAGAAACAGGATTTCACTGAAATCACCTGGAATTCATCCTTTTGTCACCTGAACTTCGGGTCCCATCATACTCTAACTGCTACAAGGACTTAAAAACTCACAAGCGCACCCTCCCTGGGATGGGCTCCTTGGAGTCATCACCGTGAGACACTGGAGGTAGTACTTCGACAGGTGCGGAGCGTAGGAACTTCTTATTTCTGCCCCTACACCAGTTTTCTACTTTTTTCCAGTGTGCCAATGGAGCTATTTATGAAGCTGCACTGGAAACCAAACAAGTGAAGTGCTGCAAATTTTTAAAAAGATTCTTTTTAGGATTTTTATTATTATTAACCTAAAGGAGAGGGGGAGAGAGAAATGTTTTAAACTAGTTTCACTGCTGGAGAGATGATAACCCTGGACCATATCCTTTTTAAAGCAGTAGGCCCAAAGTGCAGTATGTCTATAAGATATTTTCCTGATGTCTGTGGCTCTTTAAAGGGGCTCAGAATAGCTTCTTCCAAGAAAATATATTGTGTACTCAAACAAAAGTACACAGCAAGTAAAAAAAATGGTTAAAGCCACGAAAAATTCTTTTCCCCCCAGATCTGGCCTGCAGCTTGTCCTCCACCTAAGCTTGTGTGATGACTCACATGCATTTACATTCCCTGTGCTTCACATGGCATCTGCTGCTACACATTTGTTGCAGGATCTTGTCTTTGAACAGCTGGTGACAGCCCACTTCCTCTTTCCTTCAGCAGAGACTTTTCAATTGTTTCTTGTTGTTTTGATGTGACACCCACTGTTGGAAAAACAAGCTTATTACCCTGGTTAGAACCAACCATTTAAGCACTTGCCAGTTAACAACCCATTTGTTATTTTCGTAAGGATCAAGGAAACACCTCCCTTTCTCTCCTTTCACTTTCTTCAGATGTGACTCCATAGAGACAGCAAAAATCCAGCATTTTTTTATAAAATGAGTGGTATTACTATTTCCCTTGTACTTCCCCTTTGTTTTGTTTATGCATTTTTTCATTTGCTTTTTCCAAGCTAATCTTATTTAGCTCTATGTTGCAATAACTGTGCTGTCTTCTTAAGCATACAGAAAATATGCCAAGAATAATGAATATTATAGAAATGACCTTAAGAAAGCACACTGGAAAACACCACACCCACAATGATATAAAAAAGCATTTAGTTTTAGTTATCTGGGGCCAATTCTACTAACAGACATTAAGAAAAATAATCTAACACATATGTGCTTTCCGCAAAATAGGGGACTGTCTGGTTTATACTAGTCAAGTACGTTCAACTGGAAGCAGAAATCTTGTTTCAGGGATCTGATCTCAACTATCTCTATCAAATGACAGACAGACTACAACGTTATACTTTGGAAGGAAATATGTACTAAAAATTGAACTTAATGTTTAGTTACTGTTCTTTCCTTGTAGTCTCTCATTCAACTTGTCTAGATTTCCTTGACAGGTACCAGCTTTATTACATAAATATTTCAAGGAAGTAGTAAACTTTCAAGTGAGACTAGCTTGTTTCCATTTTTGAGAAGACAATTACTTATCTCAGACAACTCCAGTAATAGTTACTTGAGAAATTATATATAGTCCTATCAGACCTAAAGGCAATACAGGCAAAGGCTCTTTTAGTTTAAAATGTTTGAAGAGTTTATTACTGATTTGATGGCTATAACATTCTGTAGGAATTTTCCAAGGGGTTGTTTTTTTTCCTCCTTTACATAATTCAAGCTGAAGTTACAATTTGTATTGTTTACACTGTACTGCACTGTTTATTCCCATGAGTAATAACTGTTTGTGTCTTCTGCTATGCTGTCCCTTAAAATATAGATATACTTATGATGCATGGCTATTTAGGTATTCTGAATCTCTCCGCAGAGGTCCCTTTGACAACCATTGCAAACTCTGAGTTGATTTTTCCCTCACAGATGCGCCTAGCTGCAGGGGGGACAGGTTTTCTTGGAGGGTCGCCCTTCCTTCCTACTATTGCTTGATATCTTGGTCACCCCTCTCTAATAAACAGTTCTTTGGGGCCCTGAATTTAGATACAGAATCAGCACATATGCTTACTGAATAATTGCCAGTTTTGTTTTTTATTTGTTTGTTTCATGTTACAAGAGAGTATTTCAAATCACTTTGCTGCTCAGGGGAAATTGAAAACAGGATCTGTTTCAGGTTCTAATTTGACTTCCCAAGATGGATCAGCTGAAACCTATTACAACACTAATTTACTTAAAGATGTATTATTTGCACTTTGCTAAAATTCTGAGGGAAAAAACGTTGCTTTTGTAGTTGTATGGTCAGAAGTCAAGATTCTCCATGAAGCTACATGAAAAAGACAAGAGATTTTTTTCCGCATATTTTTATGCGTACAGCATTATTGAACTGATTTGCTGGGAACTCYGTGCTCTTCATAAGGTGTATGTTAAAAGACACTAGAAGTTTTCAAATGGCCTGAAGGAACACACTTTCTCTGCAGCCTTGAAAATCATGGACTGATCTGAAGCATGGGGAAGAATCTGCTACCCAGAACTGACATCAGAACAAAACCTTACAGCATCATAGACAGAAAGGAAAGGTTTCTCATTTCCTGAATTGCAGTTTGAGCACAAGCAGGGATACCAAAAGTCTTGAYGTTCATTTTTTTTGCATGAAACCATGACGATAAGTTACACATGACTATTATTATATCGTTCTTACTATTATTAGCTATAATATCCACCTGAGAGCAGCTTAGGCCCATGCTGCTGTACAGGAGGATGCATAATCTCTCTCACTCCCTGGGGCAGTTTTGGTAACAATTTGCACCGTGGCAACYGGTATTATACCTGCTCTATGAATAGCAGTGTCGTTTGTCACATACTTGAAAAGATTGCTTGTTCTTTGTAGCTGGTGACAAATTTGAGGTTAAGATAGTTTTGTCCTTTAGTTCACAGACTGACTCTCATTCACTGCAGTATCATTCAACACAGGCCAACCCCTCTCTGCCCTTTCTATTTTCTGAGAGAATACAGGTCTGCAGATAACTGGCTATTCAACACCTGCATTTCAATTATCGTATTATTTGAAGAATCTGGTGCTTCACTTAATGTTCTTCAAGTAGTTTTCTTGATTATTTACTATTGCAGGGGTGGGGCAAACCTGTTTGCTTCTCCTTTTTGTCCCTGCCTCAACTTGATTTCAGAAAGCAATCTCAGATAAAAGAGAGAGATTTCAGCACCCTAATCACAGGTTGCTGTTGTTGGTTTTGTTGCTACAAGTGGCAATGTAGGTATTTCTTACCTTACACTATATGAAATGCCAAGAGCAGAATACATTATTTTTATTGTGATATAATTTTTTGGTGAGTTTTTTCTAGAACAGCCATATCTGAAAGCCATGATAGTTGTATTCAGCACAGATTTATCTGTAATACTTAATTACAAGAGTTCTGCATATATTTACATAATGTATTGGAAGGTTTTGTAGTGCGAGAACAGCTCAGGGCACATATGACAGTATCTCATTTCTTTCTCTCCTGTCAATTTTCCTTGAGTCATCCCACTTTCTTAAGCTTTAGGTCAATAAAATGGATTTCAAAGAAGAATCTGGTATCTTCTGAGACACTAACTTCATAGCATGCCTGTAAGAAGTGCATATTTTTTCATCTTCCTTTTCTACTAACACAACTATTTCTCTAATTTTCTTCTATGGAGGGATCCTAATGCACATTTAATGTGGCTTCATTTAAATAATTTTTGCATGTCTTCAGTTTCTATCAACATGCACTACATTTCTAAGTGTGTAACAATGGGGAAGAATCTTTAATTTCATTTTTAGTATTTGCAAAAATCATCAGTTCCAAAATGGGCAGAGTTCATTGTAGAAGCTTGATAAAATGGGTAGACTCTCATTATGGAAAATAATAGTAAATATTTCATCAGATGTTCTGGAACTTACAGAATATAACTATTTGATTAGTTTCAATACCACTATAGTGTGCTGTATGTCCTAAACAGTGTCAATGTTGTTATAAAACTAAGAATTTACATCCCTTTTTGTTTGGATCTAAAAATTTTGATCTAAAATTAATCAAAATGTTGAAATGTCATCATTCCCATGGAACAGAATTTCTAGAAAGATTTCTATTGGGAAATATAGATACAGTTCCATCAAATTGGAACATTAATATTAGACAATTTCAATCAAAATAAAATATTTTTACATTCCTGAAATGGAAGTATTTTGCTGTTCAAATTCTTGTAACCTAAACAGATTTACAGTACTGATCCTTATTCTTTTTATGGACCAGGTTCCCAGCTGCTACTACTGTTCCCACATTGAACCATAGCATTCATATGCTATGCCACATGGAAGAAATGCATTCTGAAAGATCCACTGCATTATAGCTGAAGAGGTCCTTTAGAAAGCCCAGCCCCCAAGAGAGATTAG
This sequence comes from Apteryx rowi, assembly GCF_003343035.1. Taxonomy (NCBI): domain Eukaryota; kingdom Metazoa; phylum Chordata; class Aves; order Apterygiformes; family Apterygidae; genus Apteryx; species Apteryx rowi. The sequence goes on from NW_020448241.1 coordinate 209,862, forward strand.
GGGCTGGAATTAAACAAAGCAATATAAATGCTGGGAAATGCAGTTTAAAATACATGCATTTGGATTTTCTTTGTTTTCCAATATATTTCAACTGAGTATTTCTACTCAATTCTACTCATTATGCTGTTTCCAGGTATTTGGAATATTATATTATGAATAATAATTATTATAATATATATAAAAACGTAAAAGGATCATTTTTTCCCCTTGTTTTAAAGAAAAGAACATTAGAAAAGGTAAAAGTGGTCATATGATCTTTCATTCTACAAGGACCATTTAGGAAGTGTGTGTTTTCCGAAAGTGAAGTAGTTTAATACAGATTTTACAGAGAAACGCATTGCATAGTGGCCCACTACAGAAAAACATGTTGGCCAAATAACAATGAACTTTTTAAATGACAAAATGTTTTGAGTGCAGAGCTGTGTTTACAGGCAAGCTATCAATGTGATTGTCCAGGATTTCCGTAGGCTAAATAAAGTAATGGTGCAGCTTATCCTGTGTAGGGTGAGAGAAGAGAGGGGGACTAGACTTGAGCCTTAGCCTTTTGCAAGGCGCCTCCTGGGTCCAATGCCACCTCTGGGTACAGCCAGTGGTTCCCAAGAGGACCTACAAAATGAGTAGATACCATACCTTCAGATTTTTTAGGTAGCTTGTTTCAATGTAATTCCATCTCCATCTGTGGCTGCCTGATTACAAAAAAAGAAAACAAGGAGAATGGGAATAAATGAAGAGGGAGTTACATGTTATTTATTGAAACAATAATTTATCTATGAATATCTCGGATAAAATACAGTCTGTCTGGTGCACCCAAAACTTTCATCTGACACATAGATGTAAAAGATAATGCCAGGTCTTTCATTTTACTTAATCCTATTTTTCTCTACCAGATAATCTCCTTACTCTACAGAAACACGAAAGAGAAGCTGTGTAACCTTAGCTTCCGTTAGTCAAAAATAGTTTGAATCCTTCAGAAGAAAGCATACGTTTGGACACAATAAGGCACAGATGTCATTTCATTTTCTTCTTTGGATGTACACTGGTGAAAGGCCTACTGACCCTTTGTAAAAAATGGCTTCCTGAGAATAAGATGAATTTCTCTTCCATTATTCCTTCTCTCTGCAGATCAGTCTGTCTTCTGTTTACAGAGAGCAAATCATCAACATTCCTCCTTGTATTCAAGACCCCGACTTGTATTCAAAAGTCCCTCATCTCTTTGACTCTTTCTCCTCTACCAGCTGTTCATCTGTCATCTTTGTCATATGCTTTGATGGGCAAATCTTCCCATCAAAGCCAACAAGATAATTAGACACATGTAAGTATTTAGGAATGTAATTATACCACAAAATATTTTATAGAAAGGTGTAAAATGATAGGAAAAAAATCATTTCCTGAATTGCACTATATCAAAAACAATTGATCAGGTAAAACTAAGAATTTCCAGGAATTCAGATATTCTGGACAAATTGAAATATAGATTTCATGTTTATTCTTAAACATTATACAAAATTTTGACTATTTCTTCATAGATAAGTACATACAGAATTTTGTTTTGAGCATTAAAAAGTGATGATCTGATTCCTCACTCCCCATATTAATATTTGTTCCAAGTCACCAGCCTCATAACAGATTCGCTAGCCCCTAAGCTGTAGTTTGTCACAAGCAGGAGACAAGCTGTTAGAGAGCTTTCCCTCTGTTTGGTCCTTATAATTGACTTTATTTCCTCTACAGAATTCCAATTATCCCATTAAACAATGAGTCAGGATGCTTATATTGATACAGGCGCCTTAATTGGTTAATTTATACTCATGCCAGTCCCAGCTAAGAACTCATTTCCCTGAGGCCTTCTTAGACAACCACAGTTCCTCCTAAACTGTAATGGTAATTCCTAACAGGTATAATATGTGACCACATGCTCATTCATGTTTAGCCAYGCATATACACGCTATTCAGCTTTTATTTGCTTCTACTTTATAATTTCTAATTTATTTAGTTTTAAATATAAGACTAGGATTATACAATACCGACTCTGTGCTTTTAAAACCAGTTTGCAAGAAAAAAGTTCTAATAATATTGCTTTTTTTAGTAACACTCTAAACCAATTAAACACTTAATAGATGCCAGTGAATTCAGCTGCAGCCTATCATATACATATTTATTTGCATATGCTGTTTGGTGAGTGACATTGTTTTCATTATTGACTTATAAGGATGGAAATAATGGATTATTTACTGAACTGTCTTTAACTCTGCATCAACTGAAAAAGCTTATTAAATGTGTAACAACTTTCACTGACACGAGCCAGGAGATTTTAAAACCAAGGTGAAGAGAAGGTCAAGAGCTTTGTCTGTGCTCTGTAAGACTTGTTCTCACAACAGCAAGAAAATAGGATAGCTAGTCCTGCAAATCATCAGAGAAACCAACTAGAATTACAAGTAGATTTTTAAAAAATAATTTCAACAGAAATTAGATTTTCAGGACCAGACAACCCCCGTAGTGAGCTACCAGGATTGTGATTTTTCCAAACTTAGAGCCTGATGAATGTCATGAGCTTCCACCATAGTCCCTTGAAGCAAGTTTTCAAAGAAGCTATAGAAGAATTAAGTGCACAGCTCAAGAGACCCTAATAGGTGTTCCTTGACTTCATTTCCAGTTTAGATTACATCACCTTTTTAATTTCTTTTCCTCTGCTGATTTAAATTAAGAACGTACCTTCTCCCCTCATAATTCTGCTATATTAGCTGGGCACCTTACAGGCTGCAACCACTGTCAGAAAAAAGCAGTATTATTTCTGGTTCATAGATGGAGAACTGTACTTACCTAAGGTAGCAGTGACAGTCTGCAGAGAGCAAGCAATTGAACCTTGATCTTGTGAGTTGCAGACCAGCATCCACAATATAGGATAATTCTGATTTTTTGCTTATTTGAATGTATCTCTGTTTATCTTTTCAGGAGACACATTCGGTTAATATAAAGTAAAGTAAACAAGCAGTTTCTGTCAACTGTCATGTACAATACCTATTTTGTATTCTGTCTCTGTTGTGGCTTAACTGTACAGCCTGATACCTCCCTGAAATGCGCTAAGAGCTTGACATGCATACAATTTTAAAATGACAAAAAGTGTATGTATTTTGGCTGGAAAACCCCTCTTCACTTGAACAGGATAGTGGTATCTGTAGATGATACATCCAGCAATGCATCTTTTTATATACACAAGCTGACAGGGAAAATTTGTCAGTGGCTTAGTCACCATTCAGCTGAATCACCAATCTCTTTTAAAAAATAGCACAGTTGACRGAAGGGTATTCATCCCCCCCTATAGTAAGTTAGATTAAATGCAATACACAGATACTCGCAAACAGTTGATTTCAGGACAGAGAAGTGACCCTGTTCTCCTTGTGGGTATTGGCTAATATTTTATATTGCTCAAGTAGTGTCTTTGACCTGGGTGCCAATTGCTGCTATGCAGCAGTATGAATGTCATTTCCAAATGTGCTGTGTTCATGGACACTGCTTCTGCAAATGATCTCAGACACAGTATCACTTTTTCTCCAAGGTACAAGTGAACTGTATAAAACAAATTTTTGTTTGCAAATAGCATGATCTTCACAGCACATTTAGGACATTTAGGACAGCTCCCACAGAGAGGAAACCACCTAYGGCAGTGAATAAGGCTCCAGAGGAGCTGTACTTCCAGCTTTCATGTCGAAGTCAAAATGCAGCGTTTCTGAATATTGGAGTTGAATAAATTTCAGCAGGTACTTCCAGGAATATCAGAACTAGTGAATTCTTCTGTTTCCTCACTGATTATGTTGGAAAATATGGAGAAAAAAAAAGACAAAAGCTTTTCCTACCACTGGGACTTTTTCAAACTTTCTTTACTGGTTTGTTTGGTGTCTACAAAAATGTGAATGCAGGCTGAAGTTTTTCCCTCAGATGGGTCACTCATTGGGTGTCTCTCCTTCATCTGACTACTGTTTTCATGAAAGATGGAGAAATTTTATTTTTGATCAATGCTCAGGCTATTTTTTTTTCTTTTATGCCCATCTACATTTTCTACAGTCAGGAGGAACAGAATCAGAGAATCACACAGAATAGCTGAGGTTGGAAGGCACCTCTGGAGATTCTCTAGTCCAACCTCCTTGCTCAGAGCTGAGTCAACTATAGGTTRCTCAGGGCTGTGTCCAGTTGGGTGTTGAATATCTCTGRGRATGGAGACTCCACAACCTCCCTGGGCAGCCTGTTCCACTGCCTGACCTTCCACACCATAAAAAGTTTTTTATTGTGTTTAAATGGAATTTTTCTGTATTTCAATTTGCCCATTGCTTCCTGCTCTGTCACTGGGCACCACTAAGAGTCTGGCTCCATCTTCTTTACAGCCTCCCTTCAGATATTTATACACATTAATCAGGTCCGTTCCTCCCCCCTCCCCCCCCCCCAAGCCTTCTCTTCTTCAGATTGAGCTGAGTTAATCCTACCCTTTTTCTGTCTTCATTTTAGGCTGGGCCTGTCCTGAGGCATCCATTAGAAGTTGGTAGGGCAGGTGAATAAGTGTAGCACTGGGATAGCTGAGTGGGAAGTACCAGTGACAGAGAGGTCAGCAGGAATGAGGATGAGCAAGAGAGGATGGGGAACAATGTTAAGGCTGACAACACTTCTGTGTTTTCCGAAAACATATAAAGCTTAATTCTCAAGGTCTGAATGGTTATCTCACTGTTTTTACGCATTTCCATTGTATGGAACACTACACATTTTTTATTCAGCTGTGTTTTAATGGCTCTTTCAATATTTGCCAAATTTTGTACGTTGCTCATATTAAATATTTGCATCTCACCCTAATGGCTCTTTTACAGCTACTCTAATACACGCTGGGTGTGTATCTTCACCAGCTATTCCACTGAAGCTACAGGTAATCATATGATGTGCATTATTTTCAATGTATTATCATCACATGTGCCATAGCAAATTACAGACTTTGGAGCTACTAGCTGCATGCCTTAGCAACAATGGGATTATTTGCAGAATATGATGTGGAATACAGCATAAATACTCATGCAGAGACTGAACTTCTCATGTTCGTGGATCACTTTTAGTCTCTAGGACTCCACCACTTGCTAAAATTCCACAGAGATAGGAACTACACAGATAACTTCCTGGACAATTCATTATTCATTCATTTTGCATAAGGAAACAATAATCTTCAGCCTCAGGTTGATTCAATGTTAAAAACAGTAAACTGAGAAAACTTTTCCTTCTGCTGGAAGTAATAGCATATGAAAAGCATTCTGGAAGACTGCACATCCTTTCCGCTCCTATTCTGTGTAGCTTGGGTTAAGAGGTTTTGTGTCAGCAATGGAGAACTGCTGCCACAACAGAATTATTGACTCACTGCACTCTACAGTTGTTGTCCAAATGTGGTCTCAGTAGAAATATCACAAAATAAAATAAATTTGTGAAGGTCTAAATATGTTTCCTTTCTAACAAGGAATCTCTGAAGCTGGTAGACAGTGGTCTTGTAAGTGTCTGCATAGTACCCCCTAATAACTAGTGCTGTACTCAGGACTGTTTCTCCGAAGATGCACATAAGGACAACACGGATGTTTTGCAGCTGAAATAGTCATGGTCTCTGGAGCAAAACAGTGTGTAATTCATAGCACTCTTTTTCCTATGCAAGAAGTTATAAAAAGACATAAAGAAAGGTTTCTAGCAGGTTTCTCCACTTCAAATGGAGCTTTAGACAGTACAAAAGGCAAAAATAAATCTGTCCAGAATCTGTCCTGTCTAAATGGTTCCATTATTTCTGAGTCTGTCTCAATAGCCAGGGGAGAGATTTTCTGGCAGCTAGCCTACTATGAAAAATGTTTTGATAGCAGGCTAAGATTTCTACCTGTCTGTTAGGTACCCTACTCCAAAATAGAAAAGATCCAACTCACTATTTCATCTGCATTCTGCAAATCAGGGTATCAGTATGGGATAAGCAGAGTGTCATTCTAGCGGTCCTCTGTTTTAGGGTTATTTTAGTCAAGAGCCTGCTTGTTAGCAGAGCTGGTCTAACTGGTTAATTCTAGCTGCTAATAGTAGAAAGTTAGAATCTGGAAACTCGTGCAATTATGCCTTCAAAGATGGGAGTGCGCTGGGCTCACTTAGACTCTTTCTGCCTGTGCTGGAGTGTGCTGTGATTGTGGCTGGGCCACCTGCACCTKCTTTTGTACAGAAATCAGTGTCCAGAGGTAGAAGCTCTTTCCCCAGTTGTGAGGCAGGCAAGGAAGTACACRGGATCTAGAAGTGAGAAATGCTCTCAGTCTTCCACAGATCGACTCCYGTTACCCGTCCCTCCAAGGTGATCAGTGTTATGAGGCAGTTGGAGAGCCCATTTGTGCCAGAACAGTGCAAAGGGAGCAAGGCATGACTAAGAGATGCATGCAGTACAGTGCTTTTTTAGAGCTTGCTTTTAGACTATAAATGATGTTGGTTTTGATCTTCCTAGATAGTTGTTTTCAAAGGCACACAGAATGGACATTGCTGTTTTATCTGTCAGTTCAATCTTGCTTACAAAATCAAGAAAACATTTAAATATCCCAAGATTATAGGCTATAGGTTTCTTCCTTTTCTTTTTTGACTCAGCTAGAAATTTTCCAGGAACTAACCGGTTTTCATAAAATATGACATTCTCTTTCCTGTACACAAAGAAAGTGGGTATTTGGGATAGAGCAGATTTTCCACTGTTCACTTGAGCTGCTGGGATATCCCTCTATTTTCAGTATATTCGTGGTTTCATAAAAATCCCCTGGATGGCTACACACTGTGGCAGCAGAGCATACTTTGCTACTGATTTTCCAGACTTCTGCACATTACTGGTAAATCCTTTATCTGCTTCCTTCACAGAGAATGATTGTTCTCATGGTTTCTATGCTGAACTGATTTTTCTTTGCATGTTTCCCTTCAGTGTTTCAGGGTGCATTCAATTSCACTTTTTCTTATGTAGCAAAGCCAGACATTTTACAGCTTTTCAAAAGAAGTCTGATGTGCTAATCTGAGCCCTTGCTTGTTAGGAGTGACAAAACTTTCAGCACCCCTGATGGGGAAGGGAAGGGAAGCACAGCAAGGGTGCACACACTCCAAAATCCTTTCCCTTTTTCTTCCAGAAAGGATTTAGCCAAGATACGTTGGTGCTAGGGCTGTTTTTATTTGGTTGACCAATTTAAATTTGTTGGAAGAGGGCCTAGTTTGAATTTGCACGAGTAGCAAAACAGGAAAACAAAGAGAAGAGTCCCTGGAGAATCGGTGCTGGAAGATATGGTGGCTGCAACCCCTTGTTAATGAAGCTACCAATGCTGTAAATGGCAAAGGGAAAAAAAGAGACTCAGGCAGAGCAGCAGAGAACCAGAGGACAAGCACATTTTAAAGCTTTTCCTGCTATCTCAGTACCTAGCATTGGTCCATTCGCAGAAACCAGTGGGGGAAAGAAAGGACACCAGAAAGACAGAAAATCCATTTCATCTTTTTTCCTCTTTTTTAATGTGCCCTGCAATACAGATATGACAAAGGTACAGAACAGCAGCAGAAAAGAACACTGGTAGTTACTGAGAGAGAAGGGGGAATGCACCAAATGCTACCCTGCTCACTACTCCTCTTCGTATAAAACGTAGTAAGTCTCACTGCACAGATTAATGAGCATTGCACATGTTTTAATCTCAGAAGTTCAAGTTTTAAGTTGAAATCTGTGATTCCACTGAAAATCTTGGAATGAATTTAAGGAAAGGAATATCGAGAGAGGAGAAACAAGCAGGGAATAATCAAGGACTAATTTATTTCAGAGACTGTTCAAATATCGCAGCGAGGTGCCTTAACAAAAGGGATGTTCTATCAAAGAAAAGCCAATGTGAGATCATAAAAGGAAACATAAAAAATGCCTTAATAGAAGATTAATAGAAACATAATTATTCTCAAAATTTGTTTGAGAAACAAAGGAAAGAATCTCTGATGAGAAACTTAAAGGAAAAAATGTACCTAGTAATCTTGAAAGAATTTGGTAACCGCTGTTATTTCAACACAAGACAGCTAATCTCCAACCTAAATATTTTCTATTCTTTTTTCCCCCCATGCTATTCTACAGGTGTCAGCACATATTCCCCAGCTGCCATTGATATAACAGCTGTTATGAGACTTTGGCAGTACTAGTGATATATTGAAACTTCACAAAGACTGAGACCCACATCACTAGAAAATAGTCCTTCAGTTCTGAGTTTAGACAACCCCTACAGCTAGTAGGAATCATAAGTAACAGCATAGAGTTTTGGGGAGCAATAGGCATGGGTGGAGGCAAACCACTTGAGACACTTATGATAGCTACACTTCAACCCACAGTTTATCAGCAGCTTCCTCAAAAACAACCAGGATCAGCTGGTTGATCTAGAGCCTGTTTGGGAATTCTCAAGATGCCTGGTGAGTTTTTCTTATGTTAAAGTTTCATTAAAAAAACTTTTTCTCATGTTTACCTGGATTCAGCCATCTTAGACTCAAATTGGTGGGGCCTGTTTTTAAGCTCTTCCAACCTCAACGTTGTAGAGTGCCCACTGAGACAACGGTGTGTTTTACAATTCAGATTTGCAATGCTCAGCTGAAGTCCCCAATTCATTAGACCTATAATTAGAACCAGTTGGTGTTTTTCTATCACATCATGTTTAATAGATGGTTGTAAATATGGCATGGCACACAGCTCAGATGCCTTTGCAAGAAAAAAAGGAATAAATCTTCTAATCTTTAAAGTCAGTAAAGTAACCAGCTCCTAGAGTGGGTCACTTAGCCACTAGAGTTGACTTTTCTTGTGACTATGCGTATAGATTCATAGTACTTTCATTCTATATATCAGTTATTTAGAGGAATCCTATTTTATCATTGCATCTAAACAACAGTGTTACATAAAAATGTCACTGCAGAATGTCCTGGCTGACAGTTTTTATCTGGTTAGGTTCCAGTTTCCTGAAACTTCTATTCTGTTCAGATAAAAAGCACTAGTACTAAGGCCTGTCCAAAGTCCACTGAAGTCATTAAAAAGATGCCCATTGAGGAACTTTTTGTTATGCTTTTATTGTTGTTGCCAAAGATCAGTCCTGAGGACACTGTTTTAAAGAATGACTCCCCAGTCCCTCTACAGTATATCTCATTCGGAAGGGACACACAAGGACCACAGGCAAAGAAACAACCAAGCTAGCTCTGCATGTGATAGACCCAGCACCGAGAGCACTGGAACCGAGGCAGACCAGCAAGCAGCATGGTGATGAAAAGCAGGGTTTACCAATTCAGCCACAGCATCACACAGACTGGACTCTGCTCCTTCTGACTTCAGCAGATAAATTCACATGGCATTGAGCTGCAGTGGTTGGACTTGGGCCAGAAACTTTGCAAAATTGGGGATTTATGAGCCACCTGTTATTGTGTTTTAGAGCAAAGATCTGCTAAAAGGTCTACTGTGTTTCTTTTGTAAGTTAGTGTTTTATTTCTTTCTAAGCTAATCGTCTGTGGTCTAATTAAGTATGCCTGTATAAAGTATCACAAAAAAAAATTAGTTTGAACACTGTATGAACTGAAATATGTAGTGCAACAAATCACCAAGATGGATTTTCAACAGGAGCATTGCTTGTTTATTTGTTTTGTTTAAAGGATATCTTTCCTTAGTGAATGTTCTATGTAGTCCCTCTTGATAGTGATAACTGGTTACATTTGTTTATACATGCCAAAAGCAAATCCATTGGGGGGGTCATTTCAGTCAGCTGTATAAAGATATCTGCTGCTGGTCTTGATTTCATAACTGAGAGCAAAAAAAACACATTACTAGATCTCCATAGGCAGCCAGACAAGCTACAAAGTTCATTGAAACAAAATGTCACGACCTGAGCAGAAGCAGGATGTAGCATTAGTGAGACGGGTCTTGCGTGTGTGTAAATCAGTATTAGATAACTGTAGCCAGCAGTTACATGCTGATTCCTATTGCCTCAAGACCTGATCCCTTACCAATAATGCAAAGATTTCCAATTTTGACACCCTCCTCCACTCCGACCTCTCCCTTCTCCTAGCATCTTGCCAAATGAATCCCCATATCCTCATCTTGTCCCCCTTGTCCATCCCAAACATTCACCTTGCCAAGCCTGTCTCACTCCCTCAATCCCAGCTTGTGCACTCTGGACCCCTGTAAGATCCTGTAGCTCTGTTTTGCTCTAATCTTTACCTCCCCTGTTCCTCAAGATCCCTCTGTGCAACCTGCAGCAGCATCCCAGCAGCTTGGGGAGAGGACCTGTCTCTGTCATGGGGACACCTGCAGCATCCAATGTCCTGCAGCCTCCTTTCCAGCAGTCACCACATATAGCCTAYGGTCTGCCAGCTAGCGTGGCCAGGCAGGGGCTTTCGGAGGAGGCAAGAAGCTGTGACGCACGTAGGAGGCATCTCTGAAAAACCCTTTGGAATGGTGCTGTGGTCTGGTACCATAAACTTTCTCCTGTCACATGACACAAAATGTTTGTCTGTTTCTCTCCTTTCTCACGAGCCTTCCTGCACCTCATGTGTCAGAGAAAAAAGATGAACTTCAGTGCTCTGACTTCAGCAGATAAGTTCAAAAAGCACTGAGCTGCAGGACATGCATTTGGGTGGCACCTTTATTATTCTGGAGGTCACAATACACCTGTGTTACAAGAGCATAACAAATATGTTACATCAAGAGCCACTGAGATGGCGTTAGAGCAGCCTTTGCTTTATTTTGAGAAATAAATTCTCAAGTTAGTGTGCTGCATTCCCTCCGTCTGTTCCCAATAAGCTGTGCTCCTTGGGTAACACAGCTGATGCAAACCAGCCTGCGAAGCCTTCCTGAATATGAGAACCCATAGCAGCACAATCATTCTCTATGTCAAGTGCCTACGGTGGCAACCTGTGCAAATCACAGACACTTTGGTACCATAATCAGATGACACAATTTAGAGCAGCTCCCATCTTAGGGCTCAAGACAGGCTAACTTTATTATCAAGGTGCCAGGACCAGACTCACAACCTGCACTTCCCACACCAGCGGTCCATGGCTTGAGGGGGAAACTGGGCTACGAATAACAAATAAGGTATCATCAGAACCACTGGTGACTCACTGAAAGTTTGTGATCCAAAATATTGACAGTCTGCCAACCATTTGATGATAGCTGTCACTCAGGGGCAAGACTAGAATGAAATCACAAAGTGTTTCTGATTTTTAAAGGTCAGTTCAAAGTCACTTAGGGCAGAATCTTCTGAACTTCCACAGAAATCTCACTGAGGAAGGGATAAATTAAAAATATGGCTTAATTGTTGTTAACGTAAAATACCTATCATATAGTGTTCTCAATACAGGTGAAACTAGCCCACCTGCAGTTTCAAGCTTAACTGCATATTATCCTTTATATTTCTGACTTTGAATGAGTTGGAACTTGTAAAAAATTTCATCTAAGGAATGCCAAATTTATGAAAGTATTGATTGTGCATTTTAGTGTCTCTGACCCCTGAAAGTGTCATGAAGCAGCCAATGAACCATGTGCGCATATAGTTCATTATCTGTATTGAGGAARGTGGGAGAGCTCCATGAGTTAACAGCTCTGTCTGAAAAGCTTTCTCTCTTTTTATTCCCAGTTTGAGTAGATGCTAGGTTTCACCTTGCTGTCCTACTGGTCTTTTCCAAATTGACAAAATGACATTCAACTGGTTAAAAAATGCTATTTGTTGTATACATTAACACAGATAATTTCCCTAGGGTTTTCATTTGACACAAAACAGATTTAACAAAAAATCAGATTACCCTCAGCATAAATGAGTTATAGTATGTTCACAGTGCTGGAACTCACAGAAGAAATGGAACATTACAAGCAGGCTAAAAAAGTCAGAGTCCATGGGAGAGCCCTAGGTCCCTGGGCTTGAGAAGGTTAGATGGAACAACATAGCCTTCAGGTGAGTTTTTGCATCTCTGACACGGGCTGCCCTTCGAGGGTTATCCTGACTTAATTTTAAAAAAATGGCTGTACTTATAGTTAAGGAGAAACTCAATATTCTCTGAAATGCATTTTTAAATAGCTCTCTAATTAATGGCAAACCTAATTTTAAAGCTATCAGCATTAATGAATTCTTATTGGATCCTGTAGTGCACAGASATTTTTTTTAATGTCAGACTGTTCTTAAATTTTTAGAATTGCTTTTATTTCTTGGGAACTTGTAATGCTAAAAGTCAAAGTGGACAATTCAGCCTGGGTATCTGATTTCCTGATGAAATGCTCATTGATCTACTCAGATGGCTAACTGAAACAGTAGAGTTGTTTATTAGAAAAGCTGTGCGGCCTTATTGCTTTGTCCTTCCTTTTGCTGTCTTTTCTTTCTCCTCATGGACTTATAACACCATGCTTAAAATGAGAAGTGAAACTCTTAGAAAAAAAAATATTTTTCTGGATTTTTCTTGCAAAGCACTCTGGGACTTTTTAGGATAACATACAGTAGTTAAGTGTGTTATAAAATTTTCTAGAAAATTCTGGTTCTATCTGGCTCCCAAACAAGACTCCTTGTCCTGCATCACTTCTTCCTGACAAGGTACCTGTACATCATAGGAAGTACTCGACAAAGGATTTGATTTTAGCCTGATTTTCTGAAGGAAAAGGTTTGTGCTATAATAGTGTATGTACGCACATGTGCTCACCATCCTTAATAACTTTGGAGCCCCCATCACTCTCGGCAACATCAGACAGAGCAGCAGAGTACTCAGAGAGATTAAGTCTTGCAACGTTCATGARGGTCCACATGGGAGAGACCTGTTTTGCAGGAGAGGATTTCTGACATCTGCTACTCAGGGTGCTCTCCCTCAGGGATTTTCTGGTGTCTGTTAAGGTGCAGGAAGATTTTGAGGAGAGGGAGGTCAGGCATCTGCAATGCGTGTCTCTTCTCACTTACCTCCTCCTCTGCTTTCTCTCTTCTCCACTTCTAATAACTGCTGGCATTTAACTGAAGATCCTCGACCTTGAAAGCATTTCAGCACATTCAGTGGTTTTGATGTTTCCCTAACTGCAGCCTTTATTTGATTGTATTAAGTCAAAATTTAAAAAGACATCAAGTCTTTCAGGGATGTTCCACTGAAGAGACAGTACTTTGTATCAAAGATCGTAGTGTTCACATTCTTGTGAGAAAACTCTTAATGGCATCAGGCAATCCACCTCCTGTAGATTTTTCAGGACCCCATAATAACAGATTTGCCTTGCCTTCCTCTTTCTTTGATTTGTTTCTGTTTTTGCTTTGGCCGTTCTGTGTTTATTGCATTTTTCTCCTTAATCCTTAAATTTAGGATTAAATCTGAGTCCCCAAACCGAAGTTTGCTGGATTATTCAGCTCTTGCTTGAATCTATGAAGATGGGTTCTACTTTATTTTTGGATGCTTAGGAATTACTGAAACTTCATCAGTGAAGACTTTTAATAARAAGTTGGAAATCCACTGATTAATTAATGTACTGTAGTCTTTTTCACTTAGTGTTTCAACTTTTAGTTTTATACCACTGCCTCGGGGGATGTATCTCTTGGACTGTCTGACAGCAGCCTCATTAGTCACAGAAATGGGCAATAACTTCTTTAGATAAAATCTTTTCATTGATCTTAAAAGAGAAGTTTTACTTTGAGCTCTTTATTTAGTTTTGTAACAGTCCTTTTGTGTCATTACTGTAACACTGTGACCCTAAGGTCTACTCTAAATAGTCATACCACTTTGTGCAATGTGTCATTAAGACTTGCAGCTTGGATACACCTGCATCAGGAACTACACAGCTGTAAAACTGTAAAACAACTGCAAGTCTTGAAGTTTAAGTTGATGGCATTCCTCCCTAGCAGTCACTTCAGAAGAAAAGCACATGGTGCCATTATGATTCTGGAGAGGGCAGCTTTCAGATATCTTTCATAAAAATACAGTTCTAACTTATAATCTATACTCACTAGAGGTCAGATGCACAGGCACTTTTAGATGTCTGATTTGCACTCAGAACTTCCCCTTCAGATCAATGAGATAATAGACACCTAAACAGGACTCAGTAGTTAGTTTCACAAAGGCAGTTAAGTTCAAAATTTGGCTTTGGTGCCTGATCCCTAGGAAAATTTATCAAAAATTACTAACTGGGATTTTCCCTTGTGGATCTGGCGAAAGTGATGTCTGCAGGGATGCTGACTCCAGAGACCGGTCCAACCAGTCAAACTCAAATAGACATGTTCTGTCTAATTGAGCTCTCTTGTAGTTTCAGAAATGTAAGGAAAGAGACTAACAAGGAGGATCCTCTCCCTCCTTCCTACTCTATATCTTGTGAAGCTATCCTGAAACTTTTGCTTGTTTAAATTAGTCAGTGCAATGTGAATTGGTGAATTTATATTTTCAGGAAAACTTTCTGGACAAGAAAATAATTGTTGAAAAGTTGTGAGCACTGCATGTGGCAGTTTTTAGTCATGTCACATAATGTACGGCTGAAAGACTTGGAGATATTATAATGATAATTATGATACAAGAATAGTAGGATGGGACGGGATGGGACGGGACGGGACGGGACGGGAAAGGAAAGGAAAGGAAAGGAAAGGAAAGGAAAGGTATTCAAACATCCATTGGTGAATACCCAGAAAGAATATGGTCTTTACAGGGCTGAAATGTATATTCATACTGGCTAGCAGAATAGCAATAGGCATATTAAATGATCACTTTTATTCAAAGAATTGGCTGCATTTCTGAAGGATATGAAACTATTGCAGTTTGTTCAGCAAGTTTTATTCCACCTGCCTTATCAGTTCTTTATTTTCCCCTTGTTTCTTTTTCTCAGTAATTTTCACTCTCTAGTGCTTCACATTAGGAGGTCTCTATCTTCCCTGTTGTTGACTTTTAGAGTTATTTGTTCCCTGTAGTGTAAATTGAGCTTATGGGAATGTGACATCATTTTTCACAAACCTCCTGGGATCAGGAGAAATCATATCAAAGATAACAGTAATTTGTATATTACATCTTCTTGCTAAGAAAGTTAAGAAACAAAGTGAAAAAGCAAGTCAAAAGACCTTTAATTGTTTGACTCCAAAGCTTCCAATATGTCAATAAGTATGACACAGTGTAGTGTATATGTACCTCTGCTGCATAAACGTGTATTAGCAGTCGGTGGCATCAAAGAAAGGCTGGCTTTGACACACCCCTCTGTAACCGCAGTTATTTCTCACTAGGTTATTTGAAGATTCCTCATGTTATGATCTGAATTTTATATTTCTATGACCTAAAAATAGCTCTGTATGGTCTGCAGATTCAGTGGATTTTATAGACATTGTTTAGGAATGGAAAATTTTATCAGTACTTACAAAACAATGAAAAAATCTCTAGTTTCCTGCATAGCTCTAAGTGAACTGGTTTGCTGAATTTTACACTGAGGTAGAGGACTTAGCTATGCCATTTTCTTACGAGTTTGATGCTGATAAGTGACTGGCTAAAACAAGGAGACCAGTAAGGGACAGACTGTAGCATGAGCTCATCCTTAATTGTACTAGGCTGCCACATATGAAATAGGTGTTCTGGATCTTTTAACCAAGGGAAAAGCATTGGTCAGAGCTCAGTTTTTTAGCAAATTCAGCCATAAATCATCCATAATAAATCAGACTTTGTTGCCTCCACTGTTCCCAGAACTGTTTGTTATATGTTTATTTTAGGGCTCCGTATCTGCCATAAATTTGGGGGTGTTTTTCAAATAGTGACGGTGATATATTTGGTATGGCTGAGCTGGCTGCCAGAAGTGGGACTAGAGACATGCTGAACAAACAGAAGTTCATGTTTCCTTTTTTTTTAAAAATCACTTGTCATGAAATTTGTCTTTGGTCAGAGTCCATAAACATGGTTTACTATTGACCACAGAGGCTATGGAGGAGCTGACTAAAGAACATTTGCTGCAGGGTGAATTTCAGTTAATAGTATGGTGCGGCTGATTTTTTTTCCCCGCCCTGAGGATCTCTCTTATACAGTATCAGGACTTTCTGAACAACATGAGACTGGATGAAATTTTCTAGGCAGGCCATCAGTGCAAGCAAGAATGACACTAAGAGTGGCCTTCTCCTTTTGATCCTTTTTCTCTATTTCAGCTGAACTGGGACAGCTATTTCCAAAAATAAAATTAAGAAAAAAAGTTTTGTTTGCCCTGAAGGTGTACTGTCAGAGGAGTATGCATCATTGCTGGGAACAAGGTGGAGGAGAATGGGGAGAGGATCGGAAATAGAGTTCAGAGAGGGGGCACTCACAGAGATATGCCCTCCTATGTGGGCCATGGGGATTTTTGTGTGCAAGTCTGAGTGGTCAGAAAGGGAAAAGTGGGGACATTCTCCAAGCATAGTTGGTGTAGCGAAAACAGAGGTGCTGGAGATAGTTTTCACTTCAGTCCAGCTCTGGTTTCTCAGTATGAAAACTATTTCTTAGTCCTGTGTTTGTCAATGTGCAGAGCATCTTTATGATTTGGAGCATGGGAATGTGTGAGCTTGGGAAGTGTGAGCTGGCTGCCCTGCTCTGCTCTTAAGGACTCTCTTTGCTACTGTCTGCAAATTTGTYCACATTTTGTCTAGCAGTGGGCCACTGAAAAGGTGAGTTGGCATAGGTGCACTAAAGACTTGTTAGAGATTGGCAGTTCATTTCTCAGCAGGTTTTGCTTTCAGTGAGCATCCTCTCTCCTGTCACGGTCATTACGTGCTGAGCAGGCTCCATAAGCATTTCTCAGCTGCAAGAGTGAAGCAGATCTTCCCTGGACCAGTGCTGGAAATGAGAATAGCCCAGAAGARGAGGGAGAGCAGTGGTCTTTCCACTGCTGTTCATGGTGAAGCTTAACAAGCACAGCAGAGCAGGCTGTCTGCTTTCGGTGCAGAGGAGTCATGGGAACAACACAGCAGGGGGTCCCTGGGGAGAGCAGTGGGAAGCAGGGAGGAGAAGCAGGGAGGAGAGYAAGCAGCTTCCTCCCTGCGATAGGAAGAGAGCAAAAACACAGGCCARAGCAGGTGGGTATAAGGCAGAGCGAGGAATAGTCAGGTGCCAGGGGAAAAGGGTGGGAACACAAAGGGCCAGCAGAAAATGAGTAACCTGGGAAGCAGTGAGAAGGCTAAGGGCAGAGGACACGAAGATGTCGGTGTGCAGCCAGGATGGACACCCCACACGCAGGGGAGCCAAGCACACCAGAGCATGTACCTTTCTCTACTGCCAGGAAATACTTGCAAAACCCACTAGCTAACCGCATTTCTTGTCCCTGGTAGCACCTGGTCTGTATAGAAAATAACAGCCCACTGTAAGCACCATGGTAGCCAGGGAGATTATATACTACGGTGGCTCTGAAAGATACCACTTCAGTTCTATGCCCACCAATATTTTTTTCAGACAGCCTGAATTTTGGTGTTTTACTGTATTTAAGTACTTAACTTTATAAACCTAACCTTCTTCTTCTTCTTCTTCTTCTTCTTCTTCTTCTTCTTCTTCTTCTTCTTCTTCTTCTTCTTCTTCTTCTTCTTCCCTGTGTGTGTTTATAGAAATGTGTGATTAAAGGGAAAATGCAAGGCAACCAAGCTTAAATATAAACAACACAGCTTGCACAAGTCACAAACTAAGAGGGATACAAGGCTGTTGCTACTTTTTCCTCCCCTCCTTCTCTACCCACAGCCAGATACAATGGGATGTTTTCCTAAACTGGAACAGATTATGTTTGCTGGCAAGGCTAATGGCGAATAGAAACTCAAAGAGAGCTGTTTTGTTGCACCTGCTGTTTAAATGGATCAGCTACTTACTGTTATAAATACAGCTGTAGTCTCTTCATCCACAGCAAATGAGTTATTAAACTGTGAAATGTGAGTTTGGAAAAAAAAAAGGAAAAGCAAAAATTATTGTGAATGCTGCTTATATTTTTACAATGATGCTCTGAAGTCAGGCAAGAACACTGAAGCTCTGAATGCTACAGTGAGAAAACTTGGATTGAATCAATTACAAATCTCCTTCTCTGGACCCCTTTACATCCTTCCTTGCTTATGATAACAGCTCTCTGATCTCTCTTTAAGCTATACACAGAGATACTGCTAAAGCCATCTCTTTTGCCTTTTTGACCTGATCATGTCACTTCCAGTTTTGAAACATTATTTATTCAGTCTTTTCCTTTACATTCTCTTCCTTCTCTCTGCTATCTCCTTCAAAGACCCAGACAATTCTCTTCTTCCCTATTTAATCCCTCTGACATGCTTCCAACTGCCCTTACTTTTCTGCAGGTGTTTCCCAATTCTTTCTGACAACTTAGGCATGGACGGGAGCCCATAATTCCAATTAGTTGAAAGATTTTGCAGTGTTTAGAGATCAGATCTGGACTGGCAGAAAAAATGTCTCACGTTCCGTAATCTTCTTTTAGGAGAATTTTTATAAAATATCCTGTGAACTCTTTTTTCACTGCAGAATATAAACGTGAGTTCTTATGCTGATTGTGAAAAGACAGGGTAGCAATGTGTTAAAGTCCTGGGATCTACACAGACGTTGCCCTGGTTGGGAATGCTTCTTTTGAGGTTTGCTTATCATTGGCATGAACAGCATTTTAAAGAAAACAAATCCTCCAAATACTCTCCCACACTTTTTCCTGGCTCTCAGGATCACCATCTAGAGAGACAGTTTTCCCTACCAAGCGTAAAAACAAAAAGTTTGGTTGATAAAGGTGATATTGGAAAAAAAGAATATGGACACTAGTCRGAAACCTAGCAAAACTGGCATAGTTGTTTCCTTCAGGAACCTACCCCTTTTAAAACTTCAGGTGCACTGTGTTTCCATGGATATTTTGTAATGGTGGGTGTTATACCATGTCATCTAGCATTATGGAGGATAAAATATGAAGAGGAGGAAAGGTTTTTGAACTTGCATTAAAGTTTGTCTATGGGTTGCACCTAAATTTAATGTATCGAGTGTAGCAGATCTCCTTAAGAGCTGAACTACTGCATATAGACAATGAGGAGAGTGAGAGGCTGAAAGTCTACCCACAGAGGGCCAGCATGCTTACCTTCGGCTGTGCAGATCCTGTGGAGAGTGTTGCAGTCCTGAGCACTCTCCTCTGCAGGGACATGGGGGCACACGGGGAATGGACCCCTCAGGAGGCTACAGTATCACCAGAGCAATCAATCACATGGGTTCAGAAATGGGGCTCCTAGAAGAGCTTTAGGCATTTGAACTTAGGCAGATCCAATCTTCTGCCAAGACCTTACCTCTTCCTATTAGCTTTAAGAGAAGTGCTTCTTAGGCACCCTAATGATTAGGTAAAAGGTATGTGCCTAAGTTAGTGGACTGGATCTCACTGTCTCTGTGATTTCATTGCAGGTCATATCATATATAAGAGGCTGTATGATTCTGCAGGGAAGACAAACGTCCCTGGAATTATAGCAAGTAAAATTCCCCAGACACACAGRCTCTCAAAATGTGCCTGTTTCTGTGAAGTGGAAAAGCTTTGATTAATAGGAATGGCACTAGACTTTAAGGCGCACTTTATTTCACTGATGAACTTTGAGGTGTCTCCTGCAGTAACAGTTTTGTAAACTGTAATTGTTAGCACTGAGTACTCAGGATTTACAAGCGTGACTAACATTGCCCATTTTTTTCAGGCTGTTATAGAGATAAATAACTGATGTTGAAGAAGCATATAAGGATCTCTGTGAAAAAAAAAGAAAGAATGGTGTGTGGGTTTTATTACCAGCAAGGCATTTTTCTGAGGTGCCTGTAAAAGTATGTGGTATGCTGTGACTGTTTAATAAAAGAGTGAAGGGTGATGTGTGTGCCCCATTACATAATATTATTGCAGAGCTTAATCAGCAAAGGGGCATCAGAGAAAAAGGATCTCGTGGAAATCAGTTCACCTCATATACCACTTAGAAAATTCAAAAAATAAAGTGTTTGCTCACAGCCTCCTCCATAAAAGCATTAACTGCCAAGGAAATTAAAAATTATGTAAGAAGAAAAGCTAAAGAGATAATCCAGGATGATCCAAAGGATTTTGCAGATATCTCTGTACTGTTAACAATCTTGCCATTAAATCTAGCAACTCAATGAGCTACATTCTCCCTTGGTACAATTAGGTATAGTTCCATGCMCATGCTTAATGTGTTTTTTACTGATTTTAGTATATCATGTCATATATCAGTTTGTGTATGTTTAGCAGTGTAGGCCTGTTGAAGGCAGCATATCTGTGTTGATTAAAAAGCCAAGGATTTGGTTCATAAACCATTATTTTCAGGATATCTGAAACAAGTGCTTGAAATCTTGCTTTGTACTTTCAGTGATGTATGGCATTGGCTTGTATCTGCAATTTCATCTCTCTATTTGGCAAAAAAATTTTCTCGGGTATTGTTAGACATTTTGACACATTCCACTTCTTTTATGGGCTTAACAACAATGCAATAGTAAACAAGAATGAAATCAGCCAGTTGTCTTCACAAGAAAAGCATTTCAGGAAAGCTGCGCTGAYTGTTCCTGATGGTTAAGTTGTGTCTGTCTCATTCATATGAATATCCTTGTGGAGTTTTATGACTATTTGTATGAACTTAGTGGAGACAAYTTGGCTCTGCCTTTGTGTCATGGGTCACGCTAGGAGCAGCTTGTGACAAGAGCTGGTTCTTGATGAGGTTCTTATCAACTGCTGTGACACAGTTAGGCCACTGCAGTAGGAATGTGTTACAAAAATCAATGAGTAAGTGTTCCCCTTCCCATTCCTGTGTTTTGCTTGCATTCTATTACCTTCTACTCCTGGAGCTTTCTTGTAGCAAATTCAATGCCACCCTTAGAATTTCTCTGTAGTCTGTTTTGCCAGTCAGTCTCTTCTTCCCATGAGTAATCCCCTTTTCTTTTTTAAATATTAATCTGTATTTCACTTGGGGCTTGTCTTGCTTCAGCCAGTTCTCTTTGCAACACAGCACACGTCTCTTCTTCTGCATGTGAAACATGTACAAATCACGTAAATGTTTTATAATGTCCTAATTACTATATGCACAGGTTACTGGGTCATGACAGTATGCCAGAGGGTCACTGAACCTTTTAAGCAAAATGAGGAGATGCATCTTTATGGGACCTCATTAGAAGGTGAAGTTAATAAAGACAGAAAGAGGAAAAAAAGCTACTGGAGAAAGTCAAATATCTCCAAAAGCTGTCCAAGGAAGTCATCTACAGGGGTCTCTCTTAATACTATTTGGGATTTTCCAAGAGATACTCTGTGGGGGTCTCTGTGAGAGTCCCTTAGTGAGAGCTAGTGACACTTCCCCAGAGAAGCCAAGGGGCAGCAGATGTCTTTGTGATGCCTCCTCAGCAGCAGAGACAGGAGGAGCCAGGGAACAGCAGCTTGCACTGTGTTGGTAGGCTAAGCAGAGGCTGGGAAATCAGTGGAAGTATGCTTGCTGGGTGCTTCTCTGTCAATGCTACCTGGGAACCAGAAAACAGAGGAGAGATGCCTACCTATTGCCTTGCCTGTGTTGGAGATCTGGAGCCCTGCATGCAGGGAAACTGCTATAGGATTTGTCTTTTTATCAACCAAATGTGGAAGTAGGAACAATTTCTAGGCAAATAAACGTGGAAAGTTTCTGTTGGAGAGAGCATGGAGACTGTTAAACCATAGACATTTAGTGATGCCATAAACAATGGGGATCATACATTTTTATGGTGGCTTTCAGTTGGGATTTTGAAACGTTGTTCTGAAGTACTGGGAAAAATAATTGCTCCAATGTGGAGCAATTGCACCAATGGTGGTCTCAGCAGACTTACAAGGAGAGAAAATAGAGGTTGTTTCCCATGCAGCCTTAGGCAGGAAAGTTCATGATGAATTTGGAGTGGTGTTTGTTAACACTGCTGAATTGCATTTGAAAAAGAAGTTACCCTGCACTGATTTTCTTCAGTATTACTGACTTGGTACTAAGAATAGAAATCTGTTATTCTGAGTTCATGTTCTGCACTGAAGTTTATATAAGCAGATCCCCACTTATGTGTGTAGAAACCTACTGAATTCTCATTGTCCATTGGAATATATTCYTCCTGCAAATGCAGTTTGCTTAAAAGGGCAGGACTGTGGCTTTCACTTGCAGACAAAAATCTCTTTTCTCACTTTAGATACATTAATTTTGTTCCCAGATCCTTTCRTCAGTTACAGCATGTGGTTCCTGGATCCTATCTGAACCCTGATCACAGGTAAAATTCCTGCTTTGTATGTAAACATACCTGCTCCATAGTTTTTGGGTGTTTGCAAGCACAAATATGAGCTTTTATATTTATGAAGGTATTTGTACAAGAACTACTTGTCTGAGCTTTTGGCTGTATCTTTGTGGGAAAGAACAGGAAAACAGGGATACTAGGGAATTAATAAATCTTCTGTTGTTTAATTTCCATCCCTTTTTGGCCCAAAATATGCATAGAGCAAAGTCATTTTCAGAAATGAGTTTCTGAGAAAAATTCCCACCTGTTAAATAGTTGTGGAGGATGCATCATGAATGGATGCAAACATAAATGGATTTACTGGGTGAGTTAGTGGCATTGTCTGTGAGCCTAGGCCAAAAAAGTTGTTGTTGCTTTGCCCAATAAGTAAGCCTGCTATCCTGATGCCTTGAAAGTGTGGGCTCCTTGCTGGGAAGTCACCTGYTGAGAGAAGAGCAGCCAAGATGCTCTGAGAATGCCAGATGGACCCAGGGTCTTCAGATCAGCTATTGCAAAACTCTGGGTGCCTGAGGCTAAATCTGTTTAGAAAAACATTGCAGCCCATAGCCACCAGCGCTACACTAAATTTGGGCATTGCTACAGATGGTTCACCTGTGCTGGCCTCCTGGCAGGAGTACTTTGTTGACTTCTGTCTTCGAGCAAGTGGAACAGAGARCAAAATGCCAAGCTGAATTTGTGTATTATTTTGGTATGCCTCAAAGTCTTGCTGTGAAAAAACAACTCCTTACCACAACCAAAGAGCAGTTTTGAACTAAAGGTGAATATAAATCAAAATATAAAGGTCAATATACATATATATATATAAAAGAGTTTTACATATAATGTGAATACAATATTCAGAATCATGTAGAGAAATTTTGGGGCAGCCAAACTTGCCCAATGGGTCTGAGGTTGAGAGGTTGCCTTAGTGAGTGAGAGTGCCCTAAAATGGTGGATAAAGGGGCTGTGCATGAAGGTGATTAGGCACTATGGTTTTTTTCTCGGTTGCTTTTTCATGAAAGAGTGGAAGAGACTTCAGCGAGTAATTCACCTTTGAATTCTGTGCATGACCGAACTCTTTCTAATGGAGCTGAAGCAGCTTCAGAGCCTGCTGTGAGATGACATAGCCCAGCAGAACATCAAAAACAGCCCGTGGGAATGGCTGTTTACAAAAAATTAAGATAAATCTGAATCTATAACATTTGTCCTTTAGCGAGACACTTGAGATACTCACATTTGTGAGAGAGCATTGGGAAGTGGTAGAGAGAGAATGAAGAGGACTGAGGAAATGATCCTGGTCTTTCAGGATGGTTTGTGTGGATATCCTATGTGTGTCAGTGTCCTCAAACCAGTCTTTCATCACTGATCAAAAAGTTAATTCCTTTTCAGGAGGTGCAAAAAAGTCACTTCTGTAAATATAAAAGGAGAAAGTTGATTTTTTTTTTTCTTATTATAATGGATGGGAAAGAATTTGGGTAAAAAATTGCACATAAGCAATTGTCTCTTTTATTAAGTGCATGGAAGTGGCCTGTGGCAGCCAAGTGTTCAGATGGATAACAGGGTCAGAATGCAACATATCATTCCTTCATAAAATGTTAGATTTGGTTAAATGTATTTTCATATTCCTGAAATATAAACTATGTTGCCAAAAGACTTGCATAGCAGAGAGGTCTGTACTGTTTAATCTTTAGTATGCATTTGCTAGAGTTTTACCAGTCTTTTGTACAGCACCCTTGTTGGGTTGGCTTACACAGTTCACCAGGTATGTTTATTGCCAATTTTATGATAAAGCAAAGGCCTAGTCTCATCGTTCTGTCTTCCAGTGGTTGGTATAACTCGACTGAAATCACTATTTGAATTAGGTTTGTAAAAAGGCTTGGAGCTAAACTTCCAGTTACATGGGAATAACATAGCTTATGTATCTTCACTGAGTTTACAGAATTTTCTAGCGCTGAAGGTGAATTTGACCTCAGCGATGAAAAAGACAACACTCTTTAGAAGTTATTGGGGAATTTGGCCATTCATTTCTGTAGACCTGCAGTTTCAGCACAAATGTATGTCTAATTCCAAAAAAGTCTGTCACTTTAAACCATCAATATTCTTACTATCTATACTAATAGTCTATTTTCTAAGGGCATAAATTTTCCCAGACATTAAAAATTCCATTTTGCTAATAATAAAGGACAAACTCAATCTTTAAGGGTCTATAGACAGAGGAGATGGAAGACTGTTTAGCAAACAGTGAATGCCAACCTATTCCTGTACTGAATTCACCAAAAACTCMAGTTAACTAAATACTTAATGCTTAGCCTTAATGAAATGGTTGTGTCCATCATTACAGCATCCAAATGGCTCCCAAGGCAAAATGGATGTATAGGAGAGGGTTACTACGACTTCTTTTTAGGTAGGGAAAGAGGATAGCGGAGGAGCTTGTCATTTAGTGAGCATGATTTGTCCAATGGAAATTCGTAGGTAGGCTGGGAACTGAATTTACCCTGAGGGCCAGTCCAGTGCTTTAGTGGAAAGACCTGGCATGTTACAATTGTGCAGTCAGAGGAATAAAATGAATTCTAAAAGGTTTCTAATTCATAAAGGTAATATCAAAAATACAGAACTGACCTAAACCTTCTGAAGTCATTATAGGCAAAGCATCTTATTCCGTTCAGCAATGCTGTTTTTCCAAATTGCACACAAGTTATCTATCCCTAAGTCCGACAATGCTAACAATGTGTGGTCTGATGATCTGAAATCAAAATCGATTCCACTGGTTAATTTTCAGTTCATTAGTTACAGTTCTTTCAAAAGGGCACTAATGAAATAGCTCTAATTAGAAATATATGGATATTGCATCCCTGGGCAGTTCCAAGGTGCCAGATCCTTCCATTCCCTAGTCCTAGGAGTAGCTCCTTTAAATTCTCTTGCTAAGGTTACTCAAGACAGTTACAGAAATGAGTCTTCTATTTCTAGCTAGAGGCCCATTAGTGCCAAGTTGTGTGCTTTCTCTGTACTTAGGCTGATGGATAACATTTTAAAATATCATTTTGAAAAGACTCTAATTGTCACAACAAATCTTTTTTTGGTAAACAGAATATTCACATTTCTTTTAGTGCTTCATTTTCAGGCAATGCATGCTATTGAAATGCATGAGAGGAAATTAAATGCCTGTGATTTAGTAAAACGTTCATTTAAGGAACCAGTGGTTTTGCTATTAGCATTTTGTAACAATTAGAATGTTTCTGGTTTTCAATCAAGGCAATATTGCCTTGATTGTTCCATACACCTGGAATTTTGTTAAGTTTAATGCTTTTCTGAGATTGGCTTAATACTTGGCTAATTTCAATTTTCTTTCTTTTTTTGTCTGTCTTTTTTTTTGGGGGGGGGAAGAGGGCATAAATTTTCCAAGCCCCAGCTAAGAGCAAGGCACTACTATGCTATAACTTGCAGAGTCAGGGCATTCCTCAAAGAGCCAATAAGCTGACACAAAGTTTTGTAGGGGTTAAGACCAGGAGAGAGGAAACAAGCAGTATAAGAGAAAGTTAGGAGGGAAAAAAAAAAAAAGTTCTTTCTGGGAAAACCTAATGTTTCCCCATTTCTTTTTGTTTATTCTAGAAAATCAAAGCAGCATGAAAAATTCCAAAGACATGTAAATTATGTGATTTCAGAAAGTTTCRTCTTTACACCTGCAATTGAAACTGTCATATGAATCTCTTCGCTGGCCTCAATTACACCTAATACCATGCCCTGAGGCCACTCCCTGTGTTTGGGCCACTGCTGTGAGTCACAGGACTCCTCTGATGGACAACTGTGTGAATCCCACACACTGTCTCTGGAAGGTGCCCTGTGAAACAGGACCTACCGCAGTCCCAAGGGACTACAGCTCCTGTAAGTCTAGCCAAAGCTCTACTAGGAGACTGGTTAATGTCAGCCTGGTCTGAGTCTGTACGTTGATTTTTTCCCAGTGGAAAATTCTCCCACATCTTCCCAAAATGCAAAATTGKAAGCAAAATAATAATTATTGAGCAATCTTCAGATTATGCTATGAATAAGCATAGTTCCAAAAAACAATTGGCTTGAGTTATCACGGCTAGCCACAAGGGAAGCTGAAATACGGAGTTAAGTGACTTGGCCAAGGTCACATAAAAATCTACAGGATAACCATTGAGCCCACACATCTTGAAAGTCTTGTCTGCACAAACACTTAATATGGACTTCAAGCGTAAGAACTGGGATTCATTTGTTGGTCTGTCACATCCAGCGAGTCATACACAAACAGGGAAATTCTGTATTTTTTTCTTTTATGTTTCATGTATGGGAAATTAATTTGCAGTTGTGCAGTCTCTACTTTGGCTAAAGAAAGAAAATTTTTCCTGAATAGGACAGAGAAATCCTTTTTTCTTTTTCTCTTTCTCTWCCTTTTCCTGTTCTTTTCCTTTTCCATCATTCTTTTCAAATGAAGGCAGCCTATACAGTGTTTACACTCTGTTCATTAGCAAAAGTTAGCCCCCATCTCTGCTAATACATTTAATGAAGACAAGTTTACATCATTTCTGCCAAGAGATTTCATAATGGGCAGAGGACAAAGTTAAACTTTATGGATGCCGGCCATCATTTCCAGTCGGCATTTCCTACGATAGCTTGATTTTGTGTTTCAGAAATTCTTATTACAGCTGTGCCAGGCTGTAAATGGCAGTTTAGGAAAAGGAAAAGGCTCAGCAGCGATTTCAATGTTCCCAGTTTAATGTTTTTTTGTTAACAAAAACTAGAAGCAGAGACAGCAATCGTGGATGATGTTGAAGAGCTGCAGGTAGCCTAACAGGGGATACCTATGGTGGGGATGATTTGGGTTGGTTTCCTCCCCATAACAACATAAAACCTCCAAAAGTCCTGCTGCTGCTTGTGCTGCCCATGAGAGTRGGCACTAAGGACTACTGGAGCAGAACCAATGGCACGCTGAGCAGGAGGAGGAGCAGCAGCAGCAGSAGGAGGAGGAGGGAAAAGCAGGTCTGGCAGGGACAGCCCATTAAGGCCAGAACTTTTAAGAGACCTGTGCACCTGGAAATAAGGCTTGTGGCTATATTTTAGGTATCTAGTGAAGAAGTCCTCCTAAAATAAATGTCCAAGTTCTCTTTTTAAGTAAAGGGGACAGCTGGCTGCTTTTTGAAGGCCACCAGAGAGAGATCCTGCCTGCCTGTATTTTAGGCACCTAAGTCTGGTGCAAGGGTCTCACCAAGGTGGTTTGGTAGCTCTCTCCTGTTTAAGTTGTGCTGCACTGAATGGAAAATAGGGAAGGCTGAAGGAGGCAGAAGTAGTAAATACCTCCCTCCCTCCCTCCATCTGCAAGGCAGTGACTAGTGCAAGTATTTACCTAGAAGGAGAGGGTCCTGGGTCCTGGTCCGTGTTCCCAGGCTTATATCTGCTCTTTTGTTTGTTTGTTTGCAACACACAATGACTATTTAATGTAAAACATGTGGACAGTTTAAGGGCCCGATGCATCTTTCCATCTCTCGGGAACGTGCCCTAACCATTCAGTCGCTRACTGTCCTTGCTCCTTATCATGTGGTGCGCGTTTGTATAGCTCTGTGCTAACTGGGATCCTGACCAGTGGATCCTCCCCTGCTGCTACAGAGAGAAGTACCTTGCAGTCTGCAGCATGAAATTGCAGGCAAACTCGTACAGGTTGAAAGATCGATACCTGTAATAGCAAGAAGTGCACATTCTTCTGCTCACATCTGAGTTCTGCACGTAACTACGCAGTCCCCTAAACCCTGAGCAATTGCATATGATGCTCACTTGCAAAGTGCAGATTTCATCATGCAGCCTCAGTGCGTGCAAATTGATGAAATGTGACTGAGCAGAGAGCTTTCATTAACTAGAGCTGTCCACAGGTTTCAAGAGTTTTRAGACTATTTCAGACTGAACCACAAAAAATCAATTTTATGCATTCCTTACATTTAAAATGGCCTTGTGATAACCATGGCAACCATTATAGCTAAAAAAACATAGTAGAGAAAATGCACACTTATTTTAAATTAACTGATGGAAACTGGAATGGAAAAATGTGGTTAAAAGAGCTTAAAGCAAGTTACTGTTACTGCTCATGATCATTTTGGTGTTTAATAGAATCTTCTTTCTTCATTGGCTTTTATTTATAACTATATATTTTTGTACATTCCAGATAATTTTCTTCTAGTAAGTCAAAATGTTGGAGTTATTTTTGTAATCTGCTTTCTGCAACTGAAAAAAATCTAGCTATAGTCTAATAAAAAGGTTCCAATTTCTGAACTGATTTGTGCACAAGGGCCCCGACTCTGAAAGTTACAGTATGAGATATGTATCAATTCCACATTGATTTCAAGGGATGAGGAGAGCAAAGAGATGCCCACATATCCTTTCAGAGTAGTCCTAGCACAAAAAAGTCAAGTCATTGTAAAGAGWTTTATGCTTTAATGGACTAAGTTTTAAAGGTATGTAGACACTTATCAGTGTAGGTACAGTTTCGGTAGTAGGGGTCAGAACAACTAAGGAGGCTAAATACATAACTTGTATYGTTCCTGTGGCAGTTAAGTACCTACCATATTGAGCTACATTAATGAAACTCTCTAGCCAGATATCTGTGCTATGAGGTGTTTAACATCTTTGTGTACTTAGATTTGCAACCTTAAATATTGCCATCACCTCTGAAAACAGCATTTGATCATGACTGCAAAATCTGGCCATACTACCTATTATTTACCCTGGAAATAATCAACAAATTTAGGGGAAAACTATAGCATTGCAACTGAAGCGAAAATATTCTATATAGATGTAGATGTAAGCTACCATTTAGGATTATTCAGGCAGTGATAAATCACTATAAATCCATGTCAGTGACTATGGAGTGGTGACAGGTAAGTCTAGTTGTTCTGGCAAGACCTCACAAATATTGGTCTGCAAGAGGGAGCTTTTCTCCACAGAAACTCTTTGRACTGCAGCTGGCTGAGAGGAAATCACACCAGTGCTTGGAGGGGAGACTACAATTTGTGCATCTCTGAGTCCCATAAGAAAGGCACCAGCAAAGGCTGGAGGGAAGCTAAAAATGAGAAACAGAAGAGCTGAGCTGAAATACTTTACCAGCAGACTATTGTCTTTAAAATATTCATGGTTTTGTTTCATTAAAATTTTCTAACTTCTAAATAGAATTGGATGTCCAAGTTCTGTAAGAATGATTTTGATGCAAAAAGCTGTTTCTCCATTAATATGTTACTGCATGGGAGTGGCATAAGTCTCCATTCTCTCCTGTAATCCGGACTAACCAATACTCAGACTCACTCAAACAATAAGGTTGTTTGGCTTCTGATTAGAGCAGGATACCATGAAAGAAAAATACAGTTTTGGGCTGAACTGACCTTAAACTAGTGTTTAAAAAATATTCAATATACCAGAATGGCCTTTTTTTAACTTGGGAAATACTCTGTCAACACAAAACCTTTCAACACTTTTTTTTTTTTTTTTTGGTATTTCTGTTTAATGGCAAACAAAGAAACTCTTTTCACTACAGTTCTGAAGAAAAGCATACATTTGAATGTCTTGCAGGATGGCGATCCTGACATTACAGATTCTTGAAATACTGAAAAAAAGACCTCTTCCTGCATTATGGGGTGATGTACTGGAAGCATCTTCTGTGCTACAAGTCCTTCTGGTCTTCTACTAAAGGAGAATTCTCAGACAGTGGTTTTGTGTTCCCCAGTTGGGAACCTATGAATTTAAGCTCAATAATAAGAAYATCTTGTTTGCTTTTTCTGCAAATAAAACCTAGAAATTTTGTTCCAGGATAGCTGCATGAGGAAATTGTTGCTAACTCTTGTGATTTTAGTTGACAAATCTCATAATATTTAAAGGCACATGAAGTGTATCATTAATCCAGACAATGTATTGATAATACTAGTCAGCTGAAGAATCACCCTTTGATTTTATCTAGCTTTTCCAAAAACAGTTGAATAGAACTATTCTAGATAAACATAGTGTCTGACCATAATTTACCTACAAAGTTTGAATTTCAAATTCGGGATACTTGTATCTACAAACCCAGGTTATTGGTAGAAATTATTTAAATATTTTTTCAGATAATGAACAGGCTCAAGAAAATTACAAATTATTTTTACAACTGATAAATATAAAAGAGTCTAAATTAATTTAATATAATCCCTAGAAATTGTTCAGTGCTTTCTACTACTATATCTTCCTTTCCTTTCCATCTGTCAGCGATTGTGAAAAATATTGAATTGAAACTCTGCAAAACAGTTTCACCAGGAGTGAGATTAAGGCAAAGTCACCAAAGGGAAACTGAAATAACTTCTCCTTTATATCTGTTTCTCTGCAACACAATTACATTTCAGTAATGTTGTTTAGCAYGCTTTTTATATATTGCTCATTTGGGCCCTGCTGAATAATTACATGGGAAATACTTTGCTGTTACTGGAAGAAGTTTTTTGCAATTGCAAACAGCAGGRAAACATAGTTATTAAAAAATAAGAAAATATTGGTATTTTTACTGCAAAATAACTAGTAGCTATTATTGGCACTACTTAAAATTCATTTAATTTACTTTGCTTTCAATTAGGGTTGTGCATACAAAAAAGTTTGCTTTGGGTTTTGCTGCTAGCTGAATAAAGCAGAGTGAGAAATACAGCACTTCAATGCAGTATTTATGGGAAAAACACCATGTATTACTGTTAGAGCTAGTAAAACTGCCTGTGGCTAAGCTTGCTTAATATTAGCCCTATTTAGCCCTATTAGCCCTATTTTCAATGGTTTAGTGCTACACAGAATGGTTCAAGCTGAAATTTGCCATGCTTGCCTCTGCCATAGGTAGAATTTTTTGAAAATTTTCAACAATAATTCCTTAGAAGTTTCCAAGAATGAAATTGGGAAAAATAAGTAATGCTTCAATGGTTCCTACTTCTTTTGGGCAGTGCGCTGAAGTTTGGCAAAGAGCTAACCTGTGAGCTGTGGAGCAGCTGGGAAASTGCTACTCATTACCTTCTGCCACACAGGTGTATTGTAACACATCTGTCACTCTAGAGGCTACATCATCATCTACAGGGTCTGATAAGGACAGAGGTGCACCTGCTGCAGGTGCTGTTTTGGGCAGGACCAAATGAACAGAGGGTGCGGAACCAGCTGCCACTTGAAATTCAAATTTACCTGGCTACTGGCGGGAAGAGAGAAATGAAGCCAGGGCAACCTTCCCCTTCTCTCTCATATGCAGTGGCAGAGCAGTGGCTTCCTGACCAAGGTGCCAAACAGCCATGCAACGGCACTATGTCCCCCTGACCGTTCAGGAGCATGCTTAACAGAGGTTTGCTTTACTAAGTCTACCAGAAGTAACCAGTGTGATTATCCTCAGCGCAGTGATTTCAGCTGCTACATGAATACGGACCGAGAACTCACTCCAAAGGCAGCCTCTGGCTCCTTGGGTTTAGGGCCAGAGCTCTTCATTCCAGGATGCCCCTCACGTGGAGTGAGTCACTAGCCCTGGAAATGGTTGTTATTCAGACCTGCTTGTTGGCATCCTCCTTGAAAGCTGCTGCTGCGTACTCACTTGTCATTCCTGCCAGGAATCCCCTCATCAGCAAGAGGTTGTTTTTGACCTCTTTCTGCTCCTGACAGCCGGCCTGCCTGGATGACACAGAAGTTTGAGGTCAGAGACTCCCAGCCTCTGCTCCTACTGGTGTATGTTTTTTTGAACCAGATCCCAGGGTTATTTTCTTATGCTGGAGGCGTCAAGTCCTTCTCTGGTCATTTAACACAGCCAGTGGGTACACTGTAGTGGGCCAAGATTTAGCTAAATTGTCAGCCTCTGAAAAACTTGCTTTTGATCAGTTTTTAAGGCTTTCCTAAATACTCCTACAAGCGAGCATGGAGGCTTCTGTAAATGCTCCTTCTACAACGAGCATGTTCCTCTGTGCCTTGGCTCTGCCCAGCCTTTTTTGCGAGTCGCAAAAAGTTAAAACATCATACGGGGGTAAGCACAGCRGTAGGGCAGTGAAGTGCTGAGGCCCTCCCACTTCTTCCTGAGCCTCCTTCCACTTCTTGGTGAAATTAGCAGCTTTGTAGCTACCTCAGAAGCAACTGAGGACTCCTGCTTTTTTGACAGATGAATTATGGAAGAGATTGCAGACAGTCAGCTCTCACACAGCTAAGAATACAACCTGCTGCCACTCTTACCCCATTAAGGCCGTTGCTTTTCAGAAAAAATGTGTCAGGCCTGTGTTTGTGCTGGAGTTGTTTATAACCTTTCCAGTGCTCAGAATAGAAGTCATGAATTCAGCGTCTGCTAGCAAATAGTTGTGCAAATCACTGGTAAGGCATGAGCTGTTTCTCCTGTCTCGCATTTGTCCGCCCCACCTGTAATGACCATGATCCATTTATCTTGTTGGACCAGTGGCGAGGTCATTCTCACTGCTAATTAAAGTTCCTCTTCATGTGACATCTTGGGACTTAGTTTTATTTTACTTCAATAAAAATGCTTTGTTCCTTTGCAGCATGGACAAATAAAGATCTTGGAGATTCTAATGACTAATTCACATGTGCCTTTAATCATCTCTCTTTTTGAATTTATCTAAATACTTTGAACAAAAGTTTGATCATATTATCCGTCTTCTAATTTCAGGCTATTTCTGCAATTAAAGCTGATGTTTCTACATTTAAAGCTGTCTTTAAAAGCTGGCCCAGTGTGATTGCTATTTTATTAGTCGTATTCCCCTCTCTAAAGAACTTTCATGCCTGCAACTGCAAAGAAGACCTGTACACAAAACTGAGCAGTGGTTTTATTATTACCTTCCTTTTGCTTCCGCGGAGCAAAACAATCAATTTCTATTGTTACCTGTCTTCCACCCCAGTCATTACTGTTAGATAATTTCAAACTTATTTGTAAAAGCATCCAGTGTTTACATAGTAGTGGATCTCAACATACTGCAGGAGCTGTAAGTTCAAAAAGTATCTTAAACTGGTATAAGCTGAAGTCTGTCAGACAAGCCCTGGCAAATCTTATTCCAGCTGTTTAGGAYGTTATCAGCATACTTCTCTGCTTTATGACAGAGTCACAGTGCCTGTCAGAGGTTATTATCCTCATTTTAGGGGCTTCAGAGGGAACACTCTTTCTGCACCTCAGCTGCTTTTGGCCACAGTCCAGCATAAACTAGTGCTGAAGATGTAGACCCTCAGTCAAGCTTCGTGTAATGCAGGCAGGGCGCCTGCCCAGCTCTGCAGCATCCTGTAGCATCCGTGACTTTCTCAGATACTTTCTCCAGAGATGTCACATGTCAGTACTTGCTCATCAAGTCTGAGCAATGAATGGGCCTCTCCTCCTCACTAAGTCTTCCATTGATGACCACCATTTACAGCTTTGAGCCTGATGGCAAAAACCATGTGACATCCTTTGACTCCAGAGTGACGGGGTTGAGAGTGATTCTCCGTCCTCACAGTCTGGTGATGAGCTGCAGGAGGTGACCCCACGGCCAGCACCTCTTTGCATAGTTCTACTGCCTAGGCAGGCATTTTGACTGATATGGTTAAAATGATGAATTTCTGGGTGATGAGGATAATTAAATGTTGTTCCTCTATACCCATGTTGTAGCATGGCTATAGAGAAAGAGAACTATTTTTAATACCTTGGATACTGAAGGCCAAACCTCTCTGTCTCTACAGCTGGCTGGAAGAGAACACAGGGATTTAGTAACCTTGCTAGAGTTCAGGGATCACTATGTCATGTCCCACAAGGAGCATTATAACTCATTCTGGAAACAAAATCTTAGAAAGGTTAGTTCACTTCACAGTTACCTTACTCATCCCTTCTGTATTTAGTATGTCCCTCAAATGAAATGTATTCACTAGCTTCTCSCACTACAGAGATAAAATAGAGTGTTTGCTAATATTATGCCAGTTCCAATAATTCCTATTTGGTACCATTTAATATTAGTATGCTCTGATAATTGCTAGAATTTAATTTATTTGTTTTAATCTGAATCTCCATGTTCCACAGGTGATAATCAGCAGTCTTTTTCTTTCTCTGTCCCATGGGAGACAGTGACTTTAAAACTTCTTTCCTTGCTAAAATTCTGCTCTGTTCCCAAGGTACCAATCACATTTCCTTTCAGATTTGTCTAATTGATTGATGGAATTAAGCTAAGCTCAGAGCAATTGCTCTCAACCTTTATATAGCAACTGGGTTGTTGCTTCTATTTCAGACCTGAACAGGAGCTGGTGTTCCCAGAAGAAAGGCTGTTGTGCCAAAAGCCTGTCTGCTTTTTCCAATGAATAGTTTTGCTTCTTCCCCAGAAAMTTTGCTTCATATATACCCTCAGACCACTGGAGCTACAATAATACTACCACTCTGGAATCCGCAAGAGCCAGAATCTACTTCATATTGATTAATACTGAGAAAAACAKTTTTGGAAGATTGCAGTCTCCTGGATGCTAGCCAAAATTGCCTGTGTTCTATCAGTATGCTGCAGCATAATGTACAAGCTTCAAAAAGGATTAATACATAAAGTCAACACACATTATTATATTACGTTAAGTTGATAGCATCAGTCTAATCATTAAAAGCATAGCAGCAGTTTAATATCCAAACAGCTATATCCATTTTATGCTTTAAAATCAGTCTGTCTCCAAAAAGCAGGATGGGGTTTCTCAGGGTGTTTTTGTCAGTCAGGCACAGGTTCACCTMCCAGCGTAGCATGCCATTTATGTCTGGTGGAATTCTTTCTTCTACCATTGTGGCTGTATTGCAGGTTCTCAGGGATAATATTAAATAACCAAAATCATGAGCTTTATAAAGTCATACTATTTGATATTGTTGCATGAAGGCCCAGTTCCCCTTACAAGCTCAAGGATACTTCCAGTATCTGATTCAGACTGGGAGGTATTACCTTGGGAATCTCAATTATCTGGAGGACTAGTTTCAAATATCTTTGGAAAGGAGAAGGAGGAAAACATATGACATTCCAGTATTGCTTGCCATGCATAGGATTCAAACATTTATGCCCATTGTGCATCCATTAGTATTTAGATCTGATGTCATAGCCTCTCTTGTGCCCATGTCTAAATAAATGGGTGGTTCCTTCTGCAAGCTACATCCTCTAAGGTCAGGATTAACTTCAGTTATAGTGCATCAGTTTTATGATTGAGGGGTTGTATTTCAGTTTGAAAAAAAAAAAAATCTTTTTTGGCACATTCAAGAATACAGAGGAAATTACTTCAGAAAGACTGTAAAAGCTCAGACACCTCAATAAATTAAGGTTGGAAACCTCCTTCATTTGGCACTAGACTTCAGATTTACARATCTAAAGCCAAATACAGCTATCAACTATACTATTTCACTTTTCATTGATGTATGTGTGTTTTGAGATGGTGARGTCAAAGGCAGATCTGGCTGTACTTGTCTTTCACTTATCTCCTTTAAAGGATTAAAAAAATTCAGACTTCCATTTTGGGGCTGTTTTAAAAGAAGCGTCACCTATCTCAATTGAAGGAATGTGTCTATGTCCTTTGAGAGCCCTTCTAATTGTAGATGTCARTGTGTCCTTGAGCTGTGAATCAAATGATGTTATCCAGTTCAACATATTGTACATTATGGATGATTGTTTCATCTTTCTATCCAAAAGTAAATTTTCAGCTTTTGCTTACAGGTTAACTTTAATTACATTATCTCCTCTGGAGATGAAGGCCCTATAAATACCTAAAAAGACAGGCATAATTCATTTATAAGTACACATGCAACAGATTTCCTCTTAAAACTGACTTCTAAGCAATACATTTTCATTTCCCAAGATTGTACTCACCTGAACACTGACTTTGCGAGAACTCTTAGATCACGGTGATGGAGTTACTGTTTTGTACTTGCCGAACTGACTGCATGAATGTCTTGCCCAAAGAGTTCTTAGCTACATACTTTTTTTAACATGATGGTTAAAACAAATGCTTCATTCTAGTGGTGAGGAATTATTTTCTCTGTGTTTTGGAGTACATAATTCTGTGAGTGCAGAAGTCATTAGGAAGAAAACTAGGTATTAGTAAAACAAGCCAAACTGACAAACATACCAGAAAGAATTATCTTAACTTAGAGAACTATATATAAGGTAAAAGAGATTTGTAAATGGAAGCAATATTGGTCAAGCTTTCTAGCACACAAAATCTCCTTCCAGTCTGAAACAGAAGCAGAAGTCTTACAACTAAGTATGGGTGGAGAACATTTGTTCTAAGTTTAACTTAATTATGTTGTTCAATTAATTAGGAACTGTTCGGTTCCTCGAGCATATAGGTGACCTCCTGATTGTCAGGACTGAGAGCTTGATTTCACTCACTGGCTTCAACATAAAGCCATTAATCACCACTCTTTCCTCTCATACCAGCACCAGCCTTCTAGACACTGTAATCAAAATAAGCAGCAATAGCCTGCTAATTGCCAAGTCCTCCAGGACTGACACAATTACCTCTGCAAATCAGCTGTCATCCGCAAGTCACCAAAAGTCACCAAAAAGTCAGTGGTGCATAACCAGGCTCTCAGGTGAAAACAGGCCTCCATCCAGCTAGGACATTCCTCTAGGGAACGAAATTATCCTGTTTTTCCCAACAGCTTTAATAATGCATGTACAACTCCCCGCACATTTTCCTAGCTTACATCTTTAGCCCATCATCACRGCTACAATGACCTGTTACCACTTACAGAACCTGTCACAGTATTATACCGAATTCTTAAAACTATCAATGCAAGATACCGTGGTAAATTGTGTTGATGAAGTTAGAATGAAAAAGGTGTATTTCATGAACAATTAATGTGCTTGTACTTTCTGTGCTTGTCAGTACTATCTCCAAGAAAATATACCAAGATTTTAAATGAAGAAATATAGAACTCCTCAAAATTTTTTCGTCTTATCTATCAGTTCCGGAGGGATATCAGTTAYGTTTAGTGCTCCCTTTAACAATTTTAGTTACTTTTTTATTTGATTTTAGCACTTCTGAAAAATACCAAACTCTAGCTTTCTGTGCTGGCCACCCTCTTAAGTCATTGAGAACTTGTATTCAATCAATAAATTGCAATTGAACATTACAGAAATCTTAYATATCAGGTATGGTGTTTTGGGGATCACATGACAGGATAGATGCTCTGATAGCTGCACTGCCTGAGCTCCAAAACCTCACCTTCCCAAATGAAGGCTGGTAGCTGGTGGTATAACCCATGGCTTAAAATACTACAGGCAGCTTATGCCATGTGCTCTATTTGACCACGGATTAGTGTGTGAAGAATAAAACCTTTAAGGAAAGTTTCTTCATGTCCTCCCCAAAAAGTGACTCATCTGAATTCTGGTGGAACCATCTCTTTCAGCATAAATTAATGCCACGGTTGTCCCATTTTCCTATAGTAATTACCTTAAGGTAATTATATATTCAACATACACTGATTGTGCACAAAGGCATAGGTTTCATGGCATGTTCTGTGGCCACCAAAAACACAGGCTCTATTTGCTACAAAAATATAACAAGGTGCAAATGAGAAATTTCAGTTTCATATCAGATAATGTATACTGGATACATGCACTGCTTATTAAATTGCTCCACCACTGCATCTATATCTGGGGCAGTTGATTTTGATTTTATTATTGATTTATAAGACAGCATGCCACCATATCATTAACATAGTACAAAACACTTCTCAAATATTTCAGTTGCTTTCTATGACTACTTTTGTGTACTATCGCTATTTAAGAAACGTATTTTTAAGGGTTTGAATGGTGACTGTGTGCTTCTTCAGTAGAAATCACTTGCTCAGTTAACAGTGAAATAAATTTGAGGTAGAAAGGAGCACTTCACAACTTTTAAGCTYTGCAAAATGATGGTGCATACATTGCTGTAATGCACAGCTAATGTACGGACTGTGGTTAGTGAGCTTATTGATTGTTCCCAGGTTAAACGGGAAACCAGCATCCCAACATATAATCTCACTTATTCTCCACTGAAATCAATGACAGCATTGCAAAAGAGATCAGAGCAGAGTCTTTCATGGCAGAGGCACTGCCTTTTCCCTATTTGTTTCTGTTTAATAAAACAAACACTTAAGGCAAGAATTTCACCTTAGTCATACTCATGCTATGATTTTCTCTTCATCGTCTCTGACTCATGAAACAGAGCAGTGATCCTGCATTGAAATCCAGCTTCTTTGCATAGCATAGATGACAAAATATCCAGACAAGAGCTGGGTGTAAACCCCCGAGAGAAGGGGACCACCTRTGCACCTTCCTGAATAGGCAGGCTCATGTGGATGGCCATACAACTCCYCTAAACCTCCTAATGGTGAAGACCAATGAGGAAGCAGAGGACAGCTCTGATGGGTTGATTTTAAGCCAAAAGCATCTGGGGAAGTCCTGCAGGTGCTGTGTTCAGCTGAGGGGGGGAGCTGGCCCTCAGGTGCCATCCCCTCTTCCTTTTGGAGGTGTCCCCGGGGAGAGCAGGTTCATCCCTCTCGTCCAGGTGAGTGGGCTCTGCACTACCTGAAACCTGCTTTAACATGATGAGAAAGAAGTTTATTTCAGAGCTGCTGAGTCCTCAATACAACAACATACAACATACAAGCTTATAACAATACAAGTTCACAGACCTTGGGGAAACGCTCTAAAGAGGGGATGGGGAGGGGAGAAATATGTGTACCTCATCCTCCAGGGTGCCAGCACTGCTCTGCCACCAGCTAGGGTAAGCCCTCGTGAAACCTTCAGGTGACAACAAAGGGCAAGTGGGACAGAGGGAAGAGCAACACCCCATATTTCAGCACAAACCTTGCAGCCTGAGTGCCATTACTGTGCTTGGAGTTCAAAACAAGGTGAACTGCAAGTCTTCCCAGCTTTCTCCCATCTGTGTTTTATAGTTTTCCAAAGAAGAGGAGGTACTCTGTGCTCTAAGTCATTTATCCAGAAGTACTTTGTTTCTCACATAAATATTTTAAAGAGAATGGTTTTACTTTTCCAGCAACTGAAATATCCCAAAGACTGAAAACTAGGATAGGAACAAATTAAAATGTAACATACACGGTATACATACATGTATAGAGAACACAGTGTCACATGTTTATTCTTCTCATTTTTCTTTGTGTTGTTGAACATCACATGAGCCAAATAAAGAGTAGCTAGGAAGGATTTGCCTATTGATACTGCTGATAGTCAGGTCCCTGATTTATAGAAGAATTATAAAAAATATTGGTCCCTGACAAAAAGGCAAACAGGTCAATTTAGCTATCAGATACTAAGATGTCATTATATGCCTTTTTTCATTAATTTCAGTGAGTAATGACATATTTATAGAGTGTTTTTCGCAAAGACCTTATGACTGGCAGCTGTCAAAAGGTRTGTGGTGTTTATGTGTACCTTCATCTGATTGCTTTGATGGTACAGCTCTATTCAAAAAATAAAATTAAAATATAAGGTCAGAAAACAGAATCTCCAAGTTTATTCAAAGAGAAAGAAGAAAATCATAATTACATTATCATGATATTCTCCATAACATAAACATGAAACGTAGGTATCTAGTTTGGAAGATGAGTCCAAGCCACAACCCAAGAGCTAAACCCTTTTGTCAAATGATGGTCAATTAAATTCTCAAAACTGAGAGTCAAAGGAGCCAACATTCTAAATATTGAACTTCTTTAACTTGTTTCAAGTGGCTCATTTGAGTCAATTTTGGTCTTCATTTTCAGAAAAATGAGCTATCCAGAATTCATGGTCACTTTTGAAATTTTGATCCAGTGATATATATTATGTGATTTGAAATGTATGTATTGGTTAAGAAGAAAAATAACTACTCTGTATTGGTAACTTCCAATTTCAGAGTTAGAAGTAAGGAATGCTAACTGAAATACTTAGGCACAGAGTTGTTTTTGGCAATTAACCAAGTGCGTTAATCACTGAAAATAATCCTGCAACAGTAGACATCGCAGACACACCATATGGCTCGTTTTCAGTTCTCAGGCATGCTAAATTGGCRTTCGCTCCATATTGCTTTAAGTGCATCCTCACAGCAGTGAGTTTTCTAGTTTTCTAACGACAATTTGACAACTAGTTGAGATGCATACTGCTGACAACACCAGAACAATTACAGCTATTGCAATTGAGGAAAAAGAAATTAGTTCTCATGGCTGTGTCAAATTTGGCCACTTCAAGTTCTAAAGAACTAATGACTAGATGAAGCTATAAATATGCCTTTTCCTCTTAGTACTTGTTATTACTAATTATTGTAGGTATTAGATTATTATTTATATATTGTAATACTGTACGTCACTGGCAATGTAGACCTATCAAAGAGCATGCCATATCTCTAGCAGTTGTACTGGGAGGTTTATGAAGAGAGCTGAGCTCCTGATTTCCCTGGATTCCCTCAATAGATTACCATGTCAATGCAATGAGATTGAGTGAGGAGCTGTTGTCCATTGTTAAAAATCTTGTGAGTCCATACTGGAGAGAAAATTTTGGAAATGAATAATCTTTGAATTTTTAGATCCAACTTTTATGTAGACCTGGAAAAAATGGTTATCAAGTGTCTGAAAACTGAAAATCAGAAGGAATCAAGACAGTCTGAAAAATCCTTAGAAGAACAGTTATAAMATTTGTGTCATAAGTGGTTTCTGGGGCTGACTTTCATATTAGCAYGGCATTTTTAGGATATCCTCAGCAAAGTGTGGCTGGGAGTTTTGCCTTTCCCTGACGCCAGTGAGGTGTACCATGGAGAGCCCAGGGCCAGGGTTTTGAAGCACCACTGCTTCCTTGGGACAGAATTCGGTGTCGGAAGGCAAACTCGTTTTCCATGAGACTTGAACGCAAGACTTTTTAAGGCACTTCTGAAGTTCGAGAGCAGATTAAAGTGTCTGCATAAACAGTCGAGAAAGTTGTCATCTAAACTGAAGATATACTAATGTGTTCTCACAGCTTTGACAAGAATAAATGTGCCATCATAGAAATAAAAGACGTGGCTTGTTGTCTCTAGATTATTGGGATTTCTTTCCACCTAAACAACTCTGACTTTTAGCTCTCATGTGCAAAAAGAAACCCACTGTTTAGCATAAACCTGGATTTTTCTGCATTCAGTGACAGATTGACTGATAATTAAATGGCAGATATTTGAAAGGAAAACAAAAATTGAAGTTGACAGATACATTGAAAGGGAGATAGGCAGTAATCTCAAGGTAATATCACTCTATTTTACATCCTGCAACCCTTAATAGATACTGTTTTTCTAGAAATCATGCCCACTATTTTTCAAAACTTGTTAAAAATATTTAGGCAAAGTTAGTAAGAAGCATTAGAAGTCACAGGACAGCAGAAGTGTGGCAAACTTGTAAAAAATGAAAGTACTTTCTCCAGGCTTCTCTAGTTCTCTGCAAGTCTCTTCCCAGTTTCACCAATTAACCTTGCTACACCTTATCATATCAGGTTTGGGGGGTTTTTTCAGCACTCCTTTGATTTTGTTAATTTGAGAAATATGCCTGGTTGAAGAGGAAACATGGTCTAGTGACAATGTTTGAATGATATTATTAGTGGAGCTGAAGACTAAGCTGGTTTGTGAATGATAACTAGGGATTATTCAGAAAAAACTTGAGCAATGAAACAGGAAAAACACTGAAACAAAGATACTGCATTCATAAGCAGCCTAATAGCCCAGATTTCATTTGCCATCGTGTAGTCCCTCAAAGATTTCAATACCATAAAGATACGTTCCACTGAATCCTTTTACATAAAAGCTTTACTGATTTCTTTACAGATTGAGACTGGATTTTCATTTTCATTAAATAGTTTAACATTGCATTTTGAGATCCCAGGTTAAATACTGTCTTGGAAGTTCTTAATTAAGAATACAAGTAATGTACTTTCTGAGTACATTCTACGAGATTTCCAACGAGATTGAGGCAGTCTCAGAGGCAAATTGGTGCTTTAGACACATATGACACATATTAACTTTGCAAAGAGCTAGAACAGTTAAAGACTTTATTGATCCAAGTAGTTATTGATTCTGGACTGTTACTTTCGCCCCTTTGCTGAAATTTGTCATCCCCGGGCCCTTTTRTAGAACATTCCTCAGTCCCTTCGGCACCAGCTTGTACTGGTRGAAGGTTTCTGGGGTTAGTGTGGCTGTCTTTGCAGGGCTGCAGGCATAGGATAGCTCACATCTTCTTTTCCAGCATTGAGCAGAGGGGCAGGTAAATTATCTAACATTCACAGCCCAGCATTTGGTCTCTAAGTAAGTGAAATAACCTGAACTTTTCTGTCTGGCTTCTTCAGATCTTGATTTGATTCCTACATGGTTAAAGAATAAGATTTTAC
Organism: Apteryx rowi; assembly: GCF_003343035.1. Lineage (NCBI taxonomy): Eukaryota > Metazoa > Chordata > Aves > Apterygiformes > Apterygidae > Apteryx > Apteryx rowi. Next base: position 252,416 of record NW_020448241.1, read on the forward strand.
TCTGTGTTGTGTCAGACCACTAAAGAGCACTTCCTACACACATTTGGAGAYTGCTTTAGAAAAAAATGCCTGAAAAATCATTGTCCCAATTTGAAAGACTGAAATTATTTAGTAAGCATCTTTTTTTTCGATGTAGGATATCTGGGAATATAACTTCCCATTTTTCATTTTAGTCCATAACAAGACTGATGAGTCGAACGCTGAAGCTAGCAGTGGGATTTTGCAGCCCTTCCTAGGTCTCCACCCACTGGAGTCTGAGGTAAAGGTCTTGGTGACTCCCGAAGAGTGGCACAAGGCCAAAGCGGAAAGTTTTTGAAATTTTTGCCCTCTGCTTTTGCAATAAAAGGCTAAATCCACAACCAGTATAAGGCAGTGTTCTCAGCTGCCATTAATATGATATGCCACTAAGAATCAGTTGCAAGGTATAGAAAGGATGAAGGAATATGGTTATGCCATGTTTTGGTTTTATCAAAGACTGAATGCAGCTGACACAGAAAGAGAGCATTTGTGGCTCTGCCAGCAGTAGGATATATTGAAATACCATAAATTTAGGTATGATTTTTCAAGTTTTCCCCTCACATGCTACAGAGATCCAAGTAAATTCACAAAATCTCTTATCCAAGTCTAACGTCCTGCCCTCATGCTCCTTCCATTTGGTTGCAAAGTTATGTATTTGCTCTCTGCTATTTCATGTTCCTCATGTGCTGCCTGGCAGGGGAGGAGTGGGGGTTGGGGTGGGAGAGTATATGAAAGCCTGATTTTTGCAACAATTCCTTGTAATTATTTCCTTGTCACTTGCTGCTCTTTCCTCACCAGCAGCTACCAACCTCTGTTTGAATCATTCCTATGCTACAGAGAGGTTTAAATTGCTATAAACATAGGATTCAGGCTGGTTCTCCTATTTTCATGTTAGTGAAAATCAGTCATAATCAGTGACAATTGATAAAATGGGAAGAATAAACACTAGGAGAACATACACTTCTGTATTCAAAAGGGAAATTTCACAGTCTTAGATGTTCAAGTAAAACTTTGATTCAGCAAGTCCTGAATTTAGAGTTTAACCTTAAACAGGTACTTAATTTCTATTGAAAGCCAGAGGATTTAAACACCCACATGAAGTCAAAGGTATGCTTGAGAGCTTTTCTGAATCAAATATTATACTAGTGTTTACCCAGATGGGGTAATTCCCACTATCATCTCTAACTTATATCCATTAAATATCCCCTAATACTTTCAGAATTTACCCATCTGATTCTTATTTTTTTGTCTTGCCAGACTTTAGTGTTTAATAAGACTAGAAAGGATCCTTTGCACAAGCAGTCTGACAGTCTGCACATAAAGGCTTGATTTTGACCCCATTATTCCTGCATGGAGAACAGTTACTCGTGGTTAGCTAAAGCACAGCTTCCAGCAAATCACCTAATCCTGACTTTTGGGTACCAAATTTATTCTTCTAATGTCTTTTTCCAGTTGTTGATCCCTGTCATTATTAGACATTTGTGCCTTATTTCGTGGTTGACTGTGGCTGGCCTCAGCATCCATTCACTGACTCCTGATGTGCATAGCTGTGCTAAAGTTAGGGGCCTCTTAGCATCTTTCCCTGAGAAGGCACTTGCTCAGCTCATGTCACGTCTCAGCTGTCTCTTTGACAAGCTAAACAGACTCTCTTAGATTCTAATTGTACTGCACATCTCCCCAATCATTTGACTTTTTTAATGTAGGCACCTTCTGCTTGTCCTGCTCTATAGTAGTTTTCAGTTTCTTGTTCACTATGATCCCTGAATCTTTTCCAAGGCTCCTTGTGCTGGGACAGAGAGCCTTAGTCTGTTGGTGTGGCCTGCATCCCATATCACTTTTCCTTTGGCTCTGTTAAAATGATTTGGACTCAGCTTACCAGGTGATCTACAGCATTTCTTGTTGGTGCCTTGTCCTCAACACTGTCAAAGCATTATATACATCCCTCTACGCAAGCTTAAAACAGCCAGATTTTATTAGGAACAATTTTATATTTACTTCTAGATCATGAATGAAAATGATGAAGAGTATCACCCAGTACTAATTTTCATGAAAACCACTTAGAAATGCCCTTATGGATTGCTCTTTGAGATCTGCTGGTTCACCAGCTCTTAAACAGTTTAGTGTAAGCTTTGTTGATATTGTAGGGCACTAATTTCTCAAACAGAGTGTCATGAAACAAATTAAAAATACATCCATTACATCTATTATATATAGTACAGCAATCAACAAGCAAGTAACCTCGCTGAAGAATAAAATCAGGTTTGTTCTGACAAATCTTTTTGCAGTCAGATTATGCTGAGTGACTTTCATTAGTCTGGTAGTTCATTACTCTGTTTTTGTATTTGCCTGGAGTTGAAGCCAGAAGAAGTGGTCTACAGATGCCCAGGACAGGCTGCACTATGATTTAACAGTAACCAAGGTCTGGATGCCAATCAGAGGTCTTCTTGCCTAACTCCTTTATGCTGATGGTTATTCAGGCCAGCTAGTTTAAAAGTAGCTGGCAGAGGAGTATACCATCTACCTGTAGTCCCTTATTGATTAATAAACACTTCCTGTCCTTTCCTGATGCATTAGTGTGTTATCTTGCTTCCTTCCAACACAAAAATAAATAATTATTGAAAACTCCATTTTTTTTCCATCATTAATAGCTGTTTTATCATTCCTCTCTCGCATGACAGGTATATTTAGTACCAATAAGATTTCTTTTTTTCCTAATATAGTTCTTAAAATTCCTTATTACCATTCCCACAGCCACCTAGGGATATTTTTATACAGTGCTTCCCATCTCCATTTTCTGTACTCCAAAAGTTTACATTCAGTTTATACTGACTGCTGTCAATTCCTTCCTTTTCTATTAGTAACATTTGTTACTAAAATTCTCATCACCATCTTCATTTTGCTACAGAACTAAAATGGTCTTTTAGCAAAACATGACTTCTTTTCAACTGTACATCCATGACTTTTTAATCATCTAATATAAATTTCTAAGGAGTCCTCTGAGAAGGCAAAAAAATGAGACTGCCAGGAAGAAAGTAAGCTCTTTTTTCTCATAATTTCCCTCAACTTGAGAAAACTCTTATTCTCTGTTTTTCCACGCTGAATGTAATCAGATTATGATCACTGATCTCCAAGCTTTGCCAGCTTCCCCTCCAGCAACTAAATATTTTTTTAAGCTAACAGAACAAAGCCTGCAACAGAACTGCTTTGTGCTGGACACAATAACTTTTGTGTGAGAATGTTACCATCTACCGTTTGGGGAGTCTGATGTGTTACTACAGGCTGCCTATATATCTGTCAGAGTGAAATCTCCCACAATCTCACCAACAATTTTTTCTTCCTTTCTGCCTTGAGAACAAGTGCTCAGAAAGTCAACCATTCTGCTTTCTTGTTGTGACAGCGATCCATAACTGCCACCACTACCTGTCTCCCCTGTCCCCGTTTCCCCTCCTGGCTTTCGCTTGACAAGCATTCAAAGTCACGGTAACTCTGAATTTCTCTCAGTTGTGCCTGTTGGAACAGCTCCAAGATTATGACTAACTGCATTACTGACTGGAAAAAAAAAAGGAAAAAACGAGATACGGACTCTCTCACTTGGCAGATACGGGTCTTGTGTGGGAGGTGGAAGAATCCAGCGCAAGTCTGAGCTCCCCTCCATGCTTAGCAATGCGAAACAATTTCCCCTTGCGCCAGCTGGATACCTGGCATCTTCTGGGATAGAATAATACCAAGCTCAAGTCCTCTGCTACAGGTCAGGCAGAGGCAGGATTTGAAGCTAGTTTAAGTGATCTCCCAAGTGTATGCCTTGTCCATCAGGTCCTATAATGGAGGGAGAACATTTGGAGTTACCAAGCTTTTTTTTTTATTATTATGGTATTAAGATTTGTTAACTGATCCTAGAAAACAATCGGCAGCCGAGGATGCTGTATGAAGTGTGCCTGCCCTTCCTCTCCAGCCCAGGCGCAAGGTGCTACTGCCAGCGCGCTGAGTGCTGCCTGCCTCCACATCAGCCCCCAGTGCCCCTGCACCAGGTCCCAGCAGGGTGTGGAGACACGGTGCACGGCTTAGCTTATTTGTGCAGATACAGCCCCAAGAAATACAGTCCATCTTTGTGTCAAACAACTATTGCACTTAATAAGTTGTTCTGAAATTTGAAAAAAAAAATCTAGATGTAGGAAATGAAACTAGAGAGAAAAGGTAGTTGCGAAAGGCTGCCAACACTTGAATAGAAGCACAAAACACATTTCTTCACACCACTACAAGAATCTGTTCTGTTATCAACCTACCTGAAAGAAATTTCTTGGCTCTACCATTTCTGTTTGCTTTGTTTTCTTTTCTCCTGTCTTATTTTTAATTACTTTTGCTTCCTAATATATTTAGAGTATTTCCATTTAAAATAGCTAGGACATCACAGCCCCTACTCGACGTCAGACATCTATATGCAGTAACACCTAGTATTTCAGTTTACATAACTTATTTGTGACTTGTTATTAAAACTGCTCGCATAATGAAATTAAAAGCAGTTTACATTTTGTAATGTGTCTGCTCACTTGCCTGTAATCAAACTGACAGCTTTTCCTTTAAACAGTCAGTCAAGTCTCCAGTTCTTTCCTGCTCTGTTTGTTTGATTGGAGTTGAGGTGTCATAAAACAGAATGGAATATTTACAAGTTCTGATTAGAAGCTTTTACTTCTTTAGGACTGTAATTTCTTATGTTCATAAAAAACTATTATTAAAAAAACCTGCTTTTAATTGCACAATTGATGCTAAAGTTACCAAAACCACAATCTGAATTCTAAATGTTTTCCTCTGTCAAAACTAGTGAAAAAGCCTATATATTAAGATCTTAATTGATTAGATTATAACAAGAATTTCACAAATGAGGGACATTTTTTCCAGGCTATTCTCTGAATAGAGCTGCATTTAAAGATAAGGCAAAATGATTCTGCTGCAGAACAGAATTTTGAAACTGAGAGATAAGTCTGCAGCTAAAAGCGTAGGTGGATGTTTGAAGTTTCAGATATTACGTGAAATTTTTGATTACTTAGAAATGAAGAACTTGTTGTAAGTATCCTAAAAGGAAAGAAAAATTAGCAATGAACATGAAACACCATAAAAATTTATATCCAATTCATTAAAAGGTAGACTCTTGTCAATATGTAGGAAAACTCCCAAACTTTATATTTCAGATCAATCCTCAGTTTCAAATTGTAATATTTGGGAGACTGCAAGAGCATCAAATATGGCCGTATTTTTATTCTTTTCATCTTACCCTTTGATTTTTTCACATATGATACACAGATACTTAATGGTCTTACTGCTATAGGCCTCATGGGATCCCATATTTAAGATGTCTCCCTATATCCTCCATCCTACAGCCTCCATCTGGCTGGGCAGGTGCAAAGTGGTGAAACCTAGGAAGAAGATAGGAGAGGACCAGGAGAGAGCAGGTAAATGGTGGCATAGGAAAGCTGTGGGGATGCTAGTGTGGTACAGAGTTTAACAGGCACACTGGTACTGTTCATAGGTGTGAAAACCCTCTCACCTGAATTTTGCTTTTGGGAGTCTCTGATGATAGGCAGGTCAGCTTGTGATCGCTGTGGTGATTAGTGGCAGCAGGTGGTGACTGTGCTTTACCTTGTTAGATTTTTCTCTCATTTTTCTGTGTTTTTTCTCTGAATGTAAATAATGCTCTTGAATCATGGTCATTAGAGCACTGTAAAAGCATTTGATATTTCCCCCTGCTGTGCTTTTGCTTTAACTGCAAATAACTGACAGCAGCAATTTTGTTTCTCAGCACAGTGCTGACTASATACAGAGTCCTTTGGACTAGTATCTCATCGCTACTCCCCGAACATTGCAGAAAGAGAAGTCTTTATTGCACGTTTTATGGTGGTTGGCTTTGTAGACTCCCGTTATGGAGACTGCTGGAAAGGGCTGTCTAAAATCCTGAGTGACTTTGCTGTTAGCTTGCAATGGAGCAACAGCTTCAATGTTTTATATGCAGTGAACTAATATGAACATAAAACAAAAACAGGAGACCCCCTCCTCATGAAAATAAGAACAACCCTTGGTACAGCCTCTTTATAAGCTCTCCCCAGCCTTGGGAGAGAACGTACTTCAAAGCTGTCTGTGAACCTTCCCCAGTCATAAAGCTACCTTATGATTTTCTTTGCTGCACATTCAGGACACTCCCTTGTAGGTTTAAAGCAGCCATTCAGTATGTTTTGACAGTGGGGCATATTCACAATGCTACAGGGAATAAAATGATATCCTCTGGCCAATCTTCTTCTATTTTATAGCCCAGCATTGCAGCTCTCCTGTCGCAGGAGGTCCCCTTCAATTGCCACTCCTCCTTGCAGCTTGGCTGGTAGCGTGGTGGTGCAGAGGGTCTTCTGGGAAAGGCAAGGCGACTCTGCACTCTCTCAGTCTGGGGAGGGTAGCGCACCTAGGTACTTCAGTTTCTGGGGTCGTGCTCTAACTTCTAAACTAGTATGTAAAATGCAGGATGCATTTTGGAGAGAAAGTGACCCTGGCTGTCATATTTGTGCTGGGCTCAAAGCTATTGCTTACTTCAACTGTACCCCTCAAGGAAGGCAAGTAGAACTTAGGCTCTGCTCTGCCTCTGTTGCTGATGGTCAAAATAGCAGCAATTTTGTCCATACTGTGAGAAATCAGAAATAGAGGAGGCTAGAAAAATCTCCAGGCTGCATTTCCCACAGCGCTGTTCAGTATAGCTTTTGTTTTTTTCTAACTGGGGAGGAAAAAAATTTCCCTGCATGTTCTCGGGAGAATACATACCTCCATTAGAGACTACTCAGTGAAAATGTTAGGCCAGAAATATTTCAAAATATCTCAGTCCATTGCACACCTTTGTCACTGTTCTCAAAGCATCCAAAAAATACTTCATCTTAAATACTTTATTATGTATCCTGGCATGAAGAGTTGCAGGAGGAAAAAAATGGAAGTATTACTAGTYACGAGTCCATTTATCATAAGTAAGATGAATTTACATGTTCTCATGGTATCCAGCCTGAGCAGTGTGCAGGGAACCATTTAAACAGACGTCTACTAGTTTTCAAGAAATTGAAACTGCTGTCCCTGAGATGAAAGGTCTCATTCATAACAGCAGCTTCCCACATTAAAAATGAAAATGCCAGAATGATATGTCATCTTAAATTAAGCAGCGGTAATGTTCAGACATGGCCAATCCATCTAAATTGAAGCCAGAGAAGAATTATTTTAATTTCCAAGTTCATTTAGATAGTATCAAAAATAGAAATGTTTACTTTTCAAAGGATATGAAGCACATTACACTAATTCTGCCAGAGTCATTACTTGGAGCTAGGACTAAAACTTTTGGTCATTAGGCAAATTCTAATTTCTTTTTGGCATTTTAGCCACTTAACTTTCCAGGCTTTGCAGTCAAGGCAATGATCATATTTGCATTTTCCTGGGCAGCAAGTAGTGGGTGAAGTTTTTCCCACATCTTTTATTATTGAGTATCTCTATCACCTTTTATAGGTAAGGGATTGATCTGGGTCAAAAATGGCTCCTTTCAAAATCATCTGACGTTCATCAGACCAGAACTGACTTGGTTTATTACTATTAACAGTAGTAGTAGGATAAGGATGAATAATTACCTGATTTTTCCCTATATTTAATTTAAATCATAAACCACTGTATACTCTCTGTTTTTACAAGGCACTTGAAAGTCATGCCACTATCACAGCCTTTGTCAGAGTTTGAACTGAGGGAAATTCAGCTCAGGAACAGTTTCTTTTTAACTGTCCTCCCCCCATACGCACCTTTTTTTTCTCAGGTTCAGATATTACCAGTGCTATCAYTAATGTTTCATTTTCTGTCCCCAGGAAACATCTGTTTCAGGCACATTTCCCTTCCAATCCCTGGTGAACAGTGTGACAAAGGAATCATTTCAATTTCCAGCAATATCTACCTCATTTGTCACCAAACCATCCTCACTGCCCCTCACGACTGCTTCTGCCACACCCTCCCTGACCTGAAGCTCTTCATATATTTGTAAACAATCAGTTTTGTCTTCGCAGCTCTTGCAATTCTCTTTATTTTTTAAGTTTATTTTGAGACTGGGCCATCTTTTCTATGTAGAAGGAAGGGCTTAAGGAGAAAGACAGGTATGTATGTCTTTACAAAATATTTTCTTTAGCTTTTTCAGTTTATTTGACAGGTGATTCCTGCTCTTTCCAGGATTTGCCTTCATTAAATGCACTGACCCATGCTTAAAAATACATTGAAATAAGTGGTGCTTCCTTACAGGTCTCTTTCTTCATCTCTAAACATTAGGTCCTTCTGTGCTAAATCAAGGAAGAAAGGAAAATCTTCCTAAGTTACTCTGTGAGAGGAGTGAGCAGTGCAAACCCAAAAGGAGAAGAAAGGATTAATTTGAGCCTGAAAGCTCTTTGGAAGCTGGGAAAGTATGTCGGGAAGGTGTTCAGCACAGACAAGAATAGGATACCCAGGGAGGCAAAACCTGAGGTTAGTTTTGTGGAAGCTGGTAAAATGATGAAATAGTAAGAAAGAATGGAACTGAGAACTGCAGAAAGGCCTTGAAACGGGGCCCCAATTCCAGCAGGGCTGCTGCTGCGGAGAGCCCCTGTGGGCTGGGTAAGGCTGTCCAGTTTGTGTTTCTGTACTATGGGTTTCGTTGAGAGATATTAAAAGGGAGTCTTGGCTCTGGAAGGGAAGGGGAGCTGGAGAGAAGACAAGGAGGCAGTGGTAGCCGTGCCTGCTATTGGCGGGAAGGTGCTGAGGCTTTGGGAAAAGTGGCACTGAAGCAGGATGGGCTGTGGATCCAATTCACTCCTCCACCAGCATGCAGTGACAAGCATTAATTACATCAAAAGCTCAGTAGTGTTTTTTTCCCTGCAAAATAAGTCCATTGTTTACACTTGAATCCAGTGATAGACAGACTGTGTTAAAAGATGTGCATGAAAAATGGCTTTGAAAATCCAGGTTCTGTCTCTAACTCTTCTGAAAAATGAAGACTTTCAAAATGTAGAAGAATGAGTTGAAAACCTTGCTATTTCTACTCAGACTGAAGAAAGACTGTCTGTAAGCTTCCTTCTTGTGCTATTTTTGCATTTTTCTTGGAAGCCCTTAGGGTCTCAAACTGTAACTCTGTGTAAAAGAAAATGAAAAATGTATCTGAATATATCTGCCATAAAAACAACAGGAATTCAGAAAAAATATGCCCCTGGCTAAGAGAATCTGGAAAAATAGAGGAGGAAGACTACAGGGAGCTCTTTGAAAGCATTGATAGTTTTCTACTGGTGGTCTATGGAGCCCTGGAGGAGTGTGCACGATATGTCTGTGGAAGGAAACCAAGAAAAGCACACATAYTGTGAACAGACTTAAATGTGCTGTCCAGCGAACTGTACCAGCGAACTGTACCTCTATTTCAAGGTTTTTAACAGTCCACAAATCAAGAAAAAAAGAAAAAAGAAAAAGAAAGCTTGAAAACCACAAGTATTCAAGACTCTGAACAGGAAATTTAAGTCTTTTTCATTATTACTAATGAAATACATACAAAGGTGTATGTCCCTACATATTCTGCTTATGTTTTAAATCCTACCACAAAATAGAAGGTAATGGTAACTAGCAAAGGATTTTTGCACCTCATTTTCCTTGTCAGAACAATATTCAGAACTCCCCAGCTGCAAGCCCTCTCCAGGAGGATTTTTCCTCTCTGTTATGGCAGAACTTTTAGGGTGAGATCCAAAATAACTATTTGTCACCTCCAGTGTGACTTAGGGGATAAGCACCTAACTCCAGCTGCATGATCCCAGAAAAGCCTGTCTCTCTCCTGTTAAGGCTTTTAAGAGGTGGCAGTCTGCCAATTTTCTGTAGGAAGTCCTAAACTCACTCAGAAGGAGGAGGAGAGAGGAAGAAGAAGCAGTTGATGCTGTTTTTATATTAGGTTATCTGTAAAAGCACTTTCTCAGGAAGTGGGTGGTACTGGTTCTTGTTCATCCTCACTCTGAAGAGGATTGAAACCTACATTTGCAGTATCTAATTTGCTACTGAGATGGAGATGCTCTGTTTGGGGGAATAAAGGAGCACTCCCTCCTTCCCATTGTATAAAAGTCAAGGATGCAAGCCACGCTACAGAAGACCAAGAAGAAGGAGCAGGTCTGCTTTTATATGCTCAGGATCTGCATGAAGGAGGCAATTTCTAACCTTCAATCCCAGTCTGGCAGAGGCACCTGCATCTAGCGGGCAGGGGTATGTCCACCTTCTATAGGGCAGGTCCTGAGCCTGTCTACATATATTAGCATGAAACAGTGCCAGGACAGTGCCTACACTTATAAATCAGTCTTACCAGTTTTGGCAGTACCATCCTCTTAGCTTTCTTTTTGGACTGGTTTAAATATCTCTTTGCTTGGCAGGTTGGATGTTGTGAATCCAGTGAGAAACTTCTTAACTCTTACCATTAAGTGTGTAGAAAATACACCTAGGTGGACTGACATAGCACCGCAAATTCCTAACCTGGAGTACAGTATGAAAGTTTAAGACTTTGCAGCACTGAGCATCATAATGTTGAAGTTCTTTTTGCATCTGGCTTAAATCTGTGTTAAGCAGCTATTAAGTCTTCATAGATACCTACTGAGCATAAACTCACATGCTTTTATTGCCTCAGGTCCTTCAAAAGTATTATCATGAAACACAGTATGACCGAGAGTTGCATTTGCTAGTGGCTTAACAACAACAAGGAAAAGATAATCAGTATATCTAAAACTGCTATAATTTACTTAGTGATACATCCCTTTATTGTTTGCTCAGCTTCTATATGAATTTAACTTCAAATCAACATTTGGCCTTTTGTCTCTTTGTGGCAAAACAGCCAGAATAATATTTAATTACAGCTTTTTTGTTTAATCTATCATTTTAAAAATAGAGCAGAGTATATTTTGGAGTGCTGCAGTACTTTTTAAAAAAGAGAATGCTCTTACATAAATCACATTAACTTGAAGCAAACATTCATATCATCATCTCAGTGCTTCCTCGGTGACATAATTAGGTTCCATAAAACTTCCATGATTCGTTCTTTCTGGCAACACAGAAAAAGATCCCCTCCCGTTACATGCCTGACAGATCGATGTTGCTTGCACTCCTGTTTCTCTCAAAAAGTTGGGGGGTTGGGGGGAGGGTTGGAAGAAGATATTCACAGATCGGACAAGGAAAAGATTTCATTTTTACTTTAAGTGTATCTTTAGGTTTATTACTTCCTCAAACCAATTTCCTACAAAGAGACCAAAAGCCCTCATAGATACGCACAGTGAATTTCTCATGGACTGTTTCTAAAGCCCCATTTTAATGCCTTTGGAAGCCTATTGCTACACTGGTAATGGATTTTCTCACTCTGCCAAGTTATCTGACAGCTAGCTGATAGGCAGTGATAAACTAACATGCACACGCTAGACAGGTACCTGCATGTGATTGAATTAGCATTGTTTGCATTTAAACTCTGTTTTTCACACCCTGAAAGTACACAATGAGAGCACAATCAGCAATTACAGAACCTGAGATATGAAATGCTTCAATGGATTCTCACTACCAAGATCATCCTGTGTTGGTAGCATATTCTGGTTATCTAGGTTGATAAATATGGAAATTCAGGTGACTCACTACATGCTGTCTTTGATGCTTTGCAGTCTGAGCTGAGTTTCTCACTAGGTACCATCTACTTGTCAGATAATTTGGGTCATGAGAAAACGTATTGTCAATGTCATGATGTGTTGCTGAAAATGTTAATGATTTTCACATTTTTTTCAAAAATGTTCATTTGGCAATTCCCCATAGTAACCCAAGTTCCTTAAAACCACAGGTTTCACATGTTTTCTCTACAGTCCCACTGGTCCTCATTCAGAGCCTTTTGTTACTCCTTCCTGCTCTCTCCTGCCACACTTCACCTTTGGCAAGTGCTAATTCTGGCCCCAAGCACCATCCTCCCTGTTCCATAAAGTCCCTAGATCTTGTTATCTCCAAGAGCACTACRCTGGGTTGCCAAAAGGCTGTAGATTTCAAGGCCACAAACAAAATGCTTTACTGGGAAAAAAACTTAGTCTGGGAGAGGATCATTTTGGAACAGCAGGGACTGATGCCTTGCCCAAGTGCCTTAGCACCACCACCACCCCTTCTGGCTTTGCCAGAGGTTCTTGCCTCTCTTCACGTTTACCACCGTACACATCCAAGATCCACTGGTTTAAAGACATTCCTGCTTTGATTAATAGTAAGTATTTCTGAGGAAGCTTTAAGGGTCTCATCGTTTCCTCATTCATTAACATGATGGTTGGTAAATGGCACCGCTTATTCATGGTTTGAGTTTATCAGAGAGGCTTTGTGAATACTTGCACGTTATGCTTCTTTGTCTTTAATTTGTCTTGCATTTTGTGCTTTTTACCCAACACTTGCTTTTCTTTCGCTTGCCAGCATGCAAAGCTGTTTATATCACTCAGTAGCATATTTGTCTGATGCAGCAATAAAAGCATGTGCCACCATCCTTTCAAACTGTCATCTGCTTAAAAGAAATGTCAACAGTGGCAAAGCCTGTGATACTCATCACGTTGACACTTCAGGGGTACAATTATATGGCTAGATTAAGCCACACAGGTCAATTTTTTTATGCATTAAAGCTAAATGAAGTTGAGTGTTGCAAATGGAAAATGCCTTTTACTAAACACTTCACATAATCTCTTCCTGTTACCTCAGATCCCTACAGAGAACACGTCTTGCATTAACTCACTGAAGTACCCTCTAAAAGTCCAGAAACAGTGCAGCAGTGGGAATGGTCGTAAATAAAAGGTCAGATAAAGGGGCCAGTGCATGGGTTTTCCCACCAATCCTCATGTACAGAGGTCATTTTCAGCACAGCTATGGTGGGACGACCTTGGAAAAGATGGATGTGAATTTTGGGAGACAAGAGAGAAACACCTGCAGGTGCTGATCAGAATCCAGACTGCAGCTCATCAACCTAGCTACTTTTTCAGCAAGTAATTCACAGAAATACCCAAAGAAAGCTAGGGAGAGAAATAAGATTTTATTCACCTGTGAAGGCCTATTGGCCATTCTTGCAAAACTGAGTGAAAAGGCACAAGCACTGTCCTTGCTTAAAAGAAATTATTTTAAGACTCTTTTAACTCTCCCAACTGAAGAAAACCCTGAAATAAAAGCAAATGAAATAATGAAAAAATGGTATGGAGGGAAGGTTAAGATAATTCTTTTCAAGTTTTTGACTGCTGAGAAGAGATCCTTGTCTCACACATTGGTTGTGGTAATGGTAATGAGACAGTCTGTTTTGTTCCAGAAGTCCCTTTTGCTCTGAAAAATTTCACCTTAGATTTAAAAGTCTAGGGCATATATTTTGAATATTCTAACAGTATAAGCTTCTGTATCCCAGAATAAACCTACAGGTCTAAAATTTTGCTACAGATGTGCTTCTATGTTAGCAGATAGTTTATTCTCTTTGACTGAGGTAGTAGGTATTTGAGTATCTCAGCTAAGTTTTGGTTGCAGCTCTGGCATTTATAGCATCCTGGTTCATTCGTTTACCTTTCAGGTTTCCGTTCTACATACAGTTTTCCATGTATGACAATGCAAATGGCAGGAAGGGAAAGGGAGTAGGGTCCTACTGTACTAAAAACAGCAAAGAGTTAGGGAAGTTGTAAGAAATGGTGACTCAAACTCAGATCGATGAAAGACATAGAGCTGCCAAACATCAGCTGAAGCTATCGTGGAAATTAACCCGTTTCTTCTGAAGAAGCTTTAAAGCCATGTGTCTAACAAGAAAAATCTGCCTTTTGAGAAAAAAGGTAAAAAAAAATAAGGAAACAAGCGTAGATGGTTCCTCTGGAACAAGATGACTTTGATTTATTAAACCTTATAGAGAAAACAGATCCCTTTGCAGGATGAAGTGATTAACCAAATTGTATTATTTTTTAAAGTTTTGTACCTCAAAGTGATTTTTTGTTAAAGATGCTGCACTGACAGCACAAAGAAAAAATACCATCCCTCACACCTTCAACCACAGAACATATTCAGTACAGAAAGCAATATTCTTTATATCAGTCTATGACTGTGTCCCAAGTCTATATGAAAGCAGTCCCTCCTAGGGCAGAAAGTTATGTAGTTATGTTACGCAGTGCTGTGCAAGTCACCAGTGCCAATTTTATGTCAGCTAGCTGCATACAGGTTATGACAATGCTGCAGTTCTGCTTTGGCAACCCCAGCAGCCCTAGCACTGACTGCAAAATTGTGCCCATTTGTAGCACCCAAACTAGATAAATCTGCACTAGCTTAGCCACTGCTGGGCTATGCTGACCTGCCATGTGAGCTATGCCTGCATATAGATAGCTAAATTTCAGTCTGGTGGAGGGAAACTGCTTTAGCACTGGACTTCATCTGCTAAATAATTGTGGCTTCCTAGTAGAAAGAAAAAATGTGGTGGAGTGCCAGCCCCATAACTCCTTTCTCTGAGGACGTGCTGTGTTTCAGTCCAACAGATGACTATTTCCAGCTCACCACGCACATGTCGTTCTTTAACATACCCACCGCCTCCCGCCCCTTCCCCCATGGAAAAGAACCACAGGGAACCCATTCCCTCATTTTCTGAAGGAATCCAGCACCAAGAGCTCAGCTGGTCCACGTCCCTGAGTTTGCACCTAAAAATTGCTTTGAGTCAGAGTTTAAATTTCTCTGTGTTCAGTATTAAATGGTCTTCACATAGTTCTGCAAGGACAAAAGATGTGGGAAGGGAGACAGGAGTAACAGAGCTGGGAGGATGTGATGCTAGTAAGAAGAGCAGGCCAATAGGAAACATCCTTCAGAAGCACCGGTCTGAACCCTTTCCGTGTGAGCCAACCAGCTCTCTAAAAATGAAAATTATTAAAGAGCACAGGGCTAATGCTGTAAGAAACACAACCATTCCCAAAGCAGTTTGATCACTTGGTCATCTGTAGGGAAGTGGATCACCTAGTTCTCTTGTAACACAACACACTGAATGATTTTGAAATTTTCACCTCAGATAGAGGTGCCAAAGAGTTTTGAAATTTCTAGTCATAGTATCCAGAAAAATAGGGAGTAAAATTAAGGTGCTCCAAAGTACTTTAACTGAGATCAGTAAAAGTCAAATACTTGGGTCTTAATATTTGTTTCGGAAGCTAAAAGTAGGGAAAGTAAAAATGAGAATTCAGGTCTAAGAAAAATGGGAAGAAAGAGAAAATCACATATTTGAAAAGAAAATACTTTCTAGGTTATATCTTGTAAACAGCAGCATAGTAAATTCTGGTTGTCCAGCCTGAGGCTTGCTCATCTTGATACATCCCTTTGGCTTGGGTGACCATATTTCTAACATAGAAACCAGGATATGGAGCTGGGGGAGTGGATCATCTCCTGACACCAGCACAGCAGCACTTCCTTCCTTGGGCTCCTTTACCCTGCAGTTTAGGAATAACCTACTGAGCATGCTACAGATGTTTTTCAGCACTACTCTCTTTTGAATGTCAGCCCAGCAAACTATTCAATTTCAAGCTCATGAAGAAAGACTTGCTTTTTTAATTTTTAAATGAAAAAAAAAGAAAAAAAAAAACACCCAGGAAGCAATAAATGAATTACCAGAAAGTCATCGTATTGTAATGTACCAAAAGTAAGAAAAATCTACAAAAACAAGGCTGCTCAGAGGGCAACAGGGCACTGGATGTGTCCTAAATGGATGGATGACACCAAGGGTTTTAGCTAGCCAAAGGGTGAGCAACTGAGTCTTATGGGGGGATAGGGTGTCAGTGGCACTTACAGGAAGAAAGTTTGATGCCTAAATCCCATTGTGAATTCAGGGTCCGTTTGCAAATAGCTATACTACTGGCATACAGGGCAGGGGTGGCTTTCGACAGACCTCAACTCTTACATGAACCATCTGGAGTCAAACGGTGGGAGAGACGGATGAGAATAACACCAGCTACTTTTTCCTTGCACCTATTTTATTTGGGTGAAAGAGAGCACATCTCATTGCTCTGCACTGACTACTGACAGGCAGGAAACATGACTTCCTTGGGGTTTTATTACATAAGAAACAAATCAGCATAAATTAAGTTGCTGCTTGACAGAATCCATGGTGCTGTGAGCCACTTCTGACGAAACAACAGTTGTCTCCAGGAGCTTCATTTAAAAATGACAGGAAACGATAGTGTGGGTACTGCAGGTCTTTCCAGCCACTGCAGATTAGGCAAGTCACCTTCAGCATACCCTGTATGCCAAACTGAACAGGAGGAGAAAAGAAAGTGGATGATGAAACACTGCAAATTTGCAAAACACTTAACCTGTATACAATTATCATATATAGTGCCTCTACCAGATCAGCTCTACCACTTTCCCGTCTTACAAAACAGCAGACCCATGCTGGGGATCACCACAGGACTATAGCTTCATGCAACTGGATTAAAATGTAGGATGCTGTGTAATTTTCCACAAACCTGCTTATTTAATCGGTGCTGCCAGAAAAGCCAATGCTTCTCATTTCCTGAAGAAGTTAGAGGAGCACAAAACAAAAGAAAAGTGTATTTCCTTTCTAGGCAGCCAAGGTTTGTGCAAATATTAGGGGTAAATGGCTGGCATTGAATTTTTGCTGTAGTTTTTTATCACAGTGGGCAGATGAGGTCATTAAATACAAATGGAACATACTTCCTTTTGCACAGCTGAGATTACTAATAAATCAAAAGCTTCAAAGGTTCAGAAAGCTGTAGTGATTAGGCTTTTTTTATAAAACTGTTCTCTAAACCAGCTGCTTAGGGAAGAACAAGTGGACTACCTGAACCATAAACTAATGTTTTTTAGTTAGAGTTTGATTTGAAACAAACTGAATATGAATTAGACACTGGTTCTTTTCCTGCTTTCACAGAGGGTTTAAAGAGTGCACCATCCCAGATTTCAGTTGCATTTCTGTTTTTTCAAATGCCCTGTTTCACAACCAGAGTGCTTTATCTGTAGAACATTCTTCATCTTGTATACTAAAAATATTTAAGTGCATGGCACTTGCTTTAGCTTTAAGTCTCCAACCTGTTTTTTTTTTTTCCCCCGAATTACGGAAGTCCTGGAAATGAGCTTCAATTCTGAGTTATGTGTTTACAAACAGCAGACATTTATTAGAATTATTCTTTTCTACTTGCTGTCCATCTCAATTGCCTACAGGCCTTTTTTCTTTCCTGCCTACCAATAGCCATTCTGGGATAGCTAAGTAAATTACAGTAACACTTTTAGTTCAGCCAAGAGAGAAAACACTACTCTGGTTAGCTCTGACAAAAGCCAGGAGCCGTATTATCTCCCTTGTGGAGGCTCTTTTGCAATGAACATCTCCCATGTTGGAAGTCCTGAGGAACACTGTGCAAGGGATATGCATTTCAGTGTTACTTGCAAGGAAGGGGATGCCTTTCCAGAGACATTTATGTTACATGGATCCCAAGGGAACTGCAGTTCTGTGGACTGGATTTAAGGTTTCATCCATCTGCAGCAAGTCTCACTCACCACTTCTGTCAGAAGGATGCAGACAAAATCTGTGGAGGAAATGTCATGAATGAAGGTCTTGGCTCATATTTTGATATGCTCACAGAGGTCTCGGCCACGGCCTGTACAACACAGCTGCACGTGTGCACCACAGCTCAGATCTATTCATCCCACACATTAATGCAGAGCCCAGTGCACAATAAATCCAAGGAACTGACCAGACAGAGGCAGTCCTGTAGCCATAGTAGATGTAACCAACATCCTGTGGCTCTGCGATCTGTCACACAAGCCACTATCTGCTCTTCATACTTGGGGGTTCTATTTTACATTTCTACTTGGGCTCYAATATTCTGAATTATGTTACTCTAAGCATTTCTTAAATGTAGTGCAAATGGCCACAGACAAGACACAATAAAAATTGTTTTTTTTTAATGGTGATAAAGGGCTGCCCCTAAGGAAAACATGGAGATATTGCACCTCCCTCTGTCAAAATAGATTTAGGATGGAATATATAACCTTTACATCAGAAATGAAACATCTTGCAAATGGAATTACAAGAAATGTCATTTATACTAAGGAGGCTACCCTGCTTCTGCATGAATCTTTTATTTGTTTGTGCTTGTTTCTCTTTGTAGTGCTGAGACACATATTTGTGCCTTGCAGGCTATAGGGCCTGGGTATCATCAGTAGATGGACATTCAAAGAAATGGTACATTTGCCAGGTAATGACATTCAAGCTGAGCCTGGAAATCTCGTTGCAATGATTTAACATACACAAGAATCTGGCAGAAGAGTAGCAGGATTCCATTTGAGGACTTTCACCACTTGAACCCTATGAAGCTGTGGCTGCCCCTGTGATAATTAATCTTCTCTTTTGCACACTTGAATGTTTCATGTATTTATTCTTTGCCATAAGCTCCTTTGGCTGGCACATGAAACTGAGAAAAAGAGGGAGAATTATATTCATTCCTACAACCCAGATATGGGTTTGAAGTTCATGGGCATTTCTGCCAGGGGGTTTGCCAAATGAGCAACAAGCTCATGTGGGCTTATTCCCAGTTCTCCCTAGGCCTTCCTTGCAGTTCCCTTTGTTTGAAGACCGAGCTGGAAAGAGGCAGTATCTATCTTCGGTGCTTCCATATCACCTTCTGTAGCTGCACACGCACCAGGTGCTGAGAAGTGCTCCATAAATAAAGAAATTCCCGTTCAAGCCACCATAGAGAGCAGTCATTCACCTAGCACAGGTGCTTCACATTTTTTGCAAGAGTTGGAAGCATTGGTGGTTTCATCTCTAGTCTAGCAGATGAGTTTCTAGAAGAAAAAGAAGTCTGGAGTCTAGCAGGTATCTAGCCAAATGTCAGCTACCACTACTGTAACCTTCAACAAGTGTGCAAGCCTTGCCCTGAATGCTTAGCACCCGCTGCCAAGCCAGGCCCCAAGCTGCAGCCAGCTGCTGGCACGGTTAGCTCTGGTCTCCGAGGGCTGGAGAAGGGCTGCGACAGTATTTCTTCTGAAGCTGACTTCTGTGCCTACAAAGTGTCTGTCCAACACCACCACCCGGGAGTGTTATTTAAGTACTATAAGCATKAAGGGTATTGCACAAGCAATAGAGATCCACCTCCTTCGTAACGAGCTTCCACTTTAAGATCCCCCACAGATTCAACTAACATTACAGGAAGATTTCAGCACAGGAAGTGAACCGAAAGTACTAGGCATGAGGATACAAATTAGGTAGACCAAAAGGTAGCTATAAGTGAATAACAATAGCCAGTTGAGAGTAATAAGTCAGAAAAAACTTTGCAAAGTCAAAACCAACAGTCCGTAAGGAGTCAATCAACTGATGTCGGTAAAGGCCATGTGAGAGTGAAAGAGTGGTGGTCAGTAATTATGTCTTTTCGATAGTACTATCCAAACACTCTCATTCTCCAGTCTTGGCCTTTTTCCTGTCCCTTTTTTTCAGTCAAATACGAAGAAGACAGTGGGTAACATTTTTTATTTATATTCATTTATCTCTCTTCCATGAATCGAGACAGSCCCCAGCAGATTTAAATTTTCATGGCCCCAGAGTAGAAGAAATACTTCCCGCAGTATTCTGATATGCTCCGAACTCTAGCTTGAGTGTGCAATTACCAGCCTAGTGCAGTACCTCCCTGCTTATGTTAACATGCAGATTTTATCACTATTCCACCATATAACCATGCTGCAAACATTTACTCCAATTTTGTAGACAAGAAAGAGCAATGGTAATGTGCCATTGTAATAATGTTTGCAGAAGCATTCTTGAAAAATGACAGGCAGGGAAACAAGAGTAATTGGAACTAATGGAGACAAAAATCCACAGTTATAAAGATATATGGCACTTTAGAAAATTGATTTAGTACCTCCAGCCAAAACCTAAAGGGAGAGCACATCATGTCCAGTCATTCACAATCTACTTATCATGAGTCTCTTCCTGATCGAATTGGTACCAGCATAATTCAGAGAAGTAATATAATTGACATCAGTGGTGCCACACAGGTATAAAGTCAGCGTAAGATTAGAATCAGGTTCAAGACCTTCCTTTAAAAAAAGTGAATTGCCATGCTGTGTGTTCCTTGGTAACACATAACAAATTACCAATAATTTTTAAATCTGCACGTGACTTAAATCAAGGTAGGATGTGCAGCATTTAGGCACTCTTGTATCACAACCGGATAAACTAGAAAAGGTGCTTTGGTGTTTGCTGTGAGAAAAAGAACCACACTTGCCATGGTATCAGAACTTCCTGTTAGTTCTGCCACTCTCAAACCAGCTTGGTTGCTTTGGGGAATGATCTTGATAAATCACAATCATACCTAGCATTTGCAAAGAATCCCTTGTCCATATATTTCAAAAAAAAAAAAAAAAAGAGGAAAGTATCACTGCACTTGTTTTACATAAGGAGAAGCTGAGCTTGCTGACACGCAAGCTCAGCTCACACAATAGAAATTTTGAAAATATTGAATATGGACCTTTATATTTATGCATTTAATTAAGGGATAGGAGGGAACATAATTTGAGTTCTTACCTAACAAATGGGTAGCTGATTTAGTATGTCTTTTGTCTACTCTCAACTCTAAATTCCAGCTAGAATTTGTCAGTGGGACCAGAATGCATTATCCCATTACTGCAAACAAGTTATATAGTTAGATGACTAAATATAAATGTAGTTGCTTCATTTCAACATGATACTTGGACATTATGACTATTCTGCCTCTTTATAACTCTTTCTTAGGTTGGGTATTGCTATGTAGTTCATATATACGCACAATTCAATATTTAACCTATGAACATTGGCTTAATTGATGCAACATGGGGCTAAGTTGGACAGCCGTCTCCCAAGCAAGGACTGCCATAAGCTGCAGTGGTCAGGAGATTAGCATTTCCAGTATTTTTCCATTACACTGAGGCATTCCCTCTGTCAGAATAGTTCTTCCATCCTTTTACTGCAAACCCCTGAAGAGTAATGTGTGGATTTATTGCCTGATAACAAGCAGACATCATGACTGGTATCCCTTGAGGGTTCGAAAGCTGACACACGTAACAAATTTCCTCCACTCAGTAAAAGAAAACTGTTTTGCCTAAACACATTCACTTTATAGGTACGTATGGATTTGGGGCATGCCCTTGTCATTTTTTTTAGCAGGAGTAGAGAATGCTATTGAACTTGCAGTTCAATAAGAGATTTTTGCATGTATATATTGCTTTTCCCATACAGTTTCAAAAAAATGTGCTTGCCTTTGGTGATTTGCTACAGGATTGTTTGTTTCTTTCTTCAGATTTCTCTCAGAATATGTTTTTCTGTGTCATCGTTCATACAAGAGATATGCATCTGTAAACAAAACATGCCTTGCAGGGAAATTCACCATCCTAATGGCTTGTCTCCACTGTCAGTGAAAGTAAGACCAAGGAAAAGAGCCTGGGAAGGAAGACAGCTATTTAGTCTTATAGTACTGATAAGCCACTAAATTGGCTGTACAGTGGTAGGGCAATGAAGATTATAGCAAAATTCATATGAATCTGCTAACTGTGCATGATCCACAGATTTTAAGGAAACACTGAGAAACAACTTCTCTAAGAAGTCAGGCTTTCAAATAAAACAAACTTTGGTGAGCATAGAATTCTTAAAATGCAGCTTTTTAGGGCTTCCATGATCTCCAACTCAATATTATGCCTCTGTCTTGAAATTACAATGTTCAGTTACATAAATGAGCACCATTAGGAAAATATATAGGAAAATGAAATAAAACTTCCTTGAGGCAATGACTACAGTAACATCAAAATTCCCCTATTGGTTCATTCTGGTTTTGCTTTTTTGTTTCTGAGAGATTTTTTTTCCTTTCCCAAAAGCTCAAGCTGGATAATAATAGCAGGGGAATACTCCATGGCCCAGATTCACCCCACTTTAATATGCATAAGTGACATGACGGACTTTGGACTGAATCATTGTCTCTCCATCTATCCGTCCATATGTATATATATATATAGGACAGTGTGTGGTCAGTGGATAGGGGCCTAAAGTTTGGTGTGCAGAAACTGCTCTTTGGTGTCTAAAACAAGACCCTTTGTCAGGAAAACTATTCATCACAGTGTTGCAACTGTACAGCTCTGCATGGGGTCATTAGAGCCTCTGCAGCAGTAGGTGCTTGTTGGGCTTGGCAATCTCGTAGCTGTGCCTGAGCCCTGCAGGGTGTTTGCCAGCCGAACTGCCTCAGTCTTAGGTCTGTGAACCACTGTTCTCTTTTCCAAACTACTACATGGTTCTGGCAATGGTGAAGCGTGATAGCTAGCAATGCAAAGTAGAGATTTCTTACTGTCTGTTATGTCTTTGCCCCCAGTCTTCTGACATGAACTCAGGGCTTATTAAATGGTTGAGTGAATGAGCTGTCAATCCTAAACCCATTCATGGCAGGCCTACTATCATATGCTAATTTGTGCCCATAGCTATGTGCTAGTACACCCTAAGCCTGTCTACAGTGTTGAAGTTGGAAACCATGTCTCAGATGAAAGGCAGTCTTCCAACAGCTGAGAACTGGTGCTTTTTGCACCTCCTTTCATGGAGGTGCTCGCCACACAAGTCTCACCAATAGGCTGAATTCATTGGCCTGTCTTAGCTCTAAAGTTAACTTTAGAGACGCTCACCTAGAGAGGCTGGCTGGCATCTAGTGCTGGACACGGGACTTCACATCTGCGCAGCACAGAGTGCATGCTCAGTCACAGGATGGGCCATAGGCCGCTGCTTCCACAGGCCACAGTATGTGGTTATCTAGGCATAAATATGCTCTACTGTGGCTTATGCATGGACATCAGGCTTGTGAACGTGATAGTAAGAGCTCCAGATAGCATTCTTACTGCTCACRGGCTTGATTTCCTTACATGTTATTTTAGCCATCTAGATACGTCTACCTAAACTACTTGTTCATCTCCTCTAGTATTGAAGAGAGGACAATTAATCTCCTCCTACAGTATGTATGAAGATATGTCACCTGCAGATGGTACCTGTCTCTCCCCGGTATATGTACATATGGAATATGTACATGTATACTATCTTTTTTTATGTGTGCGTGCGTGCATGTGTGTGTGTGTATATGTATATACCTACATATATACACACATATACACCTAGGTATATATGTTTTGTGTAGGTGTAGAAGCCCTGTGTAATTTGAAGACAGCTGGCTCTCTTGAACTCCACCCTCTGTGTCCAGTTCCCAGGCGGTGCAAGGTCCTTGGGGTTGGGGTCCCGGACACAGTGCGCCACTACCTGAGCCCAGTGTAGGACCCTGCCTGCCCTGTGCAGTGCAGCCTCGTCAATATTTCACCAGGTGGGCTGGACTGGGTTGGGGGGCTGTAATATGTTTATGGACTCCTCCTATTCCACAGAGCCATTCAAATGGGAAAAAAAGCAACCTGTTCAAGAAAAATAGTAACTGTATGTGCGGAGTAGACAGGCAGATAATCAGGGAACAGACCAGAGCTCCAAGCAAACTTTCAATATCTTTCTAATCTCTCTCTCCTTCCACCTCCATTTCATCCTCCTTTTTCTGTTTTGATGAAAAACTATGTAGCATAAAACCACAACAGCGCACGCATACAATTCCATTATATGATAGCCATTTCTCCAGCGTAATCATTAGCTGATTTCCTCTGTAGGCCTTCAGGGCTGACAGAGACCATTGTTCTTTGCATTAACACTTTTAAACAACACCTAAATAGTGTCTTTCCAGTAATACTCAACACCCCAAAATTGACTTCTTTCCCAAAGTTTTGGAGACCTTAGAGGAAAAGGATAAGTTAGTAGGCGATTTAAAAAASATTTGTGCAACATTAAACTCTACGAAAACATCAAAGTTGATAAATTCATGGCATTCAAAGGTCAATTTTTAAATAGAAATAAGTATTGATCTACTCCTATGGTCATGGGCTGTGCATACAAGGAAGGATAGCAGGTACGATAGCACTTAAAGAATGAAAGTATATTTATCTCTCTATGTAATACAAATATAATAACTTGCACAATATGATTGATTAGAATGATGGAGCTCAGTGTGGGTGTCTAACAGATGATGGATATACAAAATATGGAACAGGGAACAATTTTCATGTTCATTTAACTTCTTCTTTAAAGTGTTTTAAATGAATATTAGAAACTAAATCAGGGAGAACTGTCAGGGCTTGGTTGAATGATGCTCACTCAACACAGATTATCTATCATTGGGCTACAGGTTATTTGTTAAACTAATGATCTAAAACATGAGCTAATCGAAAATAACATAAAACCAAAAGTGATCATAAAAGCTGATATCAGTACGACAGACAAATCACTCCACAGGAACAAAATAAGTGTGACCTGTGTGTACGAGGTATTGGGGGGGGGTTGCCAGCAGGATTTGTCATTGGATTTCTGTTTCTCACAGATATTCATAATTAATGGTAAGCCATTTTCTGCTCCTTGAGTCTCCGGATAGCAAGTAAAACCTCAGATAAAAATCTTCAAATTAAATGGAATTGGATTTAGCCACTACAAATCAGATTGAAGAGGATATCATCGTTGCTGCTGTGTTCCCATTACAGCTGGTGATGTCACTGGAGCAGCAAAAGTGCCAATAGGATATAGTAGGTGCATAAACCAATGCAGAGCAAGCAATTGCTTCTCCAATTCTCCTGTTACACATCCCATAAACCAGCGATCTGCTGCTGCTGCTGCCGCTACCCTGGCTTTTTGTGCCTTTCCAATGAGGCTGGCACAGCCACAGGCTAAAATGCAGAAAGGGTTGCGTTTCCCTTGGCACGGGAAATAAGACGATGGCAAGAGCTGAGGCATCAGGAGTGGGCAGCCATACACATCTCAGTAAGCAAAGGGCTTTCCACTCCTTCATGAGGCTGAGCTGAGGCACCACAACCTTGGGGATATTAAGCAACTTGTAGTTCAAGCCAACCTGACCTTGATTTATAGTTCCAGATGGAAATCACTCAGTTTACTGTCCATACATATGTCATAAAAACTAAGCAAATGGAATTTCTGAATAGTTTAATAAACTACAAATCTGTTCTTTTATCTGAACCAATTCTTGGTAAATGAGATGAATCCCAACAACCTATAATACCCATAGGACACCTGCAAAGGATTTTGTTGAACAAGTCTATTAGCATATAATTGGTTAGGTTAATCATCTTTTCTTGTTTGAGCTTTTGTGACAAAATTCCCCTTTTTTTTTGTCTTGGATACTTCTGTTTTTCTGATAACGTTTCTCAAACTTGATCACAAATCTTCCTTTCTACATGGTAGCAGAAAGCACAGAAAATGCCGGTATTCCTGGTGAAACAACTCTAGAAAATAACTTTCAGAGGGGATGGAGATAAAGAAAACTGAATACTTTTATAGCTTATGAACTTCATTTTCATACCTTTTAAAGTTTAAATTTTTGGGGGGGATGTTTTTCAATTGTGCTTGTGTCATCACTGACAAGAATCTCAGTAAAACGTTATATCTTGTAATTTGGTTTTCAAAGGCAATGTTTTTCCAAAAAGCTGTTTCTCTGTCAGATGGATTCATTAATGGTAGAAAGGATAGATATAAGCAGATTTCTAAAAGCATTTGACCTAATATTATTTGCTTAAAATAATAGCATTATAAAATGTATACCCTCATAAATGTAACCCTTATAAATGGATTACAAACTGATGGAATGGTGTATCTCATATTATAGGATTAACTGAAAAAATCATCATCCAAAAGGACTGTTATCAGTCAAATCATCCAGAGATCTCTTTTTAGCTTAGTGCTGTTTAATATTCCCATCTATGACATGGAGGGAAACATGAATCATTACTCGTAATGTTTTCAGATGACATAAACATTAACGGTTTGGGAAATAATTATAAGCAGAAGTCAGCTCTACAGGATGATTTGTATTCCTTGCTAATCTGAGCTCACATAAATGGAAATCTTCCAAAGACAAGAGTTGAGGGCCTGTGGAAAAATCCATGGGGCTGTGAAACTTGTGTGAAAACCATAACGAAGTTGTGAGGACATGAATAATCCTGTCTTGAGTATAAGACTGTATTGTGTGTCATAAATAAGGTATAGAATATACACTGAACAATAAAGGGGAAAGAAAATACTGAATAAATGCCAGTAAGTGAGCAAAATCCATTCTAATCCACTAAATGAGACAGAGGTCTTGTGAAAAATTTGTTTGTTCCTTTAACATAATCTTACAATTTTAAGCTAATCAGATATGGTAAAATCTGAAAGAATCAATTGGTGCATATTCTCATGAACAAAACTCCATATCTCTCTGACTAAAAGGGCTTGAAATATTGATTGATCACAAATATTTGTACAGCTTTCATGGGCAAGAAAGTATGTCTCGGTTGCCTAATTTAACAAATTGTAGGTATTGATACAAAACTGATACTTGAAGTTCATTATTCTTCATTCTTCTGCTTAAAATATTTTGGTCTTTTATCATAAAAAGGAAACTCTGCCATTTAACATAAATAACAAGCCTCAGAATGCAGAATGATCTTCCAAAGCAAACTGGTCATGAATGAACAATGCACCCATGGAAAACTGGTGGTTGCTTTAGCAGGTGGAAATTTACATCAAGGGTATTGATTCAAACAAAGTATTTCTGGTTTTCAAACGATCCATTAACCAACCATTGGGATAAAAATGTAARCTCTATAAATGAAAAGTTTATCTAGTGTAAGTGTATGCAGGGACATCTGCAAGTTTCTTTCTGCACCCAGCCTCCTACTTCTTCGATAGGCAGAACTGATTATAACTGAAGCAGGACGACAGATCATAACCAGTTTCTGAATCACATGAATCGTAAGGAAGTACTAGTGAAAGCTGTTTTCAGGTTTGGAGGAGAGGGAACAAAAATTATCTAAGCCCTTTTAACACAAGCAAAATAAAAGTGCTAACACTGAAAGGCCTGATTCATTTTTCTTTTTAGACAAGTCTTGCATTTAGAGCTCCTTTCACAGAAGACAATCAGCAGAAAGGAGAAGAGGAACAAGATGATTAAGCAGAAGGAAGTAGCCCTTATTGAATTATAATGAGATTCAGGGACAGAAGACTGTAAGCAAATAAATAGAAATATGCCAGCAAGTTATAGGGAGAGATTTAGCTGATTTATGTTCTCTTGGATGTAAAAAGTACACAAGTCAGGTGATTGTTTTGGAGAAGACATTTTAAAGGTAAGGGTCATTCAAATCATAGCAAGCTCTGGGCTGCTAAATTTCTCTCATGTCTGCCCTACAATTTGCAAAACAACCAAGAGGAAAATGTGCTTGCATTTGTACTACACCAGTGATGCTCTCATGAATGGGCACCACAGAGAAAACTTAATAAATTAAAAGTCAGGGAGGATGGGACATGGATTTGTAGAAAGCTACGCGAAATTCATCAGTTTGCTTTGAAATCTGACATTGCTCAAAAAAATGAAGCAATGTGTATCTCTGATAGTAAGCAATGCTTAAAAAACTACCATGGTATTCCAAAATGATTCCTCTTGGTCCTTATGAGTTTTCTACCTCTGATGGGTGCCAGGCGAAGAGGAATAAGCCTGACTTGCTCCAGCTCCCAAAAGGAAGGGCATAAAGACATTGCATCCATTATTTCCCCTTATGGGTGTCAGATGCAAAAGAAAAATCCGCAGAAAACTAATGTAGATGAGCCCAGATTGCAGAACTGCAGAGCAAATGGCTATGATGCTCCCTGACAGCAGCAGGGAGTGACATTTCAGAGAGACTTGCGGGCTCTGCTGACAGCACTGTGCTCCTGAAGAGCTCTTAGGCTACTGTTAAAAAGCTTAATTGGAAAGCTTGTTCCTGTAATGGATTTGAAAACTGATGTTACGTAAATGTTCAGTGCTCATTGTCAGCTTTGTCAAATATGGTTGAAAAATGAGGGCCGAGAAAGACGACCCTGGCAGGTTCTGGTTATGGAAAACAAAAGCTTGTRGTGGAACTAGAAGCAACAAGAGCTGAAACCGGGAACGCAACAGATCTCTGTCAAATATGTTGGCTGAGAACCACCATCACTGAACTCCATAAATGCCATTCAGGATCTCTAGAAAATATTACTCTGTATTTGAGGGATTTTTGTTTATGTGGAGTGTTGTTACCATTATATCCTAGAAGCAAGCTTAAACCAATCACCCTAGTAAGCAAGGGTTTAGAAAATCTCTGTATAGAATGAAATCACTCCCTGAGGAAAAGAATAGCACACATTACTGCAAGAAAATGTTTCAGTGTCATTACTATGCAGGGCTGTTCAGCTCCTTAGACAAGGGCTGCTGTATGTGTGTTTTCTTCCTCTCTCTTGACTGCATCAAAATTCAGTTAGAGAGTCATGTTTTGCCAACCAGGTTCGGCAGAACAGAAAATGATACCCTCTGCTGTACAACATAAAATTATAGGCATCAGATGTTGTAAGCATTGTAATGCCACAATAAAGCTACAAATAACAGGTAGAGAGGATACTTTCAATCCTTATAAAATTATATAGAGAGAGCTCGGTTCTTTAATAGTAAGGGCAAGCATGACAGGTGTGTCATACAATAGAAATATGTAGAAATAGAAATTTTGCATTCCTTGCCCATTTATTTTGGTATGTTCATCCATGGCACTGGGCAGTAAAGTAAAATGACATGGATTATGCTTGCCAAAGTTATGACACTGTATAATAATTATAAAACTCTCCTTACCCATTTGTATTGACTGGTACATTATTTCTTTGACTGATGAATAAAATATCATTAATCTATTTATTGTCATAAAAAGAAAGGCTAAATGAATATAATTTCCTTTTGTAGATGTACATTTGCAGCATCGTTTTGAAATATGCTGTCAGAATAAATACTGCCTAGAGTTTAAGATCATTCTTATTCTGAAAAAGTTATTTTTTTTGAAAATGTCAGAGCTGATCCAATTTAAGCATGCTTTTCCCCTCCTTCTTCCCCACAAAAAAAACATAGAAAAATACTGGAGAAATATGATGTCTGACATGAAATACCATAGCTTTGCTTACAATGAGCCATTACTTTTTCATAAACTCTAAACCCTCCACACAGTGATGGAAAGTCTTAAAATATGCTTGAATACTACATTTTTCATACTGGATTTAGCCTGGATGTGAAACACGGGATGTGAAATATCCCTTCACTTCCCCCTACCACTGGCCATTAGGTAGTAGGGATAAAATGCTGTTGCTGACACTGTTTCCATTTGAAAGACTCAGACCTTTGACAGTGCCGGGAGCTGCAGCCCTGAGCTCCAGTAATGCTTATATGTTATCAGATGATATACTGGCATTACTACAGACTGCATATTTACTTGTAAATGGTATATTTAGTATCTCACTTTAATGGCAAAAAAGAAACCCCAGTCCAGGATCAGGCAAACCTGCTGGGGCTCATTTAACCAAGAAGGATTTTTCTTAGAATGGAGCAGACAATTTGACTGCAAATTCACAAAAAGGCACTAAAGTATTCATTTTCAGTTCTACCACAGTATTTCCCGTAGAAAAACATTTAGACACGAAGAAAATGCAGAATACAAATATGTTTTCCATTTTATCTGTACCTTCCCACTTACCTAGGTTAGAGGACAAGTCTTGTGCCCTTGTGTACAACAGAAACAATTACTGCAACACTGCAGTTTGTTTAGAGTGATATTTTCTGACTACAAAGTCATCTGAATCCCCTGGTTTCTCTGCTTGATGCTGAGCTTTGTCAAGTGGATCATTTGGCTTGCAGAGCAGCAGACAGTAGGGACAGATCCGGGCTGCAAAATATTTGTAACCTGTGTTCAAATGTGAAAGCTAGGKGTGGTTAAGCCTAAAATTTGGAATCAGCCATTTTCTAGATGTAAGTACTATGATATTTCTATTGCTGCACAGTAACTTTGAGGAGAAACACTGAATGACTATTTTGCCTTCTAAGGAGCGTCCACATGCAGAATTGTAAAAGGCTTTCATCCACCAAGGTAAAACGAAACAAGTGGTCACATTATTTGTAAAATAAGAAACAAAATATGCAGTTCAGGCACTATATAGTTCCATTAACCTGAACTCAGATGCTTGACTATGTTTCTTTGCATGTTATGTCACAGAGACTAGGCTCAGTATTAGCATTTTGATGTCTTGCATGAGAAAAAAAAATCTATTTTTTCAAGGCTTGAAACTGATAGTTGAATAAAAGGCAGCAATTTAATGATAGACTAAATCCTGCTTGGAGGTTGTGCAGGTCAATATAGTGAAATACAAGACCCTCCACTTTCAAATGACTAACTAGGCCTGACTGAAACTTTGAAGAGCTGAGGATCACTGGCCACGTACAGGTCCCAGCAGCTTTTTCATGAGGTATAAGAAGCACTTGACGGTGTCAGTCCATTTTCTAATACATTGTAGCTTAGAAACCTTGAATTGTGGTTTTATTCATAGGGCAAGCTTGTCTTAAAATTAACAGATTAAACTGTCTCCTCACTTTCTGTTAGCACGGAGACCCAGAGCCAGGGCAGCCTGAGGACTATGCAATGCAAGTGCTGGTGCTTTACCTGTTCTGCAGCACGCTAGATTTGTTCTTCCATAGTCTCCAGCAAGGGTCTGATGTCAGTCGGATAAAGTGCAATAGAAAAAAAAAATTGTCAAAGCATGAAATGGAAAGCAAGTGAAGAAAAACTTGCCCAGCGTGTCCTCTTCTTTTGCCAACTCTTTTTCAAAGCAACAGGATACAGTAATGGAAAAACAATATTTCAAATGCACTCTCCATACTAAAGGATTGGATTCTGCTATTCATCCCTGTCCCCACATGAACATCTCCACTGAAGCTGAGTTAACAAGGTAATAACCACAAAAGATTAGGTCTTAACTCTGTCCTAGCTGTGTGAGAACTCAGTTTGTGGTTTCATAGCAATTTAAGCTGATCTAAACTAAGAGTATCACAGTGCTGCACACCAGCCCCATGATTGCCTCCTTGTCTGTGCTGGCACTGTTGTTCATCCAGGTGATATGTTCAGGGGGCTCATCGCACCCCCAACTGAGCAGTTCTTCATTTTGCTGCATTGCTTTCCAGCTGGATGCTCTCCTGATGCTAGCCCAGTGCTGGGTCCTACTTGTGCCAGATGTGTGGCCCGTGGAGCAGAGGAGATAAGGAAGGCAGAAACGCAGCAACCCCAGCTGGCCATTAGACACTGCTGTGGCAATCACCCACAACCTCCCCTGGAAGGTAGGAGACTTGATTTCCAACCCGCATTTCTGGGAAGTTCCAGGGAGTTTATAAAGAAAAACCCAGAAAAATCCAGGGAGCAGAAGCTGAAACCTGGCACTGCCCACCATCTCCTTAGTTGCCGCTGTCTCTCAAAAAGACTATAATTTTACACCAGCGGTTTAGACAAGACGCCTTAAAACAATCCAAATTGATGCACATAGCGCTCTAGAACTTTACAGTTATTGACTAGTGGTGTTGTGAAAGAGCAGATTTTTCTCATTAGTGGGTAGAAATCAACATAATTTCCCCCCATTTGGGGATTAAGTAAGGTAAAACTCCTGCCCTCCTGAAGTCCTTGGGATTTTAGTTAGTGATTAAGTCAGAACTACACCAGTAAAGTTTACTACATTAGACTGCCAAAGGAAATGGAACAATGGGCCAGATCCTAAAGCCTTCCAGGGTTCCTTTTTCACAGTCTACACAGAACTTCAACGTTTCTTCCAGCAACAAAAATAAGAAAAAAATAACTGGGATTAAGCACCATTAACCTTATATTTAATGGTTGTTGTGTTTATTACTCCGTCTTCTCACACCAAAAATAATAAACATTAAAGTGGTAGTTTTTCCAAGAATTAAATCAGTGAAAAGAAAATAAGTGTATGATCTTCTGCAGAATCATAAATACTGTTGGCTTTTAAAGCATTTTAAAGAAATATGTGTATTTACTATGTTTAAATCAACATAAACAAATCAGTAATCCAGAAAAATGGGTTACTTATGACATTCATTTTTCCAATGCATTTTTAAGCCCTCAGGAATATCCATTATTTTGTGTTCAGACCTCTTTGGTTCTTTGCAACTCTTTTTCTAATTTCCTTAAGACTCTGTTTCTAGACATAGAGCTATTCTGTAAAAATGATAAATCGGCCTGTTAGAGATATTTCAAAACTCTATTCTTCATGTCTATCTATAACACTGCAGTGCATGCTTCTTGGAAGCATTAATAGTTGCATTTTATTTTACCATATAAATATTTAAGGTTTGTAATTTCTCTGTTGTTGACACTGCCAGTGCCAATGCAATGTAATGTTTCATTATCTGTTCCTAGTATACACATAATCTTGTCAGACTTTGTTTCCAATAAATATAGCGTGATATATTTTGAATATTTGAATAGCTGAGTGCATTCATATTGCTTTCAGTCATGACCTGCTTACAAATTCCCAGCTAAGAAGTACAGCTACATGGAATAATAACCTACAAGTATTGTGCCAATATATTTTCATTAGTCAGTGACACTTAGCTGCAAAAAAAATTTTGAGCTACATCCTTCAGAAACAAATCATCTTGGCTGCTGGATTGCCACATTAGGATGAGCCACCTCTAGAACCCATACTACTATTGTTTTAAAGTTGTAAGTGGGTAGTTCAAATTTAACCTGCCCATTTCCATTCCTTCTTCAGCRATTTTCCAATCTCTCTTTCTCCTTCCTTTGAGAGTTTCCTTTTGCAAGAACACCCTGGAGGAACGGTGGCTGTCTTAGCTTTTCTGCGAAATCGGTCTCAGAACACATACTTATTAGGGGTGTCTGAATTTGAACTGGCTGTGAATTTTGTATTATTCTGTGCCTTTCCAAAGCCTTCAAGGTGTTTCATCAAATGTGAAGATAATTTGGAGAAAAGTCTCTTCTTTCATACTAGATTACAGAAAAGTTTAGGTAATATGGGAGCACTTTCTGAGACTTTGACTGCTGCCATAAATAGATTTGACATGCTACTGTGTGGGAGGTACCCAGGCTCCACTGCAGAGGAGAGAAGGCAAAGGGGCAGGTAAAAGTTGTGACTGTAATCCTCTAGATAATACAACATAAACTGTGACAAACGAGAGCCCTGTCTCACCTCACAAAACAGGCACCCAAAAGCAAACTGCCCCCGACCCCCTCTGAGCAACCCCCAGAGACTCCCCTTCCCCACCTGGCCACTGTGCAGCATCGTGGATGCTCAGTTGTCTGCTGATGCGTTGCTTAATGTTCGTGATCAAGAACATGTAATCTGAAATTAAGTTTAATATTTTTTTWAAAAAAAATCCAGTTTTTGGAATTGAATGACTATAAGGAAACACTGTCTGTCATTGAAAAAGGTTTCTGGCTCACACTGAGGCACAATTTAGAAAAATGACTTATATGCATCCTACAAGCTCAGATCCCCAGCAGAAAAAAAAAATTCTGAATGTTGTCATTAAATTTCAGGATTTTCAACCTGAACTCAGAATTGTTGAAGTATAGTTTGCACTTTTTGAATGTTTGGGCTTTGGGCAGCACTGCTCTTAGGACCAGCTCCTTTCTGAGGGCTCATAGGCACGGCCTTCAGTATTGCATGATCATTCTGAGGTATCCTGTTTTTTCTATTCCATTTGGCACTTTGGTCTACATGGATAATTTCCCATATATTCTGGAATTTCTAGACACACAGCAGCCAAGGCAGAGTTATCCTACAGTGACTCTGACTGAGCATCCTGGACTCCCTCACTGCATGTCTGCACTTAAGTCTGACAGTTTCAGGAAACTGGACTTACGGCTTGGATGGGATCCAGTGATGACTGCCTATTGCTCTGTAGCAATTCTGATAAACACACATGCATTTCAGTCATATAACTCATCCACAGGGGTCCAGCAATTCAAGGAGGAGTCCAGCCCCCTTCTGTGTCTGAGCTATCCTGTTCATTCATGGATGTTCAGAAAATCTGGCTTGCTAGCAATTTCAGAGGCCCATGAAAGTGTGGTTTCCTGAGGAACTGGCCTGTACATATTGAGTAAAACCTCTGCTTACCTGAACTGTTCCTCCAGTGTTGTCCTTTGAGACTCCTAATTACCTGCTGTGTGCTTTGGCCTCTAGCATAATGGCTTGTCTGCTGTTTATTCTTTTCTGCCATCAAAGGCCGGACTATGGAGAATTCAAGAGTTAATTACACAGGGAAAGAACTACAAAGATACCTAGTTGCCACACTGAAAAATGTGTAAAACTCCAAATTTAGATTACAGGTAGATCCTCCTCAGCCATCCCATTGGCTCAAGTAGGGACATTTCCCAGCAATATAAATGTCTTCCACTTTCCAGGCATGCAACTAGCCAAGTCCCAGGAGACAGGTTATAGATGAGGTGTCCTTTAGTGGCAGGTGTATTGAACATCTGCAGCATCAGGCCTTACAGAAAATACAACAGGCTAGTCAGATTTTCTTTCTGCCCAATAGTTCAGTGTTGAGGGACCAATTAACACTGGGATAGGGGATACCCAGATCCAAATCCCTCTTCTTTATCTGGAGTTAAGATTGAATTCTGTATATTTCACAGATCATAATCAAACTTCTTTTTCATAGATGGGGTCTCTAACCACTAATACCTTCTATTTGCTGCTGGGTGCAAGCAAGGAACTATCTAGAGTTGGCACCAGATCTTCAGAGAGAATCCATGGTTGTGTATACCAAGAAGGAAATAAAAAGCCTCTCCTTTTTATAAATCTTTATCTTTATATATAGACTTCTTTATATATAATCTTTATATATAGACTTCTTTTTCACCCCACACTCTTTAAGTAATGAAGTAGGAATCAGTTCCAAATGTTAGGTTTCCGGTCAAATTTACAGTGCTGAGTGTGAAAATACCCCTGAGGCTCTGAAATACACAATATTTTTTTTTAATTAAACTTCATGTTGGAGAAGAATATGAAGATCTGCAAGACTAGAGACTATCTTACTAAGAACAAAGTAGAAAGAGAAAGGCACCTCTTTTGTACCAAGTAACTCACCAGGCAACATCTGAGAGGAGTGGGCAGAGCAAACAGGCAAATGGGTACCTTGGTGGCACCTGCTTCATCTCCTGCATAGCTGCCTGTAACACACACAGCTGCACAGAGGATGGCATTTGCCCTCAGAGCTCTCATACACCAGTTTGAACATAATTTGGTTCCTTCCAGCTTGCTATTCAGCTCAGCTTCTCTCTCCTTGGAAATCAGCGGTTTTCTTGCAGTGATGTTTTAATGGGTGGCCTGGGCTTTACTGGGCAGGCTGGTGAATAGCCACAAAACAAGTGGTAATCTCTTCCCTACAGGGTCATACATGAATCCCATTTAGATTTGCTATGGTGAAAGGGGAAGTCCCTCATATGGTATTAATGTGTTTTGAAAAGATAGCGCATGTTTATCATACAGTACCAG
The DNA here is from genome assembly GCF_003343035.1 of Apteryx rowi. NCBI lineage: Eukaryota > Metazoa > Chordata > Aves > Apterygiformes > Apterygidae > Apteryx > Apteryx rowi. Next base: position 287,910 of record NW_020448241.1, read on the forward strand.
CAGCACTCTTTTATTGTATTAAGTAAAGCCCAGCTTAGTCAGGACTCTTTCTCTGAATGCAGTACCCTTTTAAAGGTGATATAAGCTATTTATACTGTCTTCGGAGGAAAAAAATTGTGCAGATATCTACTATCCAAAGACAGATATACTTTCTGTCCCAAGAGGCAGACCAAGGGCTTGATCTCTTGCCAAATGAATGCAAACACATCAGATGATGAATTAACCATGATGGGGAAATACAGTAGAGGTGGTGATGAAGCATAAAAGATTTGGAAATCTCGGAAAGACTATTTAACAAAGACTAATGTACAATATGATGGGGAAAGGAGCAGGGGACTTATTTGGGGCCTAAGGCAGATGTTTTTATCTTCACTTGCTGTAGACTTCAATTGGTTTAAATATTTATTGGCTAGAGTATTTAATACAAATTTTTTTTGCTGTCCAACGAAATGACACAAAGAAGAGCTGAGTAAACCTAATCTTTATGCATTTAAAAAGTCAACCTTGAACTCCTTTGCAGCTTCCTTGGGAAGTCACTTTCCTTGCAGAAATTCTGACCATGTTTGTTTAAACCATGGCTGTGGCTGCAGTGAAGCAGTGCCTCACACAGCAGGCACCCACAGCTCAGAGGTGTCATCTGAACTCTCCTTGAATCAAGTGAATAACTTGCGCAAAAGGAACTGTAATAAGAAAACACAATGTAGGGGTGGACTCAGCCATTTGGGTGGTTTCAAACCCTGAATTCAGATCCTGCCTTCCGCTTCATTGCCTTCAGGTTTGGTCCAGGAGATACCGCCATGGCTTGAAGGCATTCCTCTTGAGTCAGTCCATCGTGGTGCCTAATTTGTGCCACAGGATGCAGTTGTGTTTGGCAGCCAAGTTCAAGAAATATTGTCACCCCCTGTTTTACTGTGCCCCAGGTGGAAATGTTTGTCTTTACTCTCTACAGCCTCAGGAGTGGGAATTTTATGCAAACAATCAACTGAGCTCTTCCTATGTCTTCATCTGGGTTTGTAATGATGCATTTCAAATCACTGAATGCTCCTTGGCCTGAAAGTTTAGCATCCAAATCCACATTTTTTGTGGAGTCCAGGGTTCTCTGATCCACCAGAAAGGTACTGTAACCTTGAGTTTGAGTGTGATTCAGGTTTAAACCCACCACTGGTTCCTTCATAACTTGGCTGAAGGAGTGGCCTTAGATGCAGATGTAGCACGCACATCTTTTGCTGTAGAATAGGAATATTATTGGTAGAAGGGCAAAAGAGCTCTGTTTTGACAACTAGTATTTCAATGGTATGGAACACCTTTTGTGAGCTGTGCAGTCTATAAAGCCCTGGTAAAGAACTGCAGCACCAACTAATAATGTCTAGCTCTGTGCAGCAGTGGCTGCCTAAAACAGATCTGATCATTAGTGGGAAACACTGTAGCAAGCACTAATCAATGCAATTAACATGGTTATTTAAACTTTTTGCTTACAAAGTAATTGGGAGGGGAAAAAAAAATGGAGTTATGTGAAAATTAGCCAGCTATCCTGTACCTCTTCTTCTTTTGCTCCATTATTTTAAATCTCCTTATTACCTCAACAAAACATTGCCAAGGCATGGGCCAAGGTATGTGGGTTGGTATCCTTCCAGATCACATTTTCACAATAACATTTTCCCTTTTGYCATTAAATCTCTGACATAGCGACATTGCCTAGAAAAAGGAGAAATAAAAAGCAAATAAAAGTAAAATGATTCTTCTTATGAGTTCTTATTTTGGTTCTAAAGGTTTCTCTGAATAAAAATGGTTTATTCAATTAGCTTATTTCCACAAAGGTTATAAAAAGCAGAATCTAAATCAGTAATTTTAATGGCTACAGGATTTGCTGAGGTTTTTTTCTCAACAAACACACTGAAATTCATACAAACTAAGTTGCTCTCAAATCTTTGTCTGAAATATAGTATCTATAAAAGAATTTTTGCCACATTATTTAAATCCTGATTTCCTCATAAGGTAAATGAAAATTGACTATTCTCTTCAGAAGGGTAAAGAAAAATGGTTTGCTGTTAAACTAGTTTATACGAAGGTGGTGAGTGGAGGTTTGTTTTTGGGTTTTTTTTTTTTTGAAGCTTTTTGTTGCTTGCAAGAATCAAACTGCATCGCTGAAGCAGAAATCTTATGGGTGTTCTTCTGGGCTGCTCCACTCCCCGTTGCCCTTTGCTCCCTCACCAATCTCTGTGCAAGGCTGTGTGAAAACAATACACTGATCTGGCCCTAAGCGTCCTATCTCAGCGTGTTAGAAATGGTGCTCTTTCATTCAGGGAATCTGAAAAATTACAATAGATAAGTTACAAAATGAAAAATGGATGTTTTCAAGACAGAACCCAYTCATTAACTGTTAGGAAGCTGGGGAGAAAAAAGACATACTGGGAGCTTTCTTGGCCTTAAACTCTATGGATCATAACTGCTGTTTAGATACTTTTCAAGTTARTGGCAAGCCAGAAAGAATCCATTTGGAAAAGGTGGTTTTTAACGGACACACAGATTCAAAACGTGATTTCTGTTTGTACCTGCAGTTCACTCAGCAGTTCAGGTTTTTCACACAGGTTTGTGTTAATAATTCATACAGACACAAACTCTTACACATCTTACAAAAATAGAGCACAGTTGGATCTGTGCATTTACCATCTATTCTCTGAATACAGCTCAGAGTAAAGAAGTTTTGAGAGCAGAAGTAGAAATCATAAGGAAGCCTCTATGTAAATTTAGCTCTTAATGTGAAGAATCTGAATGCACAGTGAAGTCAGACATATGGATAGTATTCACATTCCTTTTTTGGTTGTTTGCCTTAAATTCCTGTGGAGGACCTTAAGGAGCTCTATCTCATCTTGTATCCTCTAAAGGTCCACAGAAGAACCATTTTGATGGTCTCTGTGAATGTATGTGGTTTATTGGGTAGAAACAAAATAATTGTATATATATATATATATACACATACATACATACATACATACATACATATAAAAAACTGTGCCAGCCTTCCAGGTGTAGCCTGAAAGGAGTAATGGAGGACTGGCTCCTTTTGCCACCCAGCAGATCATTGGATGTTGTTATTATCATACCCTAGCATCATCATTGGGGATCACAGCTGCTTGTCTTAACATATCTAATTAAGTGCAGATGAGGAAATTGATACTCCTAATCAAAGCAAAGAAAACAAACTAAGATTTTCAGTATTAATTTGCTGATCGTGCTGATACAAAGCTCCTATATAGTCTGGGCATGAGTTTTTCCAGCATGGACTTTTTAACTATTGGGGCTGATTCAAAGCCCTTTGCAGTGAATGGTAATCTCTGAATTACATGGTAGTGTCTTCTTTGACTTAAATGGGCTTTGGATCAAGTCCATAATGAATTATTGCTTAATATGTTTTACAGCCAGGATTAAAAATGGTAGGTAAACCCAGAAAAAGAAAAGGAGGTGTGTTACAAAATTCTGTCACTTGATTTCCCATTACAAAATTCCCTATTTAATAAATAATTTTGATTCAGATTGCAACCAAGTGCGGTCTAATCAAATCTCTCATTGTTAAAACAAAGCCTTTTCATGACACTCTGCATTAGTTGGGTTCCATTTTTATGGAGTAGTATTAATAGTGTGGTATGCTAGAATTGACTGGGTTATAGGAATACTTCTATGCCTATATCATCACAATAATCACCTGTACTTAATACACTGAAGTGAGTGGCTAAAGCTATGAATAAAACAGAAAATATGTTCAAAATCCAAAGGATCTCATTAGCCTATAGATCATATCTGACCTAATTAATAGCCTTTTATGTGTGAGGATAAAGGTTTCCAATTTTTGTATTTCTTTCAAGTTAATAGGGTTAATGTAACCATCCATGTGACATCTAAACCTTTCTGAAAACTTGTAAATATGAAGCTCTTATAGCCTACTATCACTCCAGAGGAATTAGCATCACATAAGACACAGGTCATAGTCAATGTATTTAACAATAAGAGAAAGTGTCAGGCTACTGAAATCAAGATGTTGCAATCCTTTCCAGAGGTGCTCAGAATGGCCTTCATCCATCTCTGGAAAGGACTGGCAACACCTTGATCCTTAAAAAAGGAAAGTTATAAGCAAGGTGATTTGGACAATTGGACTCCCAGCTGGTAGCAGGGACTTTCTGCTTGTCTTGAGGGAACTCTAGACCTAGCCCAGAGGGATAAAACACACAAAACTATTTCTTAATCATTTCTGCTAAGCAGGAAAGGCAGTTTCCCCCGCAGTCTGCCAGCCGCTGTGAAACACACAATTTGGTACCTCGCTCTCTTGCCTTCTGCAGGCAAGCCTAGGTACCTAATGTGGAAACTGTGAATCCACTAGGCTTAAATGTTAAGCATTGCTGCTCTGAATATTGCATTACTTAATGGCTCCTCTGGGAGTGCATATCTAAAAGTGATGAAATTTTACTTCTGTGGTCTAGGAGGCAAGGCATAGGCATTTTCATCTCCTCTTAGCAGTGTCTGAACAGGAGAAATGTAAATAATGAATCTTTATGCTGACCCAGTGATGGCCTCTCAGCCTGTGAAAGGATTTACAGTGAGCTGTATGTTACTTACAAAGAATTTTGGCTGAAACCCTGCTATTGTCTGAAAAGTACCTTTAAAGTGGCATTTTCAGTTCCATCTTTCTTTCTAAGTACTCTGCATCAGATGGGTCAGTTAGCAAATGCAAACAGCTTGTTTTGTCCCCACTGCCATTTCTGCCAACTTAGCCAGAGATCTGAGAATCAAGCAGCGTTGTTTTGTTTCTTTGTGCACCATCAGCAGTAATAATGGCTCTCCATCTGCAACCTTGTTAACAAAGCTATTGATGGTGCATGAATCAGCACAGTCGTCAGTTCTCTCCCAATTAACTGATTTGTTCCACAGATTTTACAGGAAAAAGRAAAAAAMCCACAAAATAAAACAAAGAAAAGAACCAAAAGGTTAGYAGTAAACTGAGATGACAGGATACAGACACAAAGCAGCAGGTCCCCCGCAAGAGAAGGACCTTTACAACCCTGAATCCCACTCAAAACTCCAAATGCACTGCAGACTCAGAAATATGTTATGAAGGGTTATAAAGTTGGGATGCACCACCCTGCTGTCTCCAAGGTCCGAGCTGCCTCTGTCAGACAGCAACAGCAAAAGATCATCTGGTGTTAAAGGCTTCAGCAGAGGCCAGACACAGCYCCAGTCCTCACCTGGAATAAAGTGGCCCACACACATACTAAAGTGTTGGCTTAAATTTTACCCAGCKTTCTGAGAAAACAAGGTTCTGTGTGTGCATTTAAGTGCTTGTACCTCTTTACTTRTTCCTAAAGCATTTTAAACTCAGGGGACAACATCCACATTTAACATATGGGCAGGCATCTCAAAGATGCTGTGTTTTTACCAAATTCATGAAGATCTGTGTTTGGCTCAGAGAGAGAGGGAGGCTCTAACTGACCCCATGCAAGGAAAGGCAAGCGGTATGCACCACCCGCTGATCAGGTAGCAGCGGATCCACACTGGAAAGGCACATCCAGAGGGCTCTGCTTGTATACAAAACTTCATTCTGCTCTTGCACCTTCTTGGATATCAGAGAACTTGACTGCAGGTGCAAAGCTGAGGGACCTAGGCTGTATTAGTGCTTCTGCTCATGGTACTAGGGGCTAACTTTTGTGGTGATGAAAGAAATCTCAAAAAGCTTGGAGCAAAAGATATGAGAGATGTGAATTTTACCATTCATCTCTATGGATTATTAATACTGAAATCTAAAGGTGACAATTTAATTACTAATGTTAATGATTTCAGTGCAAACAGTTTTCATCAAAACATGCAGCCATTTGCTTTTCTGACAATCTCCAGCTGCTTTATCCTTCTGCACATCTTATTTTTGCCAAAAGTATTAAACTTCTCAAACTTCTTTTTCCCCCATCTTCCATAAGTTCTACAGTACTTGTGCATCCTGAGGACAGGAAACCCACAGCATCTTGGAATCTGAAGGTGCAGTTTAAAATATTTTGAATTTAAAATCAATATGAACAGCCTAGGGAGACTGTGATACTGGTTGCATTCATTGGCTTTTTGGTCCGCCACATGAGAACACAGCAGAAACATGGTCATCACTATGAAACTCAGCAAACTCTGACTTACAGGCTATTCTCAAGGCAGTCTGCTAMGTACTTTTTTGTATCTTGTAGGCAAAGGCCCTAGAAATTTATTTTATCCAGTATGGGATTTATAGTCTGTTAGGAATTTCCCTTTTTTTATTATCCAAAATTGCTCTTTTTTATACACACATATAAACACACATGTACTCCCACACATGCCTGATTAATTTTGATATATAGTTCTCACAGTGAAGAATTGTTTACTGGGAAAGATTTTTGGRAAAAAATTGCAATATTATTCCCAGGACCCTATATTGCCAGCTAGAGCTAGAGTGAGAATCCATCAAATAGACAGATGCATCATCATTTTCCCAAAACACTATCAGGTATGATCATCACATCAGCCTTTCATTTATCATTACTTAGAAACAAAGATTTACTCCAAATCCTGCCATTTCCCATAAAAAATGAGTTATTTATTTGCCCCTGTCAAAATAAATATGGGAACATTAAAGCTGTTAGCATTTGCCTCCCTCTAATTCAATACATGTGACTTTATTTGAGGATATGACCCAGTATCTCAGACAGAGATATGTTTCATGTTTGTTAAAAAGAAATTAGTWAAGTTCAAAGTTAAAATAGTGGTTCCTTCAACATAATTTTGTGATGATGTTAATTTTGGCCTGAATGAAATGTAATTTATCACCATTAAAGCAGAAAATGGAAAATACTCTAATTAGATAATTTTCCATAAAAATATTGCTATTGAACAAGTAAAGTTAAAATGTTTTACTACATTTTACTGTCTTAGTGTGCTCATTTAAAATTAAGGTGAAATAAGAATTTTACAATTGTATTTGAATTTTTTTGGGAAATCATCCAAAAAGTCTTGTTTTGGAATATTTCTTCAACGTGTTCTTGCTAATGCAGAAATGGTTGAGTGTCCTGAAGTTATGTGTTGTCAAGGAGTAACAGGGTGATGTGTTTCTTTTTTTTTCAGAATCTGATCAATAAATGGCAGCTTCATCTGTTAAAAGCAGAAGAAAACAAGTGACTTCAACACACAACACATTCCCGTGAATGAATGAATTTCACCCTGAAATGAGACTTCTCCTCAGGTTCAGAAAGATTCAGATAATACGATGCCCCATCACCTTCAGTTGTTATATGTCTCAACATGCTCTGTCAGAATCACTACTGCAAAAAAGCTTGGATCTTTCACTCTAATTGCAACAAAATCTCCAGCCTCAATTTATTACTGCTTCTGTTTGCTTGCCATTTAATAATCTTGGCAAAGCTCCATTGAAACCAACATCCTACCACATCCTAAGGTCAGACCTCATACATAGCTGATGGTAATATYCCTATACTAACTGACGGATGTATGGGTCTCCTCTGTCAGAAAATAGCAGTTATAAGTATCAGTCTGCACAATAATCCACAGAAAGTTATTGTATATCTTTATACGATTTCAGTGACTAACCCTGCTTGTTATATGCTTGGGGGACACAGCTGGCATAACTGAGGAGAGCTCTATCAAAGCTCTGTCAAAGCCAATAGAGTTATACTAATTCATGCCAACCACTAACCTTGCATTTCTCCCATTTTCTTTCCCCCCCTTTCCTTGACGTGTGCATACACTGTGCAACAGAAATGGGTGTAGATCATTACTTCTGTTCCTATGCCACAAATCCTACAACACTTAACCTCTCCTAAAGAAGCTCTGCTATTGATGATCCACAGCTCCAGACCCCATGTCATGTCTGCAATAGCCAGCCAGAGGAGATGGTAACAGTCAAGGGGATTTGCCCTTCATCTGTTAACATCTCCCTAGTAAGTAATTTTATTCAAATATGATTTTATTGTCTACTACAACTGTGAAAAGCATTCACACTTGCAGTGAAATGCCCACCCTAGTCTAGATGCAGCCCATGTCTTCATTACAAATGGCCTCCACTGTGTTACTTTTAAATATTTTTTTGCCTTATTACTGTCTTCTGTTCATTTGCTATTTGTTACTGTTTTCCCTAAACCAGAGATCACTAGAAGCTGAAAAAATATATTGTGTAAAATCATCRTGTTATATTTCTCATTTCTTATAACCTTTTCTTGGGCATGTTCAGAAACAGCTGAATAGCCTTTTGGTCTTACTGAGCATGCCTGTTCTCACRTCACTGAAATTCGTGTTAACCTGCAGCCCACTAAAGGTCCATGCGGTCTGCAGCAAGGGAAAAGTTCCTYGTTCCCTGCTCTAGAGGAGTTATTAGACGTGTCTGTCTGTGATGTAAGATATAACTCTTCCTYGGGCAAAAATGGCAAGTCGGTGTCAGGAAAGCATTTAACAGCTGATCTCCAGGATGTTCTGCATATGTTGGGAAAAGTAATACACAACTTTTTGAATGATTCATTTGTTTCATGTGGAAAGTGATCAAATGGAGTAACTACAATGATGGCACTTGGACAACAAGGGCAAACTAAACTGGGTTTGCCAGCGAACATGACAAGAAAAACCACAAGATGCAGGGCAAGACATTGAATAACAGAACAAACTTTTGAAAGTGGGAGAGCCAGGTGACAAACATCCTTCCAAAGAGAGCACGGTAAAAGGCCACAGACAGCCTTAGGCTGTCAGAGATATTGTGGGAAAGGAGAGATGACCTGATAAAAGCTTATAAGCAATCAAATTTCCTGCATCTTGCTGGCAAGCATTGCTCCCATACTGTTCAGCTGTGCTGTGACACCTTGTGTAAAGTTACAGAATGAAACAAAAGAGAAACCTCATTACCACTAAATAGCGCAGTTGCTTGAGTGGCTCGGTGCCAATTTATACTAGCAGAGTCTCTCCACGGTGCTTTTTTAAGGGCTCCCCTTTCTAGAAAGGGGATTCCCAATGTCACTGCATTTGATAGTAACTACTGAAAGTAAAATGACCTTCACAAGCACCAAGGACTCTCCATTAATGTTGGTGCAACTTAGAGCCTCAACTCACTGTCTGTATATGTGCAGAGTCCATTTGKCTCTACAATGTGTTCAGGACCTTCCAGGTAATCCAGAAATATACACATCCAACCGAGCTTTATGCTGACATCCTCATTGCAAAGGCAGTGTGGAGGTGAAAGGCAGGTCCCTGGAGGGAACCATTTCTGTCAACATGGATAACACGGACTCTTCATATTACAGGTTCCATCCTTATTTTAGCCTTAATAGACAACTGGTGGATCCCTGCTTCCCATGGTGGGTTCAAATGTGAGTTGTGCAAGTCGGAAGGTAGAATCACTTGAAGAAGTCTCCTCTAGGGACCCCACCTCCTCAAAGCATCTACTCCACTTGTTGCTAAGTCAGTCTGTGGCCTGAAGATCATTTCTGACTGCCTGGCACACCAGTGCCACAATGGCAAATTATAATGATGACAAAAATACTTTAAAAAATACAAGCATCTATCTAAAGGCCAGAAGGTTGAGACTCTTGGATATCATAGGAGCAATTACAGGACAAGTTCATACTGTTGTACTGTCACTTGCATTTGTATTCAAGGTGGATGATAAGGTTTGACAGAAGCAATCTCAGGACTTGGAAGAAGACCCCAGGTCTAGTGCTGAGAAAGCTCTAGCCGGATTTGACTATGATACAGCACACAGACCCCAAGGAGCATAATCCCATTACAGTGCACCTCAAACTAGCACACTTCCAGTGATTACCCATTGCAATCAAAGAACTTTGCCMTCCTGCAGGGGAAGGATGACATCAAAATCAGGGGACTATAGATAAATAAGCCTACATAGCTGGATAAATAAACCATGTGGAATAATCTCCCTATTCTATTCAGCACTGGTATGATCTTTGTTAGTGTGACTGGTATTSAGCACACTTCAGTAAACCAGAAGACAGATATAGTGCTAGAAGATGCACGTCTTTGGGACTTCACAGTAAAGGAATGAAAAAAAAACCTGAGTCCTTGGATTAAAAAAAAATAATTTATGAGCCTTAATTTTTCTAAACTAGTACTTCAATCTTTTATTTTCCATTAAAGATCTATAGAACTACTACACCTAAAAATATAAACAAGCAAGCAAAAACAGCAGTGAAGAGAAAGCACTTTATAGCATTATTGTGCTTGCACTCGTAGAAAATGCACAGATGCTATAGTGATTGTGATGCTGGATGGAAAAAGTTTTTGTTTTTCTGAAATTATTTGCGTCACCTGTCCTTGACCCTCTCTTTCTAAGAAATGAACACAGTACCAGGCATTACGCATACCACTAGATTTTTAGCTAGCTTTGGCATCTAGTCATTGTCAGCTCATTCTGAAGTCCTGCATTCATTAATTCCAGTTTTTCCTAGGTTTTTGTTTATACAAAATCTTTTTTTTTTAAGTTTACTTATAATGAAAATGGTTTGCTGGCTCACCAGGCAGCTTTCTGACAGCTCTTGTTAAAGAACAAAGAGTGGCTTATCTCCTCCTTATTGACAGCAAGCACCTTGACTTCAACATGTTCCCAAACTGCTGTGATTTGTTTTCTGTATGCTTTTAATTACAGCTCTTGTTCCTTTCTAAGAGTGGCTTTTGCTTCCCTCTCCTCCTGGGGGTTTGTTCAGATTCCTCTGAAACTTTGATTCTCTTCTGTTCTCCCCTTTCCATCTCAGTACTTACAGAATTCTTGTTATCATCTTACCTTGTCACCTCTCATTCCTTAATGATGCTATCTCTCTGTTTTAGAAAGGTGTTTCAAGGATTAGGTATAAATCTATGCAAGATTTAAGAGCAGACTCAGCTCCATGGTCCTAAGCTCACCTAAAGCACCATGTGGCAGCAAGAGCTCTTCCATCCAAAACGCATCCGGAGTAACCAGAAGATGTGATGTCAGGTCTTGCAACAGCTAGGGCCATCGCAGACTTAAATCCATAGGTTCCAGGTGCCTCTCGAGTTGGACAGCAGACAAGGAGAGGTTTGGATTGTCTCAATTTAGGATTTAGGGTAGCAGCTGAGGGTCAGGAACGTCCCAAGGTCCTTCAGCAGCCATAGCCATTAGTAAGTGATGTGCCCTAATTGTGCCAGGAGGGTGAGAGTGGGCTGCAGAATGGGCCTTTGTCTCCCCCACACCTTCCCCTTGGAAGCATTTCCTTGCCATGCTTCCCCAGAGGCAAAGTTAATATGGCCTTATAAACATATAGCTATCATAGGGTGATGTTTCCTAGGCAACATGTCTATCAGAAAGCAGCCTAGTGTCCATTCTCACGTTGCTCTTGTTCAGCGGGGCATTTATTCTATTCACTGTTACTCAGAAACGTGACAGTCATTTTGCAGGCAAATTAGAAAGCAAAGGAGCCACTGGCCTTTAAGAAGCAGTCACAAGCTGATCTTCACACACCATTCCTCAAACAGGGCAGTTTGCAAAATACTCCATAGGCTCGTAAGCATTCTGATAAAAATTAGCATTAGCCATTAGATCTAGGTATTCTACGATTAAGTAAACCATAACTAGCTTTCTTCCTGGTTACTATTTAAACTGGTAGGTCAATCCACGTCAGTAACCCTAGATGGAGGTGATGATAGTTTCCAGGCTCTGCCACAGGAGCCTTGTGCAGATCTCTGAGTTAAAAGTAGCATTCTTTGAATACACACAGTACTGCACAAATGCTAAGCACTGTTATTAAAGTGCTCCCCATTTCACCATGTCCATCCCTAGGGCACTGTGAAATTTATATTTTTGCTGGCTAATTAAAGTCTGCCTCCCTGAAAAGCATGATTTTAAACTTAATTTTTCTTTCTTTTGAAGGGGAGGAATGAAGTAGCTAAGAAATCATTGAAGAGTGATGAGATCAAGCATGGGAAAGAAAAACAAAACCTCTCCAGCAACAGATGGCACCTGCACAAATGGTGAATCAGGCAGTTAGTCGATACTCTGGTCCTGTGYATCCTGGCCTGTCTTTCTCTCCTTGGATTCTTCGCTTGATGGACTGTTGATTGCCCGCCTTTTCTCAAGAGACAGCACTAAAACCTGTCACAGGAACTTGCTGTGTCTATTCTTAGCCTCCAGAACTGTCGCAAGAGAAGAGAGGTGGGGTTCTTCTGTTAGCYGAGACAAAAAAGATCCAGCTGGCTGCAGGCTGATAAAAGCAAAACTACAACTTCCAATTATTTTTCAGCTTCATATATGTGGTGYTGGGCTGCTTCAGCTCACTGTCACTGGAAGATTTTGCTTATACTAGCAAAGCTCACTTTGGGGAAATAGCAGTAGGCACCAGGAGAGCTACTGCCACTTTCTGTGTCACTTTGGAACATGAAATAACCCTCCCCTCTGAATCACAGCAATTGTATGCCAGAAACATAGAATAAAATAGGCTGTSTGTTTTAGATGGGCCAGATATGGGCATGACATTAAACTGAGGTGCTTGTTTTATAGTGGGGAGATGGAGATTCCTTCTTTTCTACTTCATCCTGAACAAGCTATGGGAGAACATGAGCTACACAGGGCAAGGTGCTGTCTGTCAGCAATCACCAGGGGATTTTCTAACCTGGTACCCCCAGTCCAGCAGTGTGGTATTCCTGAGGCAGGTATTTACCATCATTGTGCAATTATCCAACTGGCTCTAGAGGAGGATGGGTACATGCAACCCAGAGGAACTGACAGTGCAATTCTGAATACTAGTATAAAGGAGCATGTGGGCTTCACGCCATCAGAATATAAGATTTACCTGGTTGTCTAACAATCTTTATGGGTCTTGCCTATGACCCTATGCATTCAACAATCAGGAGGAAAAACTTCCTCCGCTCCAAACTCCTGGAGGGCTGGTGCAGGTCACACATGAATGAAGGCAGCTATTTCACACTTGGCTTGCAGAGGGCACAGTGTGCGTGTCTGGAGAGGGGGAGGCAAGGAGGCGAGGAAACAAAGGAAAGAGGAGGGAGGAAAAAAGTGAAATGGGATATGAATCTGTCCTTGAATCATTTACAACACTTTAGCTCACCCAGTCTGCAGGATGACTGGATGTAAATACGATTCACTGCATAGTTTTTTCTTTTTTTTCCTTTTTTTAACTTTGTAACTTGTCAYGGAAAGATTGGAGCTTTTATTACATTTTTTGTGTTTGGAGTTCTTAAGGCATCTTCTGGCTTTTCTCTCTGGTTCTGAGTAGTTTTAGACTGCCTAGGTAATCTCCCTATCTCAGAAAATGCCACAGATTGTTCTCCCAATGCCTTTTAAAGTTTTTAGGTCACTTGTGAGATTCACTGGAATGGAACAAACTAGATTCATTTAGCAATGACTACCCAAGGCACACAGCAGATCAAACTCAGTATATTTTTCAAAGAGGTATGCCTACATCAGCTCAGGCACACTGTCCCTGATTCCTTTGTAGAGACCTTTAGGCTAGTAAAAGCCTAAAATTTTCTGAAGACRGTTTCAAGTAGAAGAGAAGTGTTGAGAATAATTCTTCATGCCTGTTGGTAAGAATAATTACAAGCTATGACACTAGCTCGCATGAAACCAGACAGAGGAGAAAAGTATGCTGGGTGAGTTAAAACTTCCTGTTGAAAGTATTATATTTAAAATAGATATATCTGCAGCCCAGGTTCTTAAAATTTTCCAGAAAGAAACAGAAATAATATTCAAGTCTTACTGAGGGAACAAGTTTTGAACCAAATGATCTAAAAATATTTCCCACAATCACATTTTTTGGAAAGAAAAATGATATTTGGAGGGGTGGAAGAACATTCTTGAAAAGTGAGCAAGGGCAGCAAATGSATGCAAATGCATAGTTTTATTTCATTTCTGCTTTTTGGCTCAAATACAGGGTTTAATATGAGTGTACTGAATGTTAGAGAAAGGTCCCCCGGGGATACTGAGCTTGTAAATACAGCTCTTTAAATAGGTCACAGTCATTGCCTTGAGAAGTGGTCACAGAATGGTTCCTCTTGCACTTTGGCACAGAAAAAAATTGCTTCGGGGATAGTAAAGGTATTGGCACATATTTGGCATAGGTGACAGTGGGAAAGCTAAAGGGTTTCTTCTTCCCAGGACCCATCTTACACTTCTTGCAGGAGTTGCTATTTCTGGCTCCATCAGAAACACCCTCACCAGGCCGTGTAGCTGTCCCTGCGATGCTGTACTTATAGCTTAATGTATCAAAGCCAACTGACATTAATTTTAATTCCTGTGAATATGCCAAGCTGTAAATTGAGGTGGTTCATGAATCATTCAGCAGTTGCTATGCTGGGGAGGCAGCTTCCAGGAGAGAGACAAGGCAGAGAGTTGTGACAGTGACACCTCCCCAGCTATCGCAGGTTTAACTGCAAGGCAGTCTTCTTATTTACTCTGCCTACTGCAGTCTTGCAAAGAGAAAACATTACTGCTCCCACAGCTCGTTCAGCTTTTGTCCTCCCAGGAGCTATTGCCCCCTCAGAGCAGTCAGCTCACCCATTTGTGGTAACCTTCCCTAACCTGCACCAGCTAAAATGAGAAAGGAAAGCCGAGCAATTTCAGTCATAGCTTGCTGGTAAGAAAGCCCTGTTAGGACTGCAAGGGAGAAGGAGAGCTTGTCTCAGCACCTGAGTCAATAATTCAGAGGGAYGGGGACAAGCAAGGGCAGGGCGAGAGCAGCTGAATTCTCTCCAACACCCCGGACAGGGCCATATCAGATATTATCCCAAAAGCACAGGGGAAGAAGGAGTTGTCTCTCACTTTGACAGCTGAGGAGCAGCGTACAAAAGAACTAGAGTACTTTTCTCTCTATGGAGTATGCACGGAGGCAGGAAAATAATCTGGGCCAAAGACGAGATATTGCCTCATCATTACATGGTGTTGCCCACAAGCTAGTTCCCTCTCTCTGCAAAGGAGCAGCCCTGACCTGCCTTGTAAAGGTTTTGTCTTTAAGAAATTCCCCTCAAGAAATCACACCACCTCCTTTCCCTAGCTGCCAAATACAAGGTTTTTCATCTCCCTTTGTATCCCGGAGAAGGAGGGCAGCCATCTCCCCAGGCTGTGGTGCACAACACGTGACAGTTCAGGCACAGCTCTTGGGGACCCCTCATACTCCTGTGGTAAATCAATCTCTGCCTATCTCCTAACGCCTGAGAGGTAAAGCACCAACACCCACACAGCTACAGCTCTGGGAAATGGTGCGCTTACACCTTGGGGGATCCAAGAGTTCRTCGGTAGTGCCAGAATCCATCTCCCTGGTGGTCATCTGCAGCTCAGTACCCTGAGGTAGGCCTTGGACTCCCCTCTCTCTCTCCCAAATAGATCAGTCCCAAATTGAGTGCCTGACAAGGACGTGCTACTTCTGAGTAAGTTCTCCAGTATAAAAAGAGTGTTTAAAGCCAGATAACCTAAAAGCTGAAGGAAGCCTCAAAAATTGCTTAATTTGCATTGTATCAGTTTTGTAGCTACCTCAGAAGGGATAAAGCCAGAAAAATTGTTTCTAGCATTAGATAACACTAGCTTTGCATAGCAATGAGCAAAGAAYGACAAAAACAAGAAAACAAAGTTCTACGGTTGTGTTACATCTCCTGCAGTTTAACCAAATAACTCCCTCTTTTGAGCTCATGAACATTTATTGAGCATATATTTTATGGGCTTTGGGTAACTAACTCTTCTAAGTCTAAGGATTTTCTCAGCACATATGGGCTTCCAAATATAGTGAAACCAATTTGCTTTGAAAAGCAATAAATCTGCTAAAGGGCAGTTTTATTTTCCTCTAAGTAATAAACATCTTTTATGCACAGTGGGATCCTGAAATACAAAGCCAACCAGTTGGGGGCAGGGAGAGAGTTCATACTAAAACTAGTTAAAAACTGGGTGACTTATTTTGATATTTCAGAGAAGCCTGACCTCAAACCTTTTACAGCAGCTATTCCCAACTCTTCAAGCTCCTGCCAACACTTAAGCGAGAATGAGCAATCACTATTTTACTAGCTGTATGTCTATTAAACAAAACAATTTTTTATAAATTTGAAGAACCATTTTTAGACATTTCACTGAGAACACATTTGACAATGATTAAAAAAGCAGATATGTCATGAGCTCTGCTTTATAATATAACTAGAACTCTTCCACCATACCTTATGCGCGCCATTATTTATCCCACTCTTCATTTGTTTTATCCCTGTCTGTTGTTTAACACCAAGATCAGCTGTTTGGCACTGATCTGGGGAGCAGAAGGCGGGCAGGTGGGAGCAGTTTTGTGTATGTGCAAATGTGCGCATGCATACCTGTGTGCCTTCTGTATTTGATCCCTCCATGCTTGGTTGGCAATTTCTCAGCAATACCCTGGTGCTGTGAAGAGCAGCAGCTCTCCTGTGAGTTACAGGTGCTCCTCTGAGGTGGGGGATCTCAGAGGAAGATGCCATTTCCATGGTGGAAAGACTCAGCCAGCCAAGATGCCATTGGTATCAATGGCAGTTGCCAAGCACAGAAATAAGAAATAGTTCAGCTTGCTGCAGGGTGAGACAGTTTCTTCGCCTGGCTGGGAAAGGAGCCCCCAGTGTCTTGCCTCAGTGTGAGTCAGGAAACATGTTTTCATTCATTTCTTCCTTCCCCTGCCCCCTGCTTTAAGCTTTGCTCTCATGAAGACCTGAAACTTGCTCTTTCTCTCACTGCCATCACTGAGAGCTAAAGGCAAAAACTGGAATTAAGAAATTAAGTGGAATTAAGTCTGGGGTCTAGGGCCCACGTATAGCCACCTGGGGACATTAGGAGACACTGGCTAGCAGGCCAAAAAACCTACAGTCTGAGTGGGAAGTTGCCAGGTTTGCAAGTGGGAAACACTAGCAATGAGATCTTGCTTGCAGAGTAAGAGATCTGAATGCGAAAAAGTGTTGTATATAAGTGTCAAGAGGTGAGCTACGTGTCCAAGCTCTGATTGTAACCGGTGGGGAGTTAGGGTCAGGTTCACTGCCCCAGCATGGGCTCCCTGCACCATTTGAGAAGCCACAGGGTAGCCAAGACAGCAGCTCATGGCTGGCTGATGTGACGTGGGCTTAGGGGAGACCTGGACCTTCTGGAAGAGAAGCTGAAAGTGAGGCAGGACGTAAAACCAGAATAACTCTGTGTTGAGGCTACTGAGTTCTATCCCTACACAACCCAATCAACAGAGTCAAGGGAGTTCACCTAAAACAGGTTCCAACATTTGGYCAGGCTTCTTGGTTCTCTTGACTCTGTTGACTTCATTGACAATATGATCCACTAACAATAATGGGAGTATAGGTACCAGATTYTCAGGTTCTTAGAAGTGTAGACAGCTACATTTCAGTGTGTTAAACTGGAGCTGAATCTCATCCTGAATGTAGTAACACATCTGAATTCCTATTGATCCCTGGAGTGCAGGTGCCTCAGTCAATATGGGATCRGAATGGATGTCCTCTGCAGAAGGTAGGTACATAACTAAATGAGGTCCAGTCTCCTTAAACAGCTGCTGAGGCTGGTAAAGGTGCTCCTCTCCCCCAAAGTGGTCGCAGTGCATGGAAGGTCACCAAGCGTGGAAAGGTCATGGGACAAGAAGGTGCTTCCTGTAGACAAGTGGGGCAAGCACTGCTATGGGGGAAAGGATCTAGTTCTTCCTGCTCCTCAGCTGTAAGGTTTGTTTCTTCTGAGTTTTCTTTTTTTTCTTTTTTCAAAGGAGGGGGCAGTGGGTTGTGGATTGCAAAAATGCATCAGCAGTCCCTGTAACAGCAAAAAACAACTGAGAGTCTTACTTCCCAAGTGACTATCTGAATAAGTCACAGGGCCAGAGATCTAGGCTCCCGTTTGCTTGCTCTTCCCCATGTTATTTGTAGCCCTACCTTTCTGCTGCAGCTGAAAAAGAAGTTGTGGAGGCTATTCCTTTCCTTGCTTCACTGCAACCTGGTCCCATGAGTCTCACATTCACAATTACACAGTGAGGAGGAAGAATTGAAGGAGCTCTTTCCTACGTAATGATCCCTTGTTTGAAGAGACTACCAGGACATAGAATATGTCCATTTTTTGTCTTAGGGATTACCTCACCAAGAAATACGAGCAGTGCTCTAGTCCATAGGAGAACACAATATGCACTGTTATACATACAGCATAGCATGCAAACAGGGTCCATAGATTAATTTAAGCGAAAGTACTGGATTCTACAGGGACATTCAAATATTTGAATTATTATATTCTGAAATCCTCTCTATAGGCTGTGGAAAAGCTCTTTCTCCAAACAGTAGATCATTCCAGGCCACAAAGACAGCTTTTATAGCTGCATCCAGTGCTGATGGAAATGGCACCCACCTCTTCTGCAGGGGTTCCATCCTGTGCCACCTCCAGCCTGGACAGGTCTGCCTGAATTGCTTCCAGGACATTAAAAAGCTGTTAAATGTCAGCAGCTGCTCTTGTCTTCCACAGCATCTGGATCTGGCCTCACTGGGGGAGAAAAGGTATTTTATTTTATTCAATAGCTGGCACAGTAAATCTAACTCCATATATTAACAAGATGCTCACAGTAAGTTAAATATCAATGGATTAATAAAATATGATGGATAATGATTTCTAACTAGCACAGGCATTCATGATTTTATTGCATGTTTTAATAAACAGCTTTCAAACTAACCTGGAAGGACTGTGTGTATTCTGAATGCGTGTGTCCTGCCCTCCCTCCGCCTGCCCCATTTCAAAAAGCATTATCTGGTTTCTGCTGTGTGGTGGGGAGCTCCTCTGCATATGGAAGCAAGTGCTCCCTGGTTATCACAGACTGACATTCAGCAGCTTCTCTGATGTGTAGATAACGTCAGCCTGGAAAGGTGGCAGGCAGCATCTTGTCCAGCCTTCCCTGTGGTAAGGAAAGATAAGCATCACTAGCTGTCAAAAACCTTCTCCTTCCTTCTGTATGCAAAACTTACATCCCATTTGTGGCAGCTGACAATGAGAGATATGCCCTTGGTTTAACATGCTTTGCAGTTAATCCTCTCCAAAGTGTATTCTAAAACCAACTGCAGTAACTCAGTATATTAAGGGATTTGGTCAGTGACCATATTTTAATGGCCATCAGATTGATGGTGCTGCTCTTTATATTGTTATTCTCTTGTGATACTTCTGTATGCATTGCATGTACAAGCAAAAGGGAGGGGGGAGGAGATTTAATGAATCCAGGGGCTTGAGAGAAATGTAACCCTGGCCAGGAACAAAATGTGCACCATTTCATTAATTTTTGTATCATTAGCTATCTCAATTTGCAGAAACAAGCTGCTTATAATTGTAATGAAGAGACTAATGCATGATGGTTAATATTTTAAGCGCTTTACTTTAAATAGCACATGATGATATAAGATGATATAAGATGAAACTATTGTACTCATTCTAGACAGCGGCCAGACACAATATGATGACATGGGGTGTTAGGAATCCCCCAAAATAGTCACTACAATAACTTGACATTGGTCTCTGCAGAGTATTTCAGTGCAATGGGGCTGCAACCACCACTACACGGAACCACCTCCCCCCACTCCATATCCTGACTTGTCAGTGAGAAGGTTTTAAATCCCTTGGAACACAGGAAAAAACTGATCCAAATCTCCCACAACCTGGTGGAGAGCTTTAACTGCTGAACTATTGCATWACAGGACAAGCACTTGCTTGCTTTTTTGAAAGAAATGCTGCACAACTCTAGAGCATGTTTTGCATCCTCTTGGAGTTAGACATTTGCTAGCAATCAAAAATCAGAGAGACGAGGTTTAGAATACATTGCCATCCATGTTCAGTATGGACTACCTTTAGTAACTCTTCTCTTGGCACTTCAGCTTCYGTGGATCCTTTCTTTCACACCTAACCCCTCCTATGCACTACACAGAGGACCTGGACACCTCTCTTTGATAATATGAATCCCTCCACCAGGCGGTGTGCTAATACAGTCCTATTAGCAAGGTAGCAATCCTTCAGCTGCAGAATAGCCTTTACTGAATCACAGAACAGTTGAGGTGGGAAGGCATCTTTGGAGATCATCTAGTCCAACCTCCTGCTCAAAGCAGGGTCAACTACAGCAGGTTGCTCAGGGCTGCATCTGGTTGGATTTTGAGTATCTCCAAGAATGGAGACTCCACAACCTCTCTGGGCAATCTGGTCCTGTGTTTGACCACCCTCACAGTAGAAAAGCTTTTTTCTTTTTTTTTTTTTTTCCCATGGTATTTCCTGTATTACAGTTTGTGCATGTTGCTCCTCATCATGTCACT
>NW_020448241.1:308278-352378 GCF_003343035.1 Apteryx rowi
CCCCCGAGCCTTCTCTTCTTTAGGCTGAACAGTCCTAGCTCTCTCAGCCTCTTCCTGTATGAGAGATGCTCCAATCCCTTAATCATCTTTGTGGCCCTTCACTGGACTCACTCCAGGATGCCCATGTCTGTCTTGTACTGGGGAGCCCAGCACTGGACCCAACACTAGAGATGTGGCCTCACCAGCACTGAGTCGAGGGGAAGGAGCACCTCCCTTGATCTGCCGGCAAAGCTGCTCCCCAGCAGGTCAGCCCCCTGCCTGTACTGATGCAGGGGCTTGTTCCTCCCCAGATGCAGGACTTGGCATGTCCCTTTGTTGAACTTTATGAGGTTCCTCTCTGCCCAGCTCTCCAGCCTGTCGAGGTTCCTCTGAATGGCAGCACAGCCCTCTGGTGTCTCAGCCACTCCTCCCAGTTTTGTATGGTCTGGAAAGCCGTATGCATTTCCACAGAAAATGCACTGCTGTGGGATTAATCTGTGTTTGAGTGTGAGCTAATTACAGTGTTTCAACTCTTCCACCTGAGGCCAAGCTTGCTGTTTGGGGTGGTGTGGGCTCTGAGAGGCCAGGCCAAGAATATCGTCTATTTACATCTTTAACARCAGACTTACAGTTCCAGACAATTTACACGTGAGCACTCAGGGTCTGAAATGCCTTGGGTGTGCAAGTGGGGAGATCATGCCCTGATCCTCCTTTATGTAGCTTGCCTTAAACTGTTAATATCTGCTTTGCAACTACACATCTGAAACTACATTTCAGTTGAACAATCTATTATGTGGAATCTAAACATTAGTTTACTGTGAGACCTGCTATGTACAGCAGAAGTCACATTTCTACCTCCAACACAAAAGCTTTCCTCCCCCCTCCTCATGTTTGTTCATGCCCAATTGTAAGTCCTCTTTCTCACACTGCTTTTTCTAACTGCAGCCACCAACAATCATTATGAACAAAGAAATAAGTGGATAAACCATAGAATTTTAGCAACAGTGCTACTAGAAATATGGGTGTATTTTTAAGGCAGCTACACCTGACTAGATTCATACAAGCAAAAAAGAAGGTAAATGAAAATGCAGTTATTTTGTTGGTGCTGTGACTGTCTGTTTTACCTTTCCATGAGTAATAATGGGTTCTAAAGTGGTTTTTGCCRGAACACATAGGATTTCAAATGTACTTATAGTACAGATGGAATAAACAGAAATAATGGCAGGTAAAAAACTGCAAATGCCTCTGGGGGGAAAGGTAGGGGAGAATGCTGAATCTATAATCACACTTCTGTCAGCCTGGTTGCTTACAGCTCAGATGGCAGGACACTGCTCTCTAGGTATAATGGAGATCTATAAATAGCTGCATCATTATATAACCCAGCAGCAGTCTCATTCCCTTTCTAAATATAGGCTGTGCAGCAAAGGACAGTCTGGTGATGTGTTGCTACTGATACCGATTAATAGCATGACTCACACTGCCCGGCTAATAAAAATGAAATGTGTGCCTTGGAGGTACCATACAGGATAGGGTGTATTTATGAGAGAAAAAAAACCCATATAAGATTTGATATTGTAACCAATGGAGGAGAAATTGAAATCTAAGCGATTTCATAATGCAAGGTAATATCACATTATGTTCCTCTAGTCATAATAACTTCAAAGAAATATGAAACTGTCATTAGTGAAATGCTTAATGGCTTGATCTCTGTTCATACAAAATTGTTTATTGCATTTGAGTAATTACAGCAAACTCATTTGGTGGGTAATAATAATTGTACATTTCATAAGCTAACCTGGCTGGCATTCACAAGATGGCAGTTCAAAGGTGGGTCACCTTCACTTAGGGTACATGTGCAGAACTCCCAATATCAGCCAGAGTCGCATGGACATGAGGGACAGTTTAATAGATTTGAGATCAATGTGACAAATTGCATCTAGCATGCACTTTGCCCTTCAAACTTCAATTRCCATAAATAGCAAGGCGTGTATACACTCGTTCAGTCATACTGCCAGTGTGATCCCTCACATCCAGTCTATACAATCAGTATTGCCATTTCACACACAATGATTATACATCCACTTTTTTTGTATTTCCAGTTAGGCTGCTGTCTATGGTGAAGCTCTTTTTGATGTCTCTAGCTCATTACCCGGGGAAATTAAAWGCCTCACTCTGAGCTGTGAATTTAACTTTAGCAGTAAGTGGTGCAGCTGAGTGCCCTTATAGATCAGGATGTTAGTCTTTGCTCAGGAATGAAAGACAGCCTTCTGCGGTGAAGGGCAGCATCATTTTGCACCTCAGTCTTGACCAATTTGGTCAGATTTTCATGTTCTTCTTCACAAATTGTTCCATTGTCTTCCAGGGGCCTGCCTGTACAGTAAAGCAGCTTTCAACATGAGTAAAGGTCCTGAACTGATGTAACATCTGTTACGGAAAAGAAATTGCTCGGGGAATTGAATTAACCCTCTACAGCCTTTAAGCAGGGAATGGGTGAGGGGACCTGATCTCAGGCCTCCTGTTTCTGTGGGGGTGCACCTATGATAGTGGCAAGCGCTCTCACACTTAGCATGTTCAGCTGCTACTCCTGGCAGTGATGATAGCAGCAGCTGCTGACATGCCCAGCTGCCCGCAAGCAGGAGAAGGTGCCCCTGAAGGCCACTCTGTTCCCTCGGCAGTGTGGGCACGGCTCGGAGGCACCCCTTGCCCTCCCATGTTCTCAGAGCCTGGGGCTTGGGAGCAACTTCTGAAAACATGATATTTAAAAGCGGCACTGTCTTCCTTTTGTCCAGCTCAGTATAATCTAGTCACTGTGACAGATAACACAAGGGGATCCCCCTTAACTTCTCCACAGCAAAGCAAACTATGCCGACCACAGCCACAGTGGATACCTGAGTGCTTTGGCCATTGCATAATGCTGCATGGGCTCCCCGGGAGATGTCTTTTGAAGCAACTGAGAAATCAGAGGTCTCTGTGCACCTGAATTCAGGTAGCAAAGATCCTTGTTTGCAATAAAGGTGCCACCCACAACAGCTGAAGCATCTCAGCACCTCTCTCCCTGCCAGCCCCCCTTGCTTCTTCCAGCTCACAGACCAGCGAGCAAGCAGCTGCAGAGCCAAGCCGTTTCACACACCTATGCGGAGGGACACTGAGTTTTCAGTTTTGCTCAGGCTCTAGTATGAATGTTGTTATGAGATCTTCAATGCTTTCATGCTTGTCTCTTCTGAATTATTCTCTGGTGCTTCACACCATGATCTGATAACATCTTGTGAGTTAAACGGTGGATATGGTCCTTGGTGTCTGATTCAAGAAAGATGGTCTAGTTAATGCACTGGTTCAGAACACATAGGTACTCTAATACTAACATACTCCAGCCCTAATCACAGAATCACAGAATGGTTAAGGTTGGAAGGGACCTCTGGAGATCATCTAGTCCAWCCCCCCTGCTCAAGCAGGGTCACCTAGAGCACGTTGCACAGGATCGYGTCCAGGCGGCTTTTGAATATCTCCAGAGAAGGAGGCTCCACAACCTCCCTGGGCAAYCTGTTCCAGTGCTCTGTCACTAAGACATCTTGGTGTCCTTAAGTAAGTGAAGTAACACTTGTTTACTGCAGACACAGGTGCTACTGTTGTGTGGGGCTAAGATTTCATAGCTATGAAGCCATATAAACACAGCAATGACAGCATTGAACAGCATGATCTGAAACTTGAGCCCTGACTTCCTTCTTTGATGTAATTTATCCAGTTTTGTCAGGGTGAAGATGCTGCTCACACCTGTTCAAGGCAGAGCCCCTTCAGACCCCAGGCCCTATGGTTTAATAGTAAATTGACCATTTCCTCACATCATTGCATGGTATTTTAATGAGGAAAATCTTATTAGGTTAGCAAGCACTGCAAAGGAGGGAGCATTGTTATAATCCCTTCTGCACAACTTCTCTAACTTTTCCCAATCTCCTGTTTCAAGCAGGTAGGTGTTCAGTCTGCACCACCAGCTCCCATAGCATCAGTAAATCCTAATGTAAACAATTTAGCTGAGTTTCCCACCAAAACATTTTTTCCTTCTTTTCCCTCAGGGTTCAGAGCTCTGCTTCAGCTGCCTCCCTTTGACAGATTTACAGTAATAAAAAAACTTACTTTTGCTTTCAAACACAAATCTTTTGTGACAGATTAGACATGGAGGGATAACCTACCTGGCTAGAGGAGTCAGGTATTTATCTGCAGGAGTGCACAGCACTATTCAGTTGAGACATGGTACCACCAGTTTGATCTTGGCCATGTGAGTAACCTTAAAAACCCAGGGAAGTGCTAAAGAGATGCTTGAAGTGAACTTCAGTAAATGTGACAAGAATTATCTGACAGGAATGATTCTGCACCAAAGTCTCACCTCCACTACACAACACTCGCTGTCCCCACCACTTCTGAGCATCTGCGCTGAGATGAGGTCATGTAGTTGCCAAGAGGCGTGCATAACACAATACCGGCAGCCAGCCTACAAACTGCTCAATGCCAGCGAGGTGACTGAAATTACCAAAATACAACTCTTGAAAGCTTCTAAGCCCAAGAACTATCATGAACCTCAAAGCTCAGTAAGAAATAGCCAGATCCAAAGAAGAAAGCTAGGCACTGAAACCACCACTCTAATGGAAAGTCACGTACATAAAGATTTTTAATGAAGTGACATCTTACACTGGTGACACTTCCATTCGGGGGGTAGGAGGACACTGTCCCTAGGTTCTTCTGTTCAGTTTGGGTGGGCCTGAAGAGTTTCTAACCTTGACTGATACGCAGGCAGAAGACGACTTTCTACCAAAACTCCCTGTGAGTCTTGACCTATTATGCATTTCCAGAATGAACCTAAAACATATGATCACTTTGGGTTTACTGTAAAATACAGTGATACCCACTGCTTCTGTTTAAGGCAGAGGGAGGTAGAGGAGCATGCTTTAAATACCCTATTAGCTCATGAACTTCCCTGGGAAAGCCAGGTTCTTTGTACAGGAGAGCACAAATCCACACCTTCCTCTTCCCATGGGAATGCTATGAGCGGTGAGCTGCCAGCTGTTCTGGGTGGAACCACTCGCTGACGCACTGGRGCACACTGCACCGCTGCGCAGCAATGAATTCAGGAGTAAATAGGTCTGAAGGAGCACACAAAAGGGAGCCTGACTGCAACATGGTAATTAAGTCACTGTGTAAGTGCGAGGAGAGCAGGGATGCTATCCTCCACTCTCTCCTCTGAAAGAAAGAGGTTGTGAGCTCTTGGCCGCTGACTGCATGACGAGGCCACCCTGCTGCCCTGCCTGTAGCAGGATTTAAACCTCACTTGTCTTTGGCATTTTTCCAGGGGCTAGCTCCTGGCAGCTGTGCGCCGAGTGAGCTGCGACTGTGGGAAGCACCCTGCTGAGGCTGTTTACATGATTGTCCTGAAGGCTCCTGGACTCCCCTTTTCCCGTTTATAAAACTCCCAGCTATCTGCATCAACATCTTCTCGGTGATGCCACTGTGACTAACTTACAGTCTCTCCCCTGGTTAATTATTTTGGGATAATTAACAAATCATTAAAACTCAGGCCTTTCATTGATAATTTTCAAATGGAAGCAATGGTTCAATTCTTGGAATTGGTCGCTTGTTACAACCAGTTCCCCCATTATTATACAAAACATGGCATTAGCTGCTCAGGTCATCTATGTCAAAATTGCATCTAGGAAGAAAATATGCCTCCCTGTGGCATACTGTGAAGGCATCTTGTCTTTTGCAAAACAGCTGCAGGAAGAAAGGAAAAGAAACAGTACATTGCCTAAAATATATGCTTGTGCTTCTGTGTAGAATGGAGAGGTCTTCCTTTATTATCTGCAAGAAGAAAGGTTAAGGTGTAGGAGAGCACAGTGATTCAAACCTTATAAGAATGGATGGGAATTTGCTGAATTTTCTGTGTTAACACACAAACAGGCCAAAATAAGCAGTTCCACAAAGCTAAAAACATTTCTGGCTTAATAAAGGGTAATTTACTGAGGCTGAGAATTCAGTATCAGCCCTGCCCATCCCTCCATCCTGCTGAAGGAACCCCACAGAAGCCCTGTCTGTGTGGACATACATCTCCAGGATCCCTCCAGGCAGGAAAGTCTCGCGCAGCTCCTCCACTGCTTTTGGCACAACACACCATGAACTTGTCTGACCCAGAAAAGCCCAGAGTGTGGCGGGTTTAGTACAATGACAGACACAATGATCGTGTCACCTTTTTCTGTGAAACGAATCTCTACTAGAGTATCTGACTGAGCACTGCAGTGGGAAATAGGGAAAGAATAGAGGAGAGCAGCTGGGAAAAGGAAAAGGGAGCTAAAAAAGGGGGTGACTGTGGAGCTGCTTAAGAAGACTTATGAAAGGGTCTGGAGGACTTCTGGCAACGTGCCACTTCCAAGATGCATATGTTACCTGTATAACATAAGCAGGTCAAAGTATTTCCATAAGTGCTCTGTCCTGCATGGTCCTGCTGGTCATGCTGTCGTGATGGCAGTGTCCAGCTTGGGGCTATTACACCTCCCAGGATCCTCCTGCTGGTGCCTCTCACGGCTTATCCGCCTGCCACTGCCACGTCCCTGCAGTGGGATAGGCTGCACTGCTGTTGTCTCTTAATCCCCCCTCCAGTTTACATGTTTATGCATCCTGCTTTCTGCCTTGTTTCTTCTCTGGACGTTTTCATACTGAAAACCAGCTACCCTCCATCCAGCATGTCCCCCTCTAACCTAGCCGCTGAGGCAAGCCGCCTCCTCAATCCCAGTTTCAGTGGGGTGACAAATGTTGCTAAACAGGAGTGAGATGGAGATCTGTGCTACGTGATGCCATGCAATTAAAAGCAGTAGCTTCGAACATCACATTTTCTCCCTGCACTTAGAAATGGAATTCTTCTTTTTTGACAAAGAAAAACCAACAGCATCCATGCTTTTTGTAGCCAAAATTAATGCAGCGGAGACCATGTGCTAAAAGGCTCTAACAAGACCAGCAAATTTAGAAGGGTAAAACTTGATCATTTTCCCTTCATGAGCAAAATGACATCACAGTTTTTGGAACATTTCTCTGAATGTTGGAATTATTTAAAACCTGATGTATATTAATCTAAAATGAACTTTAAATAGCTTGTTCATATAATGGCTTAGATTGTTCATTTAATGGCTATATTCTGTGCTAAATCTAGAATAAGGTTTATTTTGTAAAAATAATAACAATAAAAGCATTATTTATTTATATGAAACCAAAGCCCAGAAGCTTTAGTGTATCTTTGGGATTTCAATATACTAATGCTGTACAAGCACACTGTAAAATGGTCCTGCTACATGGTGACAAGACAGAAAAAAAGGAATAGTTAGGCAAAGTTTTAGCACATTTATTATATAGATGAAGAAAAGAGGCACTGAGTGATTAGCCAACTTGCCAATGATACCACAGGAATTCTACAGCAGAGCCTAACATTTGATATGGTTGTCCCAGACCATATGGTCTCACTACATTGCCATCTTTCTTCACCGATTTAAATGACTTATTTTAAAAGTAGATTTTCAGTTGGGTCAACTTGCTTAACAGACACCCAGATTCATGGCTGAATCATAAATTAAAACTGAGTAACCCTTCTTCTGCCACAGACGAATATTATGGACAGCTGCAGTTATAATGCCTCTAGCACTATAAGAAATATATTGCTTTCAGTAACCAAAAATCAATAAGGCTTCTGGGCCTGAAGTGAACATTAAGAAAAGACGTTATCATTATTAACTCTATCTATATGTTCTTATACTGATGGCTGACATGTGTGTGAGTCTGTACAATACTTCTGTAGAAACCATGAGATTAAAAGCAACAATAATCTCCCTGACAGACAACCAATATATAATAATCCAGTGCACACTGTTCAAAATCTGAGTCCAGGTGACTACAGTCAGAAGTGCATGCTGTGTAAAGAGATTGTTTCATGTTGTATATGTTCCTTGGTGAGTTCCCTTTGCTGAGGAATTTTCTTTTCCTTCATTGATGTGGACAGAGCTCTCACTGCATGCTCAATTTAATCAAGCAAAATCCCTATCAYAACAGACTGCAGCGGGATAAATCTCCCTTTGTGCCAGCTGCTTTGTTTGCATARCCCTGTGCTAACATTTCTGGCACTTCTATATTTTATCAGAATTTTTTAATGGGAAACATAACATTGGGTGCAAGGACTCCAAATAAACTAATTGTGCCTTAATTATAATTTTTTGCCTAAAAGTGTCATGCAGGCTTCTTAATGGTCACCTAACTAAACTGAGAGAGGGAGGCAAGAAAATGTGAACCACTGGAGTCTTAAAAGCAGCTGTTGAGGAAGGGAGTGATGGCAATGTACTGCAAACAAAACAGCGGAAGAGTGGACCTGATGCTCTGCATGTTCTGTGTTCCCCAAAACTGCTACAAAGGGGGAAGCAACCACATTTCTGCAGCTCCCCAGAAAGCGTCCCTGCAGTGCACACACTCAAATGCACAGACCCCATTTTATGTTACAGATGATTGAACTTTTCTGCCTGGAAAATGGCTCTCCCTGAGATTTCATACTCACTAAAGCCCATCCATACAGACGCCACTAACAGCTGTTGTTCTTCTGAGGACCAAATCATGGCAGTCACCAAAGTTAGTGTCAAATCCCCATTGCTTTTTGTTGGTGCCAAATTTTCCTCCTGTGCTCCTGCTCTTGCCCCCAGTGTGTTCATAAGCAGCAGGACTTCTCAGAGAAGTCGCATCCAGAGTCCGACAGCTGGTTTTGGCAGCGCTTAATCTGAGCATCAGGTGTCATACTAGCCAGGTCTCACATTCCAGTTCTCACCAGGAGGATGGAAGATATTGTCGTCTTGTTATACAGCCCATATTGGCAGCGAGAGACCCCTTGTCAGATAAAAAGACAGTTCTTCATCTCAGAGAGGTTACTGTTATGGTTTCAGCAATAAGGCACAAGTGATAGATGAAACCAATCTGGAGAGGACAAAGACAAGACAAGGTGACAGCAGAACTCATCATTTCTTCCATTTCCTAAGCAGCTCCAAGAGCCAGTTCTGGCCTCTTAGCAGCACTTACCACGCTCCAAGGTRTGACTTCTGGGGCTCTACTCATGGCATAAAATATTATTCAAGCGAGAAAGGGTGTTATATTCTTGTCTTAAGTTTTCCCAGCCAATCTCCCTTCTGCAGCAGACTTCTATGCCTTCATGAAGTTGTTTTTCTTTTTTCTCTCTTACTAGTCATAATTGTACATAAATCTTTATCACAGAAGTTTGCTACTCTAGTGAGACCACTTTCTGCAATTTAGAGAGCTGAGAGGCCCATTACATTGTTAGTCAAAAGGGCAGGAGAAAGAAGATTTCAGATTTCTAACTTAATTTGTACTATTCCATGCTTGTGTTGTGTGATAACGTTAAAAGTAAAGTGTGGGTGGCTGCTGGTTTTATAGTGCGTGAATATCTTCAGGCCCTCTTCCCAATGACACTGCAATAAATCACTTACTGTACAAGCTACCATGCAGAGAATGACATTATGTTCCAAACCTATGGAAGACAACCACAGCATAGCTAACAAGGAGAAAGGTTTTCTTCTGCTTATGTCAAAGCTTGAAGGCCAATTGATTTTTCAGAGAAGTCAAAAGTAATATGTCTATCTATCTTCAGTGTTTTGAAATCTAGGTCCGCTGATGCTTTTTCTTTGTAACTGTGGCAAACAGGCTGCTTTCAGGTTTCTCATGACATTTTTCAGTCAGGTTGCTTCATTATTTCTAATGGGAAAAATCATTTCTGGGGTGAGTTGGGCAACTGCAGAAAGATCAGATAGTAGCATTTCTCTAAGTACAGCATAAAAAAATAATCTAATAATTTACATTTTCAAAAGGCTGAATTTTTAGATTAACATGCTCATCCTGAGGGGAACACAGTGATCTTGTGGYAGGAGAGTAATGCAGCTTCTTCCTAGGTAATGCAAATGAAGAGGAGGCAAAAACTTTATATCAAAGCTTCTACCTCTTTAGATTTCATTTGGATTCCCCACAGCACCCAAGCCCTTCTTCTGTGTGACATGCTCTATTACTCAGGCCAAAGCCATGGTGTCAGGATCTTTGTTAAAGTTAAGCTAATGATGATTTTCAGGTTAGGATTCCCTGGTATGGGCAGTTTGCTGCCTGCCTTTGCAGATTGCTGCCATTTTTTATTAGACTGTCAGAACGGAGTCTGTATGAATTTTAATTGCAACTAAACCAGGAGATTACCTACTTGCTCCGTCAGTTGTTGTGCACGTTGGATGAGTAAAGTACAGTCTGGATTGCAGTGCTTTCTGAAATATAAAAGGGCATGAATTCAAGGTTATACTTTGGATTATCGATTTCTCTTTTAAATCTTTTCCTCTTTTCCAGCTAGGAGGCATGACAGGGCCCATAAAACTCTTAATATTCTAGCTTTACCCCACAGCTTTTCCAAACAAGGTCAGACAGAACAGAGAAAAGCATGTAATTAATAATTATCAAGGCCTGCTGCTGTGTGGGCTGCAAGTCCCTGCTCGGAAATTAGAACCAAATGATTTCAGGCTTTAAAGAAGGCAGTTAGAATATCCAGGGTACTTAAATTAACTCCTCTGAGAGAGTACACCAACTCCATTATGTCTCTGCACGTATTTTGTTCCACAGTAACACCTACCACAAAGCCTCAAAACACAGCAGCCAAGTTCCTCCCTGTTGTGTTTGCCTCGTACCCCACACACATTGAAATGTCTTTCCAGTTCCCCATGCCTTGTTTCCTTCACTCCCTGTGTGTTAATTCCAGTCAATTTGGAACGAGCGCATAGATTATTAGGCAAAGCAATTCCAAAAGAGAAAAGATTATAGGGAAATAACTGCAAAAATAAGCAGAGCAATCCTTGTTTCATTAGGAGTTCTCTGGATTTATTTCAGGCTCTGGTAGAATGAGAAGGAACTACTAAGGGATGTAAACTCTTAGCTCGACATCTCTAAACCAAAAGAAGTTAGCCAGTGAATTATTAAGGATATATAGATTCTAAGACTAGGAGGCACCAGTAGATTACCTAAACTGACTTTGTGCATAATGCTAGCTATAGGCTTTGTCCCTTGAAAATCCAGTAGTTTATGATTCTGTAAGTAATTATTTGCTAGGTAAAAGAGTTTATGTAACAGCATAAGAGACATTAGTTCATCAGTGACTTCCAGAAAGAAATTTACTTTGGGTTTGAAGACTTGAAAAAAGTATACATCACCTCAAGGGACATTTGGAAGGGGTAGACCAACACACTCTTAGAGAAGCACTCCCTGGGGAGCTCTGTCCTGTTCACGGAAAGAAGGACTAGTGTCCCAGATTTTGCATATCCCTCCTCAGACATCAGGCTTGTCCTTCCCCCAGAGACAAGAATTGTGGTTAGTCAAATAGTCTTCAAAGGCATCTACTTTCTCCTACTGAAACAACAAAGTAGCAATTCTTGAACTGTTATATACACACTTTTACCTAGAAAATAATTACCTGTGCTCTTTTGAGAAATAATAGAAGAAAATCATATTAAAAGCATTTATTCCATAAATAAAAAGCAAGATTGTATCCAAACATCTGTCACCAAATGAAATTTTTCTGCAGTCCAAATCCATTTTTGAAGTGTCTCCTCTGCCTGGAATGCAGCTGTTTAAGTGATTTCTGAAGCAGCATCTCTGTCATTGACAGACATCTGTGCAGGATCAGTGATGTGCAGAAAATATTCTATTTATAGAGAAACAGTCATCTCCTTCTCCTCTTTCCCTCTCCCACTCACAGCTCTTTGCAGTGCTTTCAAGGGAGTCTCAGTCCTGGTATTAATTTTGTTTGAGCTGAAATGCACCCATAAACTTTATTCAAGAACAAGTGAGTAAAGGAGAGTGAGGATCATTTGTTTTATGCTGAGAAATATTTTTAGATGACAACTGTGGAGATTTCTTAATGTTAAAAAAAGGAAGGAAATGTTAAAATAGAAAAAAAAAGAAAAATAGTATTCAACAAAAAGTATAACATTTATTATTTATCATACAATTTTGGGGTAAAAGTCCGAAGTATGTAACTTTAAAGATGACTCAAAAATAGGTGGCAATTCTGCAAACAGACCTGATGATTGATAGAAGAAATAGGAAATTAGGGTACAGTTTTGAAGCATATCCAGGCATCTAAAATTTTCCACTTCTTAGAGGAGCCTTGTGACATTCCAAAATTCAGCTTCCTGTCCCAGTAAAATGAATGTTCCAATGCAATATAACAGATTGAGGTTTATTTGAAAGGACAGATTTCTTTTATTATAACAGAAAGCCAAGACATTAGCTATCTGTGCACATAAATATTTTCTCTTTCTGTCTTTTGCAAGTTTAAAAGTCCATTAAATGTTTTGTCCTAGTTAAACCTATTGTGCTTATTATAAAAACTTTTCATATTTTCTTTGTGAARAAGTTTTATTGAAATACAAATTTTACCTGAGGCAAAATTTTTGGATAAAATGGTTTAGTTGTTTCCAAATGCTCAGACTTTTTAAAAATATATAACTGTATATTTTTAGTTTGTCCATGAAAGTTTCATACCTGAAAAAATAATGTATTATTTTGTGAAGAGACCAGTTCTACTTATTTATCTGTGGTTTTACATGGAGCTAGGATGCATTAATCCACCTCGAGCTTATTTTATCATAATTTTATCACATAGCAATTCTTATGTTCCAGCCTCAGAATAGCTGGATTTCATTGAGTACTGATGAGGAGAAGAAATAGGAAAGCTCTTGAGAAGCTTTGGAATGAAACATATGCTAACTATGGTATTATTTAAGAGTAACATGTTTCAAAGTGTGCTTTATTTGACAGTTTGAGGGACAGTTCAAATATTGAAGATAATATATTTATTATTCATTTATGAAGAAAATGAGTTATTACTCTAAAATGGAACATATACAGCAGGTAGAAAACTCTGTCATGACATACTCCCTCTCTTATTCATAGAAGAATAAGCTATAAATTTTGAGGCATTCTACCTATTAATTGTCATGTTACCAAGAAATCAGTCCTCAATAGCMGCTTTTACAGAGGGAACAGTTAAGTTTAAAAAAAAAAAACCCTCCTAGTCATGTACAATTTAAGAAATCTCTATAACACCAGACAAGTTGACTCTACAGGTCCAATGTGAARGAAAGTTAATTATGTTTCTGCTTATCATTGTTTTCAGAATACTATTTTCACACAACTGTCTGTGTTGCCGGAAATAAAAAAATTGCCAGATTCTGGTTTCATCCCTGTGGTCAGAATGGTTAAGGACCTTAGGATGACTTTGTGGAAATCAGTGTAATTCAGCATAGCACAGGTGTTTTCACAGGTTTCCTGGGCCCCAGCAAAGGACAATGCACAAAATTAGCCAGTCCTTTCACAAATMCATGCAACAATTTAATTTACATGTTACTGATGTGCAGGCTTTTCATACGCACAGTCTATCCTCACAGCTACAACTTCTAGTAGAAACATTTCTAAAGGATAAGAGAAATATGCAATAATCAATAGATACAAACATCATTAGTAAACACCTATTCTGCAAAATATCTTAGTTCAGTTCATATCAAGGTGACCTTTAGCAGTATGCATAATATAGCCTGCTAATTGAAATGAGTATCCTGTACAATTAGCTGAAAACCCTTTCAGCAGCACCGGTAAGGTGACCTGTTGTCTTTTCCTTGTCTAAGAATGTTATCACGTTTAAAAACATTTTCTATGGGACCAGTCCCCAACTCAAGCTAAGGTGAAAGATAGTGCTCTACCTCTGACTCTCTCCTTGCTATTCATGTCAAGTATTTTGTGTCTAATGAAAACAGTCAGGTTCTGTTCTACTACGATTCCTGATTAACAAAACATTTGAACTAGGCTTGCATTGCTTATTCCAACAAGAGCCAACATAAACCCACAAAAGAGAGTGACTCCTGTTTGCAATCCTGAC
This sequence comes from Apteryx rowi, assembly GCF_003343035.1. NCBI lineage: Eukaryota > Metazoa > Chordata > Aves > Apterygiformes > Apterygidae > Apteryx > Apteryx rowi. Next base: position 322,245 of record NW_020448241.1, read on the forward strand.
AAGATATTCAGCAGACTACCCTTTTCTTCCCAAAGCTACCAAAGCCCACTGAGACATCTTGGATGTAATGTAGGCTAAGTATTTAATGGTTTAGGCACTGCTTTGCAAAATACCTTGAGTACATTTGAAAAAAGAAATGAAAAGCATGAAAGCTATGGCCAAAGTGCAGGCAGAAGAGCAAAGTCACTGGCTGTAATCTGGCTAGCTGGAGAGCACGTGTTGCTATCTCTGCCAGGGAAGATGACAAGTGCTTGGGAAGCCAGGATGTGTTGAGCTCTGCACTGCCATGCCTACCTTCTCATGAGTACGTGAGCAAGCTGGCTACCTCCATCGGGTCTGGAGGACTTGTTGTCACACGCACAACTGCAGTCTACAGCAGACTGACACCTGGAAAATCCCAATAGATGCAGGAGGCTGGAGATGCTGATACAGGTTCTTGCTACGTTTCCATCTGGCTATATAGTTGGCCTTCATAACCGTACTTGAGCATTGCCCTAAATTTAGTGTCTTTACTCCTGAGAAGCAAGAAAGTGACATTATCTCCATTTTTGCTGAAAGCTTCAAGATTCATGGACAAGGTGGGGGGAAGGCCTGTGATCCTGACAAGCTCTTTCTACAATTTCAAGTCACTGATTAGACAAAAGCATGTTGATAAACAGTTAAGGACTTCATTACTGGGTCCACAATGCAAAAATCAGCTGTGAATTCACTCCCTGTGTCCATTCCCTTGTTGCTGCAGTGCCCCAAAAGAAAAACATTGCTGCTTCTTCAAACACTCATCAACAGAGAAACAGAGAAAAAGTAGAATAGAAAAAGCCTACATTTAATGGACCCAGGTACTGGACCCAAGGTGTATGTGGACCTCAGCTACTGTGTCCACATGGCATAGCACATCATGGAGATAGTCCTGGGAGTCCCAAAGTAACACCAGCCCAGCACTAAGCGTGCCAGGAAAACATCTAGGCAAGAACAGCCTGAGGCTCAATTCTTGTTCATTTGCTCCCTTACCTCAACCTTCTCCTTTTACTGAAACTTTTTACAGCCACTGTGTCTGTCAATGCCAGACGCAAATGAAATGCAAGGCAATCGGGATGGAAATTAGTGGAAAACTGGCCAAGGGTTGCTCCCTACGTTCAGTCAAGTCATTGCATCTTAGAGCACGACAGCTTACGTTTTAAAAACAGTAACACAAGACTGAGAGTACATTCATGCCCCTTGCAGCAGGAGGTCACTCTGCCCTCTGCCCTGACCAGGAAGGCGGGTCTTCCTGGCAGGGGAGCAGAGAGAACGTCGTTTAAATGAGCCACTTGGCTGCCCAYGAACACTTGCTCCACAGCAGGCTGAGAAAGTACCCTACCGCTTTTGAAGACAACCCCACTTGCTCAAGAYGAAGGACCAAGTTTTAAGAGTTTGAGGCATCATCCATGTCTGTAACTTTCCCTGGGCTTCACGTCTTTTCTCCTAAATGATGAGGCTGCAGGTGTCTCGATAAATAAATGAATTTACTGTGTTCTCCCTTTTTTTAAAGCTTGTGTCAATTTTACTTTATTTTGTCAAGAACCCCAAAGAGGATTTTACTAGTTGACCTTTCTTAGATGTGTTGTTACATGTCTGGAAATAAACAAATTACTAGTGTTATCAATTCTCTCTCTCTCTTTTTTTTTTTTTTTGTAGCACTCCAAAATGTGGGGGCTGGAGAGAGATAAGTGATATAGGTTTGCTAGATTGGCACAATTAAATGTAACTGGGTGGCAATTTATGACTCAGCTCATTCATGGTAGATTGCACACTCTTGAAAGGCTTGATGATTTATAGCTGATGTAAATTGTGGTGCTTACTGTATGTGCCATTAGCAAAGCCATTATCCCTGTTGAGAGAATTTAGGATCAATAAATGTCAGCAGAGATAGAAACAGTGTTATGGGCTTGCAGATACAAAGGTTTTTGAGGAGAAGCATTCTAGGATGCCATTTGGAACAGCCTTTTGATAATTTTGAGAATAGTAACTTTATTAATGAAAATCATGTAGCTGTGTCCTTTAGAATTATTAGCTATGTAGTAATTGCCAGACTGTATTAGTTCCCCCYCCCCMMMAAAAAAAAAAGATTTTGTGAGTTGCAGCAAAGCTGTTTACTTTAAAAAGGAGCCCATAAAATGATGCCGGCAGCCATTTTCTAGATCACAGCTAAGAATATGTTGAAATGTTATTTGTGACCATGAAAATTCATTCTAACGGTGTTAATTTCATTTGTTAATTAGAGAAAATCCATTTTGTGGAGAAAAGCAGTGGTAATTAGAGCCGCCAATCAGAGAAGAGAATCAGCACCATACATTCAGGTTACTGAGCATGGCCTGAGCATCAGGCTGGATATTTAAAGCTTGGAGCCAGAGATGCAGTAAGCAAGCCACTGATGAGAGCCAGCTCTCAATAAATAGTGTCACAGACTACTTATTCAGAGTCAAATTTAAAAATCACTGCACTCTAAAGCATTAGCTTCTTTAAACAAACTGTCCTTTAAGATGGTTCACCTTGCTACTTTTTTTGGGAAGGTTTGTTCATAAAAGGACACACCTGAAAGGAACACCTGCCCTTTCTTGAAGGTACTGGTTAGACCTAGAGCTGAACTTCTTCAAAGCTCAGGAACATTTCATGTGGCATTTTGGCCCAGCTCACTTTAGAAACTCTTATCAGCCGTGAAATGCTGATATCTCTAGCAAAGTGTGCTCAGATTGCTCATTCATGTGAGCACTTATGTGTGCATGGCATTCAGAAACATGCAATATTCTGAACTCTCTACAGGGGTCTTAGTAGCATTACAGTCACTGTGTTTGGCCCCCTGCATCAGTTCCTTCTCCTGCCTCTTGCAAGACTGGTTTACCTTGCTGAACAAATCCCCAGGTGTTCCTACATCTACCCTTGCAACCAAAAAGTTTTCAGCACCCCAACACCTAAATTGGCTAACCAAGGCCCTAAGAGCTCTTACTCATCAATTACTGGTTTCACATAAGTGTACCTGTTATAGGACTAACACTTACTGTCACAGAATCACAGAGAAATTCAGGTTGGAAGGAACCTCTGGAGGTCTCTAGTCCACTCTCATCCAAAGCAGGTCCCTCTAGAGCAGGTTGCCCAGGGCCTCGTCCAGTCAAGGTCTGAATAGTTCCAGGGATGGAGACTCCGGAGCCTCTCTGGGCACCTGTATTAGTGTTTGACCACTGCATACAATTTTTTTCCTAATATTTGTTCAGAATTTCCCTTGTTGCTACTTCTGTCCATTGCCTCTTATCACTGCACCCCTCTGAGAAGAGTCTGGCTTCATCGTCTCTATACCCTTCCATTAGATAGTTGTAGACAGCAATAAGATGTCCCCTTCACCTTCACTTCTCCAGGCCAGACAAAGTCAGTTCCCACAGCCTTCTTTTTACGTCATGTGCTCCAGCGCCCTGGAGCTGGACCTGCTCCAGCATGTGAATATCTTTCTTGTAATGGGAGTCCAAAACTGGACACAGTACTCTATATAACGGCTTACACGTGCTGAATAGAGTGGAAGAGTCACTTSCCTGGACCTGCTGGCTATATTCTTGCTAATACAGTGCAGGATGTGGTTGGCCTTCTTTGCCACAAGGACACACTGCTCGTTTATACATCTTGTACCACCAAGACTCCTCCCCCCCCCCCCACACCTTTTATGCAAATCTGCTTTCTAACCGGTCAGTCCCCAGGCTGTACTGTTGCAGGGGTTCTTCTTTCCCAGCTGCAAGACTTGCATTTCCCTTTGCCGAACTTCATGAAGTTACTGTCAACTCTTTTCTCCAGCCTGACAAAGTCCCTCTGACCCCAATTTGGTATTTTCTGTGAACTGGCTGGAAATGCACACTGTCCCATCATCCATCAGGCATTAAACTGTATTGGCCCCTGTATTGATCCCTGAAGACTGTCACTAGTGACCAGCCACCAGATGGACATCATACTGTTGATTACAATCCTTTGAGCCCAGCAGTCCAGACAATTTTTACCCACCTTGTAGCTTCTTGTCCACCTATCCAAACCAATCATCTCATCAGTATAGCTATACTATGGGAAACTGTATAAAAGGCCTTGCTAAAGTCAGATACACAACATCCACTGCTCTCCCCACACTGACAGTTAGCTATCTCATCGCAGAATACAATCAGTTTTGTCAGGCACGATTTGTCCTTGGTAAATCCAAGCTGGCTGTTTCAAATCACCGTTTTGACCTTCATGTACCTGGACAGGGCTTCCAAGAGGTTTTGCTCCATAATCTTTGGCATGACCATCCAAAGCTGGTACAGAGCTTCACAGTGACCTCAGCCTGCTCCCTTGGTGCTCCCAAAGACATCCCATCCGGCCCATGGGCTTGTGCATGTCCAGTTTTCTTGACTGCACCCTAACACTACCTTCTTCTGCTCTGGGCACTGCTGCGTTCTCCCAGACTCGGCAACTAGGTTCAGGGATGTGCAAGATCTGAAGACAGTCTTCAGTAGCAAAAAAATCAAAAAGGCATTGAGAAYCTAGGCTTTTTCCATGCCCTTTGGCACTTGACCACTAGTCCTATTTAGCAGCAGGTTCACARTTTCTTTAGTCTTCCTTTTGCTAGTCTGTTATAGAAGCCCTTCTTGTTGCCCTTCACATCCCTTGCTAATGTCAGCTGCAACTGCTCTTTTGGTATTTCTATACTTTCTTACATTACAGTAAATTAGCTAAATTCATCCCACTAGTAGTAAGAAAAACTCTAAGGAAGAACTCACTGGAGCCATTCACACAGGGGAACCAGCGAAACGACTCTAAATCTTTCAAGATTTGGAAGCAGCACCCAGACGGAAGGGGATAATTTCCAGATGTCAGCCCTCCGTGGAAGATTTCAAATCCTCAAAGAAAACAGCTCATAGAAAATTCATCTTATGAGAGGCATCAGAAAGAGACAAAATACATTGTTCTGTTTTGTTGCTGCGCATCTGAAATCCTTTCCCAAACTCTGACTCTTGCTCTGTAATTTTTATCTCACAATGCACATTAATTACCAATTGTATTTTAACATTCTGCCAGCACATTATATCTATTTTCACTTGGAAAACTTTTGTTTTTTCCCCATGGGGCATTAAGATAAGCACTTTATTAATTAAGCTGCCCAGAATTGGATTCAGATGACTGGGAGTGCTACCACTTTTGTCAAGTGCAAAACGTCATTKTTTGGAAAGATGAAAGACAGTTCTGGAAAAAAAATAAATTCATGGTTSAGCACACACACAGGGGACAAAGCACTGTGTCCTTCCAATCTTTGCTCCCCAAGGCCTTCCTCAAAAAATCTAGGTGCAAACACAAATTCAGAAAACAATAAGGGTTATATTCCCATTTGTCTTTACAACRAAAGACAGCAATGTTTCCAACATGTAAATGTAAAAACCCCAGGAGATAAAATGTGCTGTTGATGACTTTCCTTTAAAGATTCTAGTTCACTGCCAGCCATTAACCTTCACACTGCATGTGAAGCYGTAGCTCACAGAGAGTGCAGCATGTTCAGTCTTCACTACCAGAAATTTGTGACATTTTCTCATGAAATACGTCAGCTATGAAAATGGCAGGAAGATAAAACAGTGAATACCTAAGAAGGTACTGCCTGGACACCTGCCTTTTTTTCAAGTGACTTTCCAGCCTGAGGCTGTCACTACAAAGCTAAGAGAAGAATTCATTTCAGCTGTCTTGTAATAATATCTCCTCTTGCCTTTGATGGAAAAATGTATCTTTTTTTCCTTTTGACATAGTTATCTCATTCTTTTACACTGAAGCATAAGGGAAGAGTTCCAGCGTCTCTTCACTTTCCACTAAAACAAAGCACGCGTCTAATTGCACAGTTGCATCTGCTACTTGCTCTCCGATACACAGAGCCAGCCTGACCTCTCCTTCAGCCTCTGCCTTCAGGCAAGCTGCTCATTCCTGTGGCAGGGTCCTGGGGCAGCAGGTCTCCTTCAGATGTAGTGCAACCTAAAATGGCAAAATAGTGCATTGCTTTGAAGTTGTCCATCTACGCATCATCTCTCGCAATGTTGTCCATTGCCCTGTGAAAGACTTTTCTGAGACGATATGGCTGTGATATTGTCTTTGTTTTCTACACCATGCATATTCTTTTTTGGCACTTGCTGCCCCTTCCCACATCAGCTTAAGAGTAAAAATGACAATGCATTTGCTGCATGTTTCAGGTGTGTATGCCTTTCTGTTTTTCATCTTGTGTGGCATTTTGGCTGATGTCCTCCTGGATTGTCTATCCACTTCACTCAAGGCCTGGGAGTTTTGYCTGGCAATTGAAAAAGGGGTTAATTTTACATCTTCTAGTAGTCTTGCTGCATATTTTGTTCCAAATCCCACCTAGCACCTGCTTTTTTAGCCTTCCCTCCCTTTGTCCAGCTAGCAAGAACAGCTTTTAAAACCTTGCTTTTAAACATTCATGAGGTCTATCATAGATTCACATCCTTGTTGTAACTTATTTAAAATCATATTGCATGTGTGTCAACTTGACATGGAGAGAAGGGCTCTTCCAGTTCCTGTACTGCATGTTCATAGTTAGTCTTTGCTGCCAGAATTAACTGAAAATTGCTTAAAATATCACATACTTCAGAACTATTTTCAGAACTAAACATTCCTCCTAAACAGCTGAATTCGTTGGTGATACCCACCCTTTGCACAAGCAGAACCAAGCAAGTCATAGGCATTCTTAAGGTGCCACATCAACTCTTGGGAAACTCAGCTTTGATGAGAGGACATTAAGTGTCTGTATTCTACCATTTGGGACCTATCCCACTGTACTCACATCCAGGTTAGTTCACTCGAGTASCCAGAGAGAAGGAGCTGACAGAGATCTGTTATATTTATTGTCTGAATTCCAACTGATCCCTTCTTTGTATCCTGAGCTGTTGCCTGATACAACACTTAGGTTCAACAGATTTATCTGGTAATGCCTCAAAAGAAAATTTTTCCACAGCAGACGTGAAATCCAGATCAGCTGTATAATTAGCCCAGAGCTTCAGGTCCAGAATAGTGTCTCTCCAGCTGAAACATAACATCCCTTGCATACTCCCTCTGTCCTGCCAGCTGTTGAGTAACTAGGTGCTTTGGTGCTATTTTATCTATCAGTGACCTGGCTGCAGTACTGGGTTTGGCAGAAGATGAACACTAAGCTTGTGGCCACGTGCCAGCATAGGTTTGTCTCTACCCAAACTAAAAATTCCTTTTTGGGACTTTCAGTGTATTTCACAATGTAAACACTTGAATAACACTGCAAATGCCAATYCACTAAAAGTTTGGGCACTGAAAAGGTTTGACATGGCAGGGGTCTAAACAGGCACCTAACTGTCTTAAAAGACCTGGCCCCAAGTCTTTTTGGTGTTCTGGAAATGTTATTCTCTGTAGAAAAAAAAACGTGATTTTTTTCAAGAGCATAGAATTTTATAAATGAAATGATTCCCCATAGGATAAGAAAAGGAACAATAGGAATTATTCTTTGGTTCATTGTTTTTAGGGCCATAAGGGACTGTTATGACTACCAAGTCTGAGCATCTGAATAAGGCAAGCCAAAGAATTTTCCACATTAATTCCTGCATTAAGACCATACCTTGTAGTTGAACAAAAGAATAGGCTTTAGACTGGCATCCAGGTAGATCCATTAGCAAATGCCACTTCTCCCTCCAATTCCCTCTAGTCCTCTTAAAAAAATACACTTAAAGTAATTTGAAATCTTTTAAAACGAATGTTCAACTTCCTATCACAGTTGGGTCATTTACACCTCCTAGAAGAGACTGTTTGCTGCGAAGAGCACAAGTGCTCAGACTTGGGAAGCAGGTAAGAAAGAGATCACTGCTACTGAGAATAAAACTATTCATTTCCAGCTGAACACAGGGTGGCCTCAAAGAGCAGGAAATAAATTAAAACCGTCATTACTGGCAGAAAAGATGGTGCTAAACTTCGAACTGGAGTTTACCATCTAACACAGAGCAGAACAAAAATGGCACTTTCAGGGATAACTGTGGATTCCAGACCTAAGGTGCCAATTTTTCTGCATTTACAGCCAATACTTCTACATAAATAAAAGAAAACAGAAAGCAAGGCTGGACCTGGGCAGCCCAAGGTAGCCTTTGAAGTCCCATGGTTCTGCCCATGAGGGAAGTGCCTAAGGGCCGTTCACTCCTCTGGTGCAGCAAGGAAAAGTCGCTCTGTGTTTGTACCAGGGCACAAGGACCTATTCACAGGCAGTATGTGGTAAGCGCCGTGACAGCCTGCAGTGTTTGCTGGGCAATGCGCAAGCAGGTGAGTTCATGATGCTGGGCTGGAGGGCTGGAGGGCCTCGGAGTTGCAGGTGGGATGTGCAGAAAAAAACTGCTGCTGAGGTGGGAATATGCTGCTAGTGTGTTGTAAGGGAGAGGTTGTGGGTGGAAAAGGGCACAGGTAGAAGCAGGAAGCTGGACAAACCCATCTAATCAGCTTTTAGAAGCAGCAAGTAGCAAATTTTCTTTTCTTTCTTTTTTTTTCTTTTTTTTTTTTTTTTAAGGAATAGTGTAAGGTCACCCCCATGTTTAACTCCTGCTTTTGAACTCATCATTATCAGGCTCCAAATGAGGCAGAAAGGTAGCCATTTGCAGCAGTATGGGTTCATATTCCTTCCATCTGCTTTAACAGAATAGCCCAGCTCACAATGGTGGCACCGTAGGGTGTCTTTGCAGCAGTGCCAGTGAGTAAGCATGGAGCCAGGCGACAACATCAGACCCTGAAATTTAGGGAAAGACTGCAGCAGAGCTGCTAATCCCACTTGAAAGTATGGGCTCCTGTCCAATTACAGTTTTTTTCCAATTCACTAGGAAAGCCATTACACTGATGGCAATCAGATTGGTGCAGCCATGGCCATCTTGAAAGAATTTAGGATATCTCTGATTAAATGATATAGTGGGCAAAGACCGAAACTGCTTCTCTAGCAAAACCGCAGCACGGATGGTTTTTTAATTAGAATGAATTAATATGGCACTCTCATTTGTAAAATCAAATGAAAGGCAGAAAATAAAACTGAGGAATCCAGAGAGGGAAAACACCCCTTTATTTCCTCTTCAGGCTGATTATCACTGCTCTGTTCAAAAAATCCCTTTGCTTCCTTGTGTAATCAGGTTGATTAAAATCCTCTAAAGAAATAAAACAGCTGCACAGACCTCCAAAATCACACTCTTCTCTTCTGCGTGTGCATTGTGGTCTTTTCAACAGCTTTGTTTTCAAATTATTCTTCTCCCTTCATTGCCTCTGAAAGCCTATTACTGGATTTATTAAAACAAAGCCGAATGAGCATGCTGAATACAGACACAATGATTGCCTCAACACATGTTGTTCTTGCAAAGAGCACCRCGCTAGCAGGTTTGAACTGCTGGCTGCTGCTGAACTGAAAAGAGAACAAACAAAGAAAAGCCCAGCTGAACTCATGAAGGTGTTCATTAAAGGAAGACTCCATATTTTGCCCTTCTATCRGATGCTGGAAAGTTAAAATAATAATTATTAACCTGAAGTCAGACCATGACATTTTCCTTTAGCTCAGGCGTGAAAACGAAATGTTACTATATGGGCTAAGACAACAGAGAGACCTTCCCGTTGTTGTGGGCTGGGACTGTGCAGAGCTGGATAGATGTAGGTGCTGGGTGTTATGTGCTTCACGTGGTAGAGGTGACTTGGAGAGGGGGCCAGGCTGCTGCTTTTCCACCTACTCTTGCCCCTTCTCGCCCAACTGCGGGCACGCTGGGAGCTGCAGGTGCTGTCGGCAGGGCCCGACTCTGCTCTGCAGGTGCCACTGCTGTGCGAGAGGCAAGTGCACGGGGATGGCAGACTGGAGAGGGCCTGGGACCTAGCCATGAAATGGAGGGGAGGGAGGAGAAATACATAAAATCTGACAGCTGGTTAGGTTTTATTCCTCACACCAGTGCTCGTGTGAACCAAGTTGTGCCCAATTGCTAAGGCGGGTCTCTTCCTTTCCRTTTGTTTTTACAGGGCTGGTGCTGCATTGCTGCCGAGGAGGTGGACATGCCTCCGTGAAGAGTTAGGGGGTGTAATCCAACTGGCCCCAGCTCTGATAGAGGTTGGTGTGTTGCATCCACTAAACGAACAAGAACGGGTGCTGAACCTCCTGGCAACGCCTCCCACGGCACCAGGTGATCTTGCCGTTTCTTGCTGAGCCATCCTCAGGGACTGCTCCCTCCTTGGTAGAAGGCTCACCTTCTTCACACAATCTGGCCTGCCCTTTCTTTGGCTTAAAACTAAGTTACAGAAACTACTGTGGGCAAAGGTAGTTCTGCAGATGCCTACACACGTCACCCCAGTGGACTCTGCTGCTTGAGCAATGCATGGGTGCTTTTGTCCCTGGCTTGCTCAAAGCCAGTATAACAACTCAAGTTTCTCACCTTTCAGATTTTCTTTCTTTATGTTTTATGTTATCGGAGAGCTGTGGTGCTCATAGCAGCGACAATGTAAGAGAGGCATATCCATGCTGCCTCCATGTGGGGTGGTTTGGGAGGAGGTAGGTGGCTCACCGTACGCACAAGTCTACTCAGAGGGAAGGTGGGGATTGCTTGGTCTATGCACCCTGCACTACATCCAAGGCGTATATTAATTTTGAAGAAGCACCCTGGAATAAGATGTTCGGCTAATGCTTGTGGGATGCATTTTCTTCTTACCCTGGCTTACTAACTTTGAGGTGGTTACTTCAACTCTCTGAAGCTCTGTTCCCTCATCTGTTAAATGGAGTTAGTCCTAGCTAATTCCTTTTGAAAACACTTAGTGGACTATGGAGGAAAATTCCTGTGTCAGACACAGATATTTTATTCTCAATTAATCAGACTTTTTGTCTCATCGTGGAGACAAGAAAGCCTCAATGGCATAAATGARTTTACATTTAGTTCAACAGTAAATACTGTGTTTACTTTAATGTTTAATAGAGCCTTATCTGTCAAAGGCAATTTGGTATATTTTATGGAAAAAAACTACTTTGCAATTCTGAAACAGTCATAAAGCAACTTTAAAAGTGTTTTAAAAGATGAAAATGTAGTACCTGCTAGCTAAGTGTAAACAGAACCAATCCTTTTCAAATGACTGAGGACAGGGCAGCATTGATTTTTAAAATTCCAAGGGCCAGATTTTTTTTTTTGGCTAGAAAAAATGTGTATCCCAAATGGTTTTAAATCAGTAAAATCTATGTGCTGTTATAGAGATGGAGCAAAATCCTGGCCCCACTGATATTAATGACAAATCACCCAATGAAGTCAGTGGGGTCAGAGTTTTACCCTGGGACTCTATTTATTTTAAAATAATTCATATTTCTGACACTTTTATACACACTTACATAACACAGACTTACAGACTTCCTGTGCTGTACCCATATATATTATCTTTTATAGCAGTGCCCTTGTACTAATGCTTTGTAAAATCTTCTCATGATTTACAACACTAAAGAAAAGATTTTCTAATTTCTCTTCACCCTCCTATTCAGAGGCCATTCTGTATGTTGCCCTCCCCTCTCACACCAGTGCAAACCACTGAAGCCCTGTTCTAACAGAATGATAATAAAGCAGATGCTTTAATTGTAAGCATCTGAGTAAGAGCAGCCACGTTCCAGAGAACATGCCAGTGCTTTAACATGCAGTGGGGCTGTATTGTTTTGCTGCACTGAACACTTTTTTCCTTTAAAATGCCATGCTATGGAGATTGATTGATTTATATGCCTGTTATATGTGCTTGTGGGAAAGAACAAAAGGAGTGCATAAAACTAGCAGTCAGTGAAAGAATTACAGACAGCCTTCTCTGGGGCTCCAGACTCCCTAGAAAAGACAGGTTCAGAAAGTCAGATTGCAAAACAGGTTTTTATTTTGTTCCTTCTCTATCTGAGGAATAAAGCCCTGTGGACAGTCCTCTGTGTTCATGGTCCTGTGATAGCTGCATCTAGCTCCATAGCTGATGGGGAAACTTCTGCACCAGCCACCTTCCTGGGCACCACCCAGGGGACCGAGCGGGACCTTCGGAAACCACTCACCACCTGGCATGAGCTGGAACCAAAGCTCTGAGTCCAGCAGAAACACCCATCTGCCTGGAGGGGAGGAGCAAGAACCCTGAAACATCGCTCCCCGATGAATTACAAATGTGGCAGATGTGGCTTATATGCTCAGGTTTTTCTCCCAGCAGAAGCAGAAAYGATCTGGCAGGTTTGTGAATCATCTCTCTGGCCTAATGGGGCAACCACATATTCTAGAAGAAGATAAACTCTTTTTTTTTTTTTTAAGTCTCACACTATGGCATATATTCATTTTTCCATAACTTTCATAATTCAGAAGAGAATTTTGTTTTTCTGGTTTTACCCAAATACTTTGCTAGTGTTGAAATAAAAGGATGTGACATCATATTTTTACAGGTTCCTGAAATCTGTGCTACTCACATTTCTGAAAGCTATTACATGTCATCCATGTAAAACAGCTGACACTGTCATTGCTCAAAGGAGTGCTGGTAGCTTAAATTAACTTTGAAGTAGAAAAAGCCTTAAAATCCCCTTTGAAGTCTTTCCCCAAGCTTTGTTAAACAGGTCACTCTTTCACCAGTTCGAAGAGCAGCTATGAATGTGATGAATTTTTTAAAACGCATTTTTGAAAATCTATGTGCATTAAGTTCATATCCCCAGTTAAAACATGCGTATGTATGTGCCTAACCATGTAAATAAAGCTCTTTCAGCTGGGGTGCTTATGGATGGTTAAAATAATATCATTATATCTGTTTCTTTGATCACAAGTTAGTGTAACACATTATCTTGATCCTCAGTAACTTCCAGCTTTTATGTTATATTTAATAAAACATGGTGCTGTGTTGCACAATCCCTAGGGAAGCTTTCTTTTCTTTTTTTAATATACATTACATTTTAAATGGGATTAAATTGTCTGATTAGTAAAGCAGGCTCTTGCGGGAGCAGATAAACCCTGAATTCCTCAGGGTGATCTACAGCCATCCTTAAAGTCTTTCCAAGACGCTGGCAAGCTCAGAAAACCCCAGAAAGTTAAGTGAAACATTTTCCCAGTGCCAAGGCTGGTTTCATGTTCCCACCCCACCTTTGCTTTGCTCAGTCTTGTCCCTCCATGCAAACCTTTAATTTTGCCCATACAGAGGTTGGTAAGGCTGTGCTCTAAAGCAGGTGACAGGACTGACACAGCCTTTAAAAGACAAAAATCTCCCTTTTCCCCCAAATCCAAAAGTTGTACAGGGCGTTGCATGGACACAACCACAGGCCTGACGTGTTGCACTGCGAGGYGGGGGAATCTATAACGCAGTTGTGTTGCCACTGAGTGTTATTAAAAACAGTGGTCAGCAAGGTCAGCTGCAGCCATTCCCCCACCAGCCCTGGTTGTTAGCTAATGCTCAAGAGCAGCTTCATGCCACCCCGACAGGGTTGGCATGGCTGCTTACTGGAACCCAGCTGYGAACAGCATCAGGAGACTGGTTGTAGCCCAGTAAATAGGGAACATAGCCCTGAGGAGCCAAGTTGGTAACTAGCGAGGCCTTGCTGCAGGGGTTGCCACTGAAAAGCGCTTGCTCAGGCTCATGAACTCAACAGCGGGGAAGAGCCACAAGGGTTTTGCAGTCGCATCGTAGCCCAGGAAGACAATGAAGCCTTGTCTTGGAGTCGGCTGGGAAGACACATACCTGAACTGCAGTTCAAACCAGAAAAAATGCGTAACAAGGGTTATCCTGTTACAAGGACTTTCGGAAAATGCTTAGAAGCTATGGAGGAGTGGGTAAGGCTACAGAGAGTGGGACCAAGTGGGAGCAGACAGGGCAAGAGAAGGGCGATGCTGCTGAGCAGGCAGCTCTTTCCTCCCAGCCCTTCCTCTGCTCCTGCTGCTCGAGGTGGGGACAGCGATGCAGCCTTCCCTTCGGCAAGTGCAGCAGCCAGCTCTCATCCAAGGTAGCTCATGCCTACGTTCATTTTAATTGTCTCCAGCAGATTAACAGGGGAAAGTGGAGCTTAATAAACTCTGGTAGAAGATGGCTAGATGAATCTGTCGGAGAGGAGGTCCTTTTTAGGCTGTCAAGCAATAATAGCCTTGAGAACCTGGGGCCATGTCATTATGCTCTTTATTACATTTTATAAAGACCATGTATTACAGAAGTAACATTGTAGAGTTGGACAGTGAGAGCCCAAGCAGCTTTTGCTGTAATGCATGCACAGGAAAATTCTTCATCACTTTGGCTTTTACTGGCTAACACAATTGTGTTTAGAACAGTCAATCAACTACTTATGCAAGAAGAAAAGTTAGGAAGTACGATAGACTGACTAGTGAAATACAAATCCAAATTAAGAAGACATAAACGCAAAAGACCTTTTAACTCATTATGGCTCTGCCTCTTGAGTCATAAGGTTTTTAATATTTCTTTGGAGACATTTATATATATATATTACATATTGCTGTAAAATATACTTCTATGCATGTAATTTGTTGCATAATACTCAAGGAAAAAATATACATAATCCTCTGATTATTTTATAAATATCTCAAATGTTTAGTGTCATGACAGAAATCCTATCTAAAGAAAGCTGAAGTTCCCCAGCACAAGGCACAAGACAGAGCTTTATAATACAACTGGGCTTTTTGGTCATTCAGCATCAAGTCCCAGCTCAGACATCATTTATACATGTATGCAGTTTACACAGGTGAGTAGCACAGCCACCTTTTCAGAGAGCTACTCATGTGTAGAGCTACTCTTGCACAATGTAGATCAGCAGAAATACTCACAGTGTGTAAGATGACGTGTTTTAGCTTTTTCAGAGTTGGGCCAAAAAAGAGTTGGATATTTTCAGGACCCAAAGAAGGAGAGTAGGAGTCATGTCTACACAATAGAGAAAATCTCTTCAAATTCACACAGGTAAACATGTTTTGTTCAAAGCTGATCCTTCCCCTCCCAACCACTAGAAGATAATAAGATTACTGAACCAACCGGAAGAAACATTTCACAATGTGTTTAAAGAGTGTTGAAATAATTAATGGCAATTAAATGCCAGTCAAAAAGCTCTAGGAGAAGAATATGTATGATGAAGGATCTGTTGGTATAGATACAATGAGTGAGTTTGATAGCATTTCAGTAAGGCATTGCTTGTATAGACACAAAAGTCACATGTGAAAACAAAGCAGGTTGAATGCTGAAATAGAGATAATGGGAAGAGACCTCACAAAGCATTGCTGTGTTTTAGCTACCTTTGGTGAACCTATTTTAAGAATGTGTTTAATTACCTTTTGCTTCACTTTCCAACCAGAATCTAAATAACTGACTCCAAAGTGAACTGTAATTTGCATTATCAACTGTTTGGTTTGAGGTAAAAAACAGGCAGGTGAAGAAAGCTTAGTTCCTTGCGCTGGCATATAACTCTGCATACTGCCATATGTAAGACCTAAGCCCAGGACACTGAAAACCTGAGTCAATAAGCAAGGATTCGTGAAACTCGGATACTCCCACTGAATGCGTGCATCAGTGGCAAGGGCTTTTGGCTTTTCTGGCAGCATGTAAGCTTCCTCTTAGCTCCTCAAACCAGGATCCAAAATCTGTCAACACTCCCTCTCTCCCTGGCCCCCTGCAACCCCCAGCCCGGGACACTGGTGTGACATTTAAGGCAGTGAACATAAGGCATTTTAGAAGAAACCAGTATCCAGTACAGAGTTATGACCCCATAAACGACAAGATGACAGAATCTGTCCCGTTGGAAAAGTCATGAGAGAGAAACTCCTTCAAACACATCTCTGACCCAAGAGATAAAATTAGAAAACTCAAAGACGACTGTTGTGAAATCGGTTTTGCATGCCCTAGTAATTTAGAAAGTTTAGATAAGTATTTGAGTAGATGTCTTGGTGTTTTTGAGGACATTGGCTGTATTCACACTGCCTTTAATGGGGCCAGGATTTTATCCCTGAACTTTGTGCTACTTATGCAAAGCAGCCAACACTAGGTTATATCAGGGCTCAAATGAGAGCAGGAATGAAATCAGTGTGGTATTCAATTTGCTAAGGAACTTTCCCTTTAGCAGGCAAACAGGATCTCTTTGCTCAAAAGCCATGACTGCTTGTATGAGGGAATGGCCTACAAAAATTCCACCATCTAAGTAGTTTATTTGAAAAATACCTCCAGGAAAAAAATTAGTAGCATCAATTCAAGTGATAAACTATAAACCATGGAACTCAGAAATACAGCTGTCTCACAGGGAGTAAAAGTGCCTTCCTCTTAAGAAAATTTTGACTTTTTCAGGGAAAATTTGAAAGAAAAATCTTGGCCTCACAGCATAATATTCTGATTCTAAAAAGTGGCAACAGTCTGAGTTCAGGAGTGTCAGCTCCTTTCTCTTTGGAAGGCAGTTTGAGGGCCTAACTCCTTAAATTATATTTCCATGATGTTTCCCTTTCTTTATAAAGAGACTTTAACTAACCCCATTTGCAAAAACTTAGCTTCAGTTGAGCACTTATCCACTTTGATTGTTAGAGAATATTTGACAAATCCTTGTAAAAAAGTTTATCTTACTAACATTTCTATACTGATAAAATAAAACTTAGACASTTTAATAGAAGAATTTATATATATATATGTATAAAAGCATATATATATATACACACACACATACACACACATATAGTTTTTGCAGCAAATAAATCAATCTAAAGAAACCCTCTTTCTCCACTTGAAATGATTCCACCATGTAAAAATGAATTAAGGGACAAGGTAAAAATAAATACCTGTTAAATGTGTATCTTTCTTTTGGGTAAGAGAGAGCTATTTTGTTTTGTTTTCTTTCCCTTGGTAATAAGCTTATTAATAGCGTTAAAGGTTTTCTGCTGCATAAAAGTACGGTTTTTGTGAATATTGTTAGAAATCAGATGAAAAAAATGGCCTATGTAGATGCTGCATTTAAAAGCCCTCTGCTTATGAACAGGTCTTTTGACTCAAACAAGTAAAATGCTGCTGGTACTCTCTTCTTCAGTCACATATTCTTCTTTCCTTAAAAGCACATGTGACCCTGTCCTATGCAGAATTTGGAGAGAAGCATGTACACTACTTACATTCCTCTTTAAGTTCCAGACACTAAAATATCCCAAAATTAAAGCTGGTGTAGTATTTCAGGCTTAAAAAAAAGTTTACATGATGCTTACCTTCAGCACAGGATTAAATTCACCCCATGGGAAAGAAATGCCCACACTGTGAACAGGAATAAGTATTCTAATGTTTCTGGATATCACAGTGCTGGGAAATCCATCTGCATGACTCTGTTTTTCACCATATATTGATTTTTACCATAAGTTGTTCTAAAATTAGAAAAGGCCAGGATCTGACAAGTATCSTTTTTGTTTAGTTCTTGCAGATGGAAACCATGAGGTACTTTCTCAGCTTGAAACTGTTCCAATAGCTGAGGCACTAATAGGACATATTAAACTGAATTTATATAAAATCTTGTGTCTTTACATCATGCTACATCATTTATGGCATGCTGGGCAGTGACAGGGTAAGTTATGAAAATGTTATAAAAACACAGCAGATCAGAGCTGGCTTTGTAGCAGGTTTCATGAATTTCTTCATCCAGAAGGAATAAATTTTGCATGGGAGCATTCTGCATAGCACCCCTGCAGAGCAAGAGATTAAAACTGGATTTAACATTTACCTCTTGCTAAACTATAAATCAGGGATTAGAATTGATAATGGCAGTTATCCATCAACAGCAATGCAATTGCAGATGAATAGAAGGAGTTTCATGGATAAGAGAAATCCCCTCCCTTTTTTTCCTAAAAAAAAAAAAAACAAACCTCTTCTCCTATTTTAAAGGTTTCTAGGCTCTGAATAGAGAGTGATTAGATCCATGCCAGTCATCAACCTGCATAAGGAAGATGCATTTGAAATAAAACCTCTCCATGTTGCAGAACATTATTCTGARTCTATAGCAGTGGGCTAGAGTTCAGATACAGCAGTTTGCATTGTAGACACCTCTCACAACAAGATCCGAAGAAACATCTACCACAGGCGGCAAGACTCTGCACCTCGATTCATAGTTGTATTTACTGGGCAATTGAAAGCTTTACGGAACTCTTCAAAATTGCTCATGGCACCAATAACTCTGCAAAGAAAGAAGAAAAATGGTCAACATGCAAGTTATTTTCTGTTGAACACTATAGATTCTGTAGGTTGCATTTTCAGGTTTCTCATATCATTTTTCCAGAAATAAAAGCAAAAACTTCAGGAGAAGCAACACCATTTAAAGTTAATGTGAAGCCAATCTTGTTTCTTTCAGTGTTTTGAGAGGTATCTTACTTTGCAAGAAACTAGATTGAAAACAATTCTATTGTTTGGATACTATGTCAGTTAGCACAATTCTCTAATCTGACCACTGGCAGTAAAGGTAGCAGGTCAGTAGTAACCTCGTATAGTGAAATTCTACTTCCAGCAGCTACAAAACTGCCCTGGCCCCCTCTCAAGCTCTTTTGCTTCCACCCAGATGGTGCAATATTGAAAGAACAGCACATCTCTGCCTYGAACAGTCTAGACAATGTGTCTGCAACCCAGATTGGCACCTTCAGGCACAGGGAAAGAGCTCGCTCTTTGTATGCAGTCATCCTTGGCTGCTTCTTCCATATCTGTATTATTTCATGCTGTCAGAAATGATTATTTTACCATTGCTAGATTGAGATTGTGTTGTTTGCTGATTTCTCCCCATGCTTTTAAGCATCTTGGAACTTACTAATCTGAAATTTGAAATGGTATTAAAGCAAACAGCATCCTGGGTTAAAAGCAGAAAAGTATCTACTGAGATATTAATTGTATGCCTTTCCAAGGGAAGGCATTTTTCTCCATTGCAGACAATCAGCTTCTCAGCGTAGCTCAGCATGATAGAAAACATTCTTATTACATTGATTAGATTTTCTGCGGGTAAGAAAATCTGCAGTCACCTGGTGCAAAAATGTCTAAAGGTCAGATTTGTAGGAAGAATTACAATATGTTGTTAGGTTTCAAATAAGACATACAGCTTTACTGTAGAAAAGTTGCAAATACTTATTCAGGGACTGGGACAGCAAGAGCTCTGCATGCAGAACTGCTGCTGAAGTTAGTGGGAGTTCTGTCTGCCATGCTGGGGATTTCACTTTGAAACAGGCATTCAAAATGAGTAAAGCACATGCTAATATTGAAAATCTGTTAATTAAATATAAATAAACCCAGAAATTTAGTAAATCTGTTAATAAAATATAAATGAAAACAGAAATTTAGTAAGCAAAAAATATTTACTTATCCATAAATGTGACTCTTCTATCTATGCTTTGATATTGCCACATATTAACTGTGGAATCTGAGTCAGCTGTCCGGATTTCATCCCATTGAACTACAGTCTAGACAAATTCTGCTGAATGGGTCACCAYTGGCTCCCTTGACAGTCAAAAAAATATGTATGTGCAGAGTCCAAGTCATCCAACTTACATATTTACAAAATGATGAGATACACGTATACACCCTCAAAATGCCTATTCTTTTTTGACTATGAAGGGAATCTCAGATGACTAGCTCAGATGTACACAGCTGTGCTCAAGATGTGCATTTTTCACTTTTTTTTTCTCTCCTTTATGATTACTTTTTATAATTGTTTAAAATGGGCTGTTTGGGCTTTTTGGATAGCAAGAGCTGTCAGTGTTGGAAGTGGCTGTACTGCTGTTATGAACATGATGGTCTCAGGACATAAATGCAGCAAAGTTGGACAAAATAGATAATATTGCTTGTTAGCACAGTTGATAAGATTTGGAAAAACAAACAGGCACCACACTCTCTCTCTAGGTCTGAAACAGAAGCCTGTGCTGAGTATATCACATAAAAACTAAAACAAAGGTTTAACTATATTTTCTAGACTCTGGATTCATCTAATTTTATTTGGAAGTTTCTTCCATAACCTGATTCCTTCAGCTAAATGTAATTTTTCCTCATGAATGCTCTATCCCCAGCTTCCCTGCATCTTGTGTGATTTGCACCATCTCATGGGAGTGTAGCTATGTGATGATTCAGAATATATAAATAGGTAAATAAATCTGAAGACTTTAAAAGGTAAGAGCCGGTTATTTTACCAAAATCTTGACAGGGGTAGGAATTATAAAAAATATCACTCTGTAGGCCAAAGATGAGCCTGTTACTCCAGTTCTCATGGCCATGAAGCATTTTCAACTGCTAAAGGAAAGTGGATTGGCATATCGCATTAGTCTTACCCTAGCTAGCTGGTGTAGCAGGTATTGCAAAGACACAGCAGCACACACTTCAGTGCAGACTACAGAGGTCTACCAAGACTACGCATACCCATTTGCATTGTTAGCTTACGTTAAATTTGTGTCATCTTGTTTCTAGTTCCATTGTTTTAAATCCAGTCTGTTCAAAAGTAGTTTGAGATACACTATAGATGCTGTGGTTTTATCTTCAACTTCAGTGTAGCTGGGTCCCAGGAATATATCAGAGTACCTGTTACCCTTCACAATTTGTGAAGCAACCTCACAGCTCCTCTGTGAAAGCAGTATTGATATTTTTCTTTTACCAACAGAGAACTGAGACAAAGACAGATTCATATTACCCAAATTTAGCCATGTAGGAGGTGGCATCTAAGCTCCCTCTTTAGTCAATAGAAAGAGGTAGGAATCTCCAAAAGACAATTAATCCATTGTATTGGAGATGCTTCCACTATGACAAGACAAATAACCTTCTGGAGCTGCTAACATTCTTCCACCAAATATGGAGGTAATATAGCCATTTAACTGAGGACAGGCACAGAATAAATGTAATTAAGATGAATCCTAACAGAAATAACTTGGTCTTGGTTACATAAACTCTGTAGAAAAGTGGAGAAGTAAACTCAAGCTTCCTAATTCTCACATAGACTTTAAACCTTCCTCCTTTTTCAGCCTCTCCTTCTTGAGGTTCAGGTTTGTCTGTGGTTAGAAAAGCCTCCTGGGGAAAGGCACTGAGACACTGTTATGGTTGGACTATCACAGCTCCTTCTAGCAGAGCATGTCTTGAAGGCCAGCTGGAGTTCACTCTTAAACTGGACTTAAAGAGCATGTTGTGCTTAGCATTTCTACCTGCTCATTACCAGTATAATTCAAGGAACTGTCTCTAAAGCTTTTAATGAACACAAGCAGATTAAATCAAGGACACTTTTAACATTCATTGTCTTTTAAACTAGAGCTGCATAGAAATAAAAAGAGATAGATGGAACATTTTAGATACTCAGGCCTTGATTATAGAACATCACAGAGATTAGAGTGTGTTCTGGTTCAGCTGTTTTTGTAGTTAGATGCAAGACTCTCATTTTTACAGAAAGGCATTTGTAATAGCAGAATATAAGCTAATAAAAACAGTTCAATTTCAGTCTAAGCCAAGAGTGCAGTCCARTTTTGTGTTTGCTCTTAAATGCCTCTTAACATGCTAAATTTCTGCACTTGTGTGCTACAGTGATTGATCCTGTATGTATCCTGAGTAAATACATTATTTGCACTACCTGAACTGAGGAGGGCTGTGAGCTCCAATATGTATTTGCTCTCTTGCAGATTCTGGTCTAAAGGAGTTGCATCTTACCTAATAAAAAATAAAAAGCAGAAACAGGCGCATTATTTGAGATGACTTTGTAAATAAAGCAAAATGTCATATCACAGTTCTTTAGATACCTATTACTTATAGAATGCACAAAATGGAAAGAAACCATTAACTCCTATCTTGTTTCACCTTTGGTAGCTTTGCAGTTGATGTATTCTCTTGTTTTTCAAAACTTAATGGATCAAATCTCCACCCACTGTTATTCTTCACCCACTCATTCCCATCGTTTAATCGCAGCCACTTTACTAGTTCTTTTTTGAGATTCTCTACAACTGAAGCTTGTTTTTCAGCTTGTGCTGCAGCATCCCACGCCTCGATAATTATCAAGTATACTTCTTGGTCTCAAAGCTATGTAATGTATATAAAAGGTACAATGTAATGATGCTTCTCATCTCTAGAATTGCAACTACATTACCCGACACATTTGCTTCAGTATTGGAATGTCAGTTTCTTTTGAAATGACACATTTTTCAAGTTTCCATCAATGGTCCCTAATTCACTGTTCCTATATACAATACTCAACCCAATTGTAACTGGCCATAAAACAGGATAGTGATAATATTTGCAAAACTGAATAGCCCCTCTTGTGCTATATCTATCGCATGAAAGACCTCACGCAATCAGCCCTTACCTTACCTAAGTGTTGAATGTTTCCCATTGACAAAGGCCAGACAGCCTTTAAGCCAGACAGCCCATGGGAAACATGGACTTCTGTGCAATTTTGGCTGGCTGGAGACAGCCCTGACCGTTTGGATGAGCCTATTGAGTGTCTCGAGCTCTGTGGAAATAGACTGAGCTCAAGGGTGCCTGGCATACGCTGCTCTGACTGCGCCAGCGTGTCCCCTCACAGCGTACACTGGACATATGGTTCCTGCAGCAGTCGTCTAAGACCCCCAGATATTTCCTGTGGCTTCAAAGTCTTCCTGGAGAAAAACTGACACAGCGTGAAACTCAGCTCAGTATAAACAACCAAATCAATCTTTTTATSCATTAATGTAGTCAAACTAAAGTGGCCATAGGCCCATGCACCGCTACACTGACTCTCTGCAAAGAAAAAGTGATTTTCATCCAGAGCTGGTTAAAAAACAACATTGGTCGCACTGGGTCTCTTTTCTCTAATTCTCTGTGATTCATTCCTTTAGGGGTGAGCAAAGTTTTATAGCCCAGCTTTTACTCCTCCTATAGGGAGTTTGTCCAGTTGTTCACCAAATGAATCATTTCTGATTCTCTCCCTTGTTCTACATTAGTTTTTATAGAAAATTTGCATTCTCTATCAAAGGTTTATCACAACCCACATTTAGTGTACAGCAAACTAAGCTGGGGAAAAAAGAAACATTTTCTTCAATGCTGCTTAGTTTCACTGAACAATGTGCCCAATAACAAATGAGAGTGGCACGCTTGCAACAGGAGTCTGTAGCTGAAGCAGTGAGAAACTGCTGTATCTTGGAAACCCTGCAAAAATGGGAAGCTGGAAAGGGAAGATATTAAAGGAGTCAATAGATGCAAGAAGACTTAGCAGTGGAGGGAAGTAGCAAGAGGAAAGAAAGCTGCCATGACAACACAATGCAAGAACAAGAATAATTTCAGCAGTTCTGGTACCATGGATGGATAGATGAGGACAGAAAGAGAAAGAGAAAAGAAGTAATAGTCTTGGGAAAAGAAGTCTCTACTTATACCCTTAAAAGTCTGGGTTTAGTTGGTATAGATTGTTAAAACAAGGCAATCTCATCTCCACACTGTATATCGTGCAGGTTAATAGCTGTAGACTTGAAACATATTTGTACTACTCACATGGGCATAACTCAGAAAGAAAAGCTGGTTGTGTGTGAACTCAAGGCCTGGCAGTAAAGGCTCTTCTTCTCCTCCTCTCTTTTCTACAATCCATCTCCTGTATGCCTGATAAGAAAGAGACACTGAGTACCCTTCAGTGACATGGAGCTTAACCACGTTTATTTTTTTTTAAGCAATACTGTGTTTCAGCCATTTTTCACCTACTTACCCTGAAAGCCTCTCGCAAACCTCCATTATCTGCAATGTTTTCCGCCAAAGTCCTCTTGCCTTTTACCTGGCAGAATGAAAGAACATCAGTCATTTGACCTGTTTCTGAACTTCCTTCTTGATCAACTTCAAGAGACGGGAAAAATAAAAAGCGGTGAGGTTGACCTCAGCCAATTTCAGCAATCATATCTCAAGTAAAGAAAATCGGTTTTCAATGTGAAAACTGTCAGTAAACAATTCTCTGTGATGAGTTAGCCTGACTCTGGGCCTAGATCTCAGTAGCACAAAATGTAGTAGATAAAATGCCCTCAAGAATCCTGCCCCTGATCTTTGATCTGGGCTTCGATAATTTTCCTTCAAGACTGTTTTTATTCGGTTGCATGTGAGATCCAATAGCCCCATTCTTAAACTTTTATTTGAGAAGTTATATTTGTTTCTTTGCATAACTCTTTCTTTACGGACAACTAGGAAACTACAATAACTTTTAAGTCATAACATAAAACAGCATAATAAAAAAAACCTGTCAGAGAGAGAATCAAAATTGATAGTGTGTTCAGTTCTCTAAAAAAAWAATCTACAGAGGAGACTCATGTTGCTTTTCCCCAGTATTGATTCCAGCAGCAAGAGCATTGGCAACAAGAGTATATTCTGAGAAGCAGTGCTATCTAAGCTTTCTGAAAAAGCCAGTCTCCTGGTATTACAAAGTGCAATATCATTATGAAGAAACCCTCACTTCTGTGAAGTACAGCATTATCGCTGATTACCCGGCCTACTAGGGTCTTAGCGTTATCAAACTGTATTTGCAATTAAGCAGTTTTACGCTCTGCTGTCCCTCGAATGAGCAATATAATTGAATACAGCTTTGAGGAAAGCTCCAAAGGTCAGTGCTGGCCTGCAAATCATCTGCTGATGGGTCCTCCCGTGCCTCAGGGGATGAGTGCAGAGGGTTAGGGGTCAGGATCCACTTTAGTATCAGGACAGTAAAAGAGAGGAAAATGGGGGTGGACAGGTAGAAGGACCCAGAGAGTACCAGGCACATGCATACAGCCCCACTACTCAGTGCAGACACGTGCCTGAATCAGACCAGAGGCATCTCGCTTGACCTAGCAAGGGTGTAAGAGTGAAGAAATGGAGGCAGCAGAGGAGAGCGCACCCCTTTCCTCCCAGCCCTCCCCTCCACACAGGAGGACAGAGGTGGAGACGGGAAGGAGGTAACTGGGAGAAAAGGTGCTGGGACAGCAGGGAACACATACACGTGTATACTGGCTTTGCTTCTGGCCTACCTACTCCTAATTTTTCGTTGGAGTAGGCTCATGAAGAACTCTGATTTAGATCATAAAATGAGAGTAACCTAGCAGTGGCACACTGGCCATAGGTTATTTCAATAAGACCTTCCACTGATCTCAGGCAGCTCTGGGTCATACATCTGAGACTACTATGTGCAGACAGTTCGTGACTGGATGCAGGGACCATGATAAGCCCTTTATTTGATCAGATGACTTTAGGTGATTACTGTACTCTGAAGCGATTTCTATACCCATTTCTTCTTTCATTAAGCTTCTTTTCTGGAGACAGTTTTATTGTGAACTGAGTGAGAAAGTGGAAAAGTAAATAGGTTTCTTGAGTCATATAAAATGTTCCTACAGGGGTGAAAACAAAACAAAGCAAAACTGCAGAATGTACAAATATTGGAAATGTAAATGACAGAAAAAAGGAAAGAAGGAAAGCTCTTTGCACGTGTACCTCTTCATACAGAAGCTATAAAATATTGCAGAAAATATCAAATTTCTTTCTCTACCCTCTAAAAAGAACTTAAAGTTATTCCACAGAATTCCACTATAATATTTCAAGAGAAAAAACCTTGCAAGTGACAAGGCTGCACATGAAAGGATCTCACTGTTAAGCCCATCCACCAGCTCCAAAGGCTCTAACTATCCTGGAAGGGAAAATTCAGACCTACCCCACATCAAGAGACACTGCAGAAAGTAAAGTGGATGGATGAGCCAATGGCAGAAGCATGGGAAGGACTCAGTCAGTTCCTTGGGAAAGCTTTTAAYGACCTTCTGTAAGTGACATTTTTGTGTTGATAGTTCTTGTAGTGCAGATGTTCAGGAACCAGCCAGAGAATTTTTATTTGCAAATTATCTTACATGAAGTACTTCAAGTCTGAGCTGTTGGACTTCAGACTGGACTGCAAAATGACCTTGTTATCTCTGAGACTAATACAAACAGCCCAGGGAAAAGTGTTAAAATTACCATTAGGCATTCAGTGCAACCTCTCTATTCTTGAAAGGCAAAGAAGTATTTCTGATGCTAAAATGCAAGTAAAAGGGATAGAACTGAGCAGGAGGGGGCATGTGTTTTATCCTAAAAATTAAGATTAAAAGCATGTTCCAGCCAAAGTCAATGGAACTATAGCTATTCATTTGTGAAGGTCTGGGATTTATCCTATTTATCCTTCATTTGGGACACTTAGAGAAAATGCACATTTTCAGAGGAGCCCATATTTCTGATAGACAATAAAATAGAGAGCATTTCCTTGCCTTTTCTTTCTCAGTCCTTTTATGTGAGCTACTGCTTTCATACTCCCTTCATTTGAGATCAAATCGTGTCTGCATGCACGCATGGAAGAAAGAGTTGAATGTGGAATAACGTAAGGTTTATGCATCCATTTTATAACTGTAATAAATAAGTAGTAAATAACAGGCAGAATTGCTAAAGGGATCTATAAAACATACTATTTTCTTCTTTTTAAAAAGAATGACTGCTCAGCCCTCGTCACTGACCTCACTTTCAGAAGACATTTAATGTGCTCACAGCAATTAGACCAGCCCTGCTGAGTGGCTTCATCCTCTTCCTTGGTTTCCAATATGATGTTATGGTGAGAAGCAGTTTAACCCTGTCACCAGTGTACGGGTAGTGGTATTTGACTGGACTAATCGAATGTGACAGACAATTTTGATCACAATTATTCACCTCAAAAAATGATTTGTTGTGAGAATCAAGTTGGTAGTCTAATATCCCACTCTGTTGGGGTTTATGAACAGATAATTAAAAAGAAAAACACTAACAAAAACACCAACAAAAACAAACAAACAAACAAACAAACCCCCCTCCTAATCAACCAATGCTTTCAGTCAGTGGTATTTTACATACATGTAAGCCAGCTCTCTTCCAGTAGTAATTGCTGTATTGGTTAATCATGCATTTTGTCTTCTCTTTAAATTTTTCTTCAGAGTCAGTCGTCCACCAAGGGTCTAAATTTCCATTTTTGTCATATTTCCGACCTAGAAAGAAAGAGAGAAAGAAGGAAAGAAGGAAAGAAAGAAGAAAAGAAAACAAACCTTCCTGTTGGAAAAAATATATACTTTTCCAATTTTAGAATCTAGCACCTGCACAAAAATGAGAGCTAAATGTATGTGTGCATGTGTGTGTGTGTGTGTGTGTATGTGAAAATGGATAAGACAAGTGGGAAAAATCTGGGCCCAGTGAAGTCAGTGCTAAAAAGCTGGTATTCCATTTAGTGCCATAATTTCCATTTTTATAATAAAGTTGCAATGACTAATGAGTGCTATAGTACATCTTATAATTACACAGTGTAACAAGCACATGAGCTTTCCTGTAAGTACAATTGTGAGTATTTTTCATCCACAGCCCATATGTCTTTGATTCTGCAAACTGGATATTAACTCATTTATTATTAATTAATTATACACTTGACCAGGGAAAAAAACCAAATCTGTTTCATGAAAAACGTCTGAACTTTCCATTTTTTGCTTTGGAACAAAACCAGAATGTTTGAACCATGTTCATGGAAGCAAGGAGAATATGTATATCGCATCCCCCAGGTTGGTGGTTATAGCAATGGCTCAAGGAAGAGTAGGTCCCTGCTCTGTCTGGTTTATTGAAGAGTATTTAATCTCCATCATCTCTACAGCCAGTCTGAGCAGGAACCTAAAAATTTGACTCTCAGAGCAGACCACTACCCCTTGGGCTAGGCTCTTACCTTCCAAGCACAGAAATGGATACATCTTTAGGGAGTGCATCCATTTAGACAAGACAGCACATTTCAGGAAAAAAAAAGGGGCGGGGAGGGATGAAAATKTCTTCAGTACTTTTGTAATTGGTATTATATGTCTCTACTGGCTGTTTCGTACTTCTCTTCTCTGGAGTTCTAACAAAGAATCAAATCACACAGCAAGGCTGCATCTACACGGACAGCTAAATCTGCTCTCCAAAAAAGTCCTGATATGCCTTGTGTCTGTATTACTGCACCAATAGACGATTTAAGACTTGACTACCAGCCTTTTGGGAATATGAGTCAGCACTGAAGACCAACCAAATCCAGGCCCTCCACATCATGCTGCAAGATGAAAAAATTAGCCACTACTCATGTCCTGTAACATTCCCTATAGAAGGGTCTAGTTCCAGAAGCCAACTTTATCAAATCAAACTATCCATTAATTACATGGATGTACTTGCTACACAATAATTTGTATGATATGGAAGAGATAGGGCAAGTGGAAGTTTGTGAAGAAACATTTTTCCTTTAGGGAGCTTTTGTTCACCCCAAATAAATTGTTACAGGACAGCGCCAATAGGATACAAGTTTTTATTTTTAATAGGTATTCAAAGTAATGTACCACACACAACCTAACTATTTAGGCACTGAGCTAAAAGCATACTTTTCCTCAAACTTCCTATATATTCAGTGGAGAGAGGTTCTTCTAGATAGTGAGTCAGAGCAGGAGATCAGTCGGACRCTGAGAATTGCTCTCTGGAGGAGGCTGTCTCTCTCTTTCTCTAAAGGGAGCTCTGATTTACAAAGCACTTTCAAAGTTAGTTGGTGGGAATGCCCCAGCCCACCCAATGTTTCAGGAAAGCTGATAAAGTCTGTTTTGACACTTTCAGAGCATTTCTTCTTTAATTTTGCAATATATTTTTATTCAGGTTTTGTATTTTAATTTTTTAATATATTTGTCTTTTAAAATGTCAAAACTGAAATGAAAAGATTTCTGAGGAATAATTTTTATTATGTAGAAGTTCTTTGAGCCCCCGCCCCCTCCCCCCCCCCACCAGCCAGGTCTTTGTGAATCTGTTGTTGATTTAGTTTCCATACTTTCTGGAAAACAAACAAACAAAAAGTGTCAAGATTATGGCATTCCTTACAAAAAAAAATCTGGCTCAGGCAAGCAAGAGTGTATGTAAATAAATAGTAAAAAAAAACTTCAGAATTTTCCTTACACAATTCAGCATTGTGTAAAAAAATAACAAAAAATAAAAATTCTGGAAGATATACAAGTCATCTTTCTAATCCATCAACTCTGTAAAAAATAGTTACCACAATATAGACAAATACTCACCATTACTATCAAATCCATGAGTAAACTCATGACCAACAATTACTCCTATGGCACCATAGCTTAAAGACCTGTAACACAGAGAAGTATTTTCCCTCAGAGCATATTCATACTCATGAACATTGAAGTACAGAAGACAGAAGATGAAAGGTTTCTACCTCAGGAAAAATTGCTATTTATTTAACTGGGGGTAGGGGGGAAATGATCTAACAATAGTATCTACAAAATTTTGTCTTAAACTCTGAATGTGAAATTCTCATTTGTTTAAAAACAACCTTTAATGTAAAACCTTGAAGAACACTGYGGTGGTTCACTCTTCTAACCAAATCCCTGATTAGCATCATCTCCGCTCCAGAATGTCTTTTCTAGCTAATTGCRTTATGCATATTCTACATATCCTGCAGAACAGGACAAAGTCATAGGTGGAATTATTCTCTTAGCGTAATCATAAAAAAAAAGCATAGATCAAAGACTGCAATGGGCCTGTGTAATGCCAGCTCTAATCATTCTTCTCTGGCATGCAACAAACAGACTTGCAAATGACTGACACTAGTTTGCAAAGCATTAAACAGATCTCCATTCAGTTTTCAAAAGACAGGTCATACAGTTTCCTTTCACCTACACAGGAGCAGGACATGATCTACAATCAGATCTAATGCACTGGAGAACCAGAATAAAAAGAAATATGTTGTATTCCTGTCTGACAATGAATTATATTCTCCTGGTTAAATCTGAATAAACATGCATTTGGGAGAAAGGGGGATGAACATGGGAGAGATTCTGTTTTCTGATATCAAATGCAGCGGATGGTTGGAGGAGGGGAAGCTATCCACTAAACACATCTTTCACTTGTTAGATTGTTCTCTGTGACTATAATTATTTCAGTTATTGAGATGCCATACCTCAAAGTAGCTTAGGGTATTTCTAACACATTGTATTAAAATAGGAGAAAGGCTGAGGGTTTTGAAGTAACATGTTATTACTGGACTTAATGATCCATAACATGTTAATTGCTCATCCCAGTCATGCCCAAAAAGTATTATATGATTTAATTCCCCCTGCTCCTATAACAATCCTTCCCTTTCCTTTTTTCTTTCCTGAAAGGTAATTTGC
>NW_020448241.1:352398-357791 GCF_003343035.1 Apteryx rowi
GCTGTTCCCCCCCCCCCCAGTACTATTACAAACCTTCATTAAAAAATACTTGTTAAAATTATACATTTCAGCAATGGAAATATCATCCTTTTGTGTGACAAATTTGTAATCTTGTGTAGCACACAGTGATAATTATCCATACTAAATGTACTGTACTAGACTTGTTTTCCACATCTGAAGTAAAATGGTCACACGGGATCTTTTGCAGCTGGAGAAGYACAAAAGGAATGGCACAGAACATGTAAAGAGGTCCTTAACTAAGCCCTATAGCTAAGTATGTCTTATTTTTCTCTAATGCTTAGCCAGCAGTCCAGGAATAATTTTATATTCATGGYAGCAGTGTGTTCAGTCAGGTGCATCCCAAGGGTGCCCACTGTTAGCCCAACACCTCCCCGGGCAGCTCCATCCATGTCCCCATTGCTGTTACACCTCTTTGACCAACGGTGGCAGGCAGAAATGGCGGGGGGATGTCCAGGCCTTCCTCGGACCTCCCCAGTTGGGGTGAAGCTTTGGGGGAATTCTGGCTATTCCTTCTGCGAACCCGCTTGAGCACTTTGTTCAGCACAGCAGCATTTTGCCAGAAGCGCTCCCAGCTCTGCTCATGCTCTTCACTTCCAGCTGGACGGAGATGGAGAGGGCTAGGGGCAGCCCAACCAGTACCAGGTTAGCGAGGAACTTTCTGGGACTGGGAAGGCTCAGAGGACTGTAGGGAAGCTCCCGACTCAGGTAGTCTGAAGTCTCAATTTCAATATGCCTGGCATTGAAGACTCCTGACTATGAATGATGGCATTTGAATGGTAATTTATTTTGTGCACTGATGTGTAAAGTGATAACTTAGCTTCCCTTTATGCAAATAGGTGCAGCTGATTTTATAGTGGCTATACTGGAACTGGACACTAAAACTCCACTAAATATTAAAATATTTGCTAAATCTGTTTTTCAGCAAGTACTAATTTTTTTTGCTGATTTTTTTTATTCCAGTGCCATGTATTGTTTCTCTTAAGCAGACAGAAAACAGAGCCAGAATATTTCAAGGACAAAAGCAATCTGTTGTCTGATATAAAACAGCTACCTTTGTTTATTAAATTTCATTTTGGTAAGTATGCAAGCAAAACCAATTTAAGTTAAGGTAACCTTTAAGAAGAGAATTGAGCAAAGTATAATTCTTTGAAAGAACCACAATTTTATCGTTATGGCAGAAGGTCAAGGTACAGAGAAATCTCTTCAGAAAGCAAAGCTAGAAACAGGTCTATAATAACGACAGCAGAAAATAAGTTCTCCTTAACTAGAAAGGACTTTCTTCTCTTTCTAATTACCACTTAAAGTTACCTGGCTCATAAGAATTCTCTTTGAATGCCAGTTCATTTGTTCCTAAATTGAATGTGTCTCTTTACAAGTACTGCTAAACTTCCTGTTGACATGGACCTGTCCAGATTTGAAAATGGCAAACCTAAAATGTTTCAAAAAAAATTTTTTTTAACAAAGATTTATTAAGGATGTGTTTCACTAACTGCTGGCTTTGCATAACTGTAAAATAACTTTCAGAAACTGCTGTCAGAGCCTTTTTATAATCTTCTCCCTCCTTAATATATAAAGTTATTGAACTGCATAAAAGCAGTGATTTTTCAAAATTAACTAAAGGTGACCTATAATTATTCTTCAGCTACAGCAGCACATGGGGCTGCTCGGGCAACCACTTACGCACATGGAGATATTCTCATGCACCTCAACAGGCATAGGAGAAGGCTGGTTGTTAGATTTTAGCAGAAAGCAAACAATAAACTGGTAATACCTGGCACAGGGTATTCAGTTCTCTTGAAGAGTGCTGGTTACCCGATTTACAATTCCTTTTAATACCTGCCACGTGCACACTGCTGCATCTGCTTGCTACAGCAYTGAAACACTTCCACTCAGATGCACTTAATTACCAATTCCTGAGAGAATCAGTCATCAGTTTAAGACAACAGCAGCACATACAGCTCCCAAGGGTAAGAAAAGTTATCACACAGAATAGCAGCCTTCAAAGTCTGGTTTCTCAATAGCAAAAGCAGCACACAGCAGGGAAGGACACATACCCCAAGGGCCAAGCTTTCCCTACACAATGACAACACAGGATTACTGTGAGCTACCTGTAGGTCATCTTTAGCCAAATATTCTTCTTCTCCATGCCCTCTTCTTTTTCTATATGTATTTCTAATACCTTTCCCTGTTATTCTTCATTTCCAGCTGTAAGAGGTTCCCTGGTGCACTACTTACCTAGGATACTCTGTTCCCCAAAAGAAAGGCTTTTGCAGTTCTCCTGCTGGGAATCCTGTAAYGGCAAAAAATGATAATAGTGAGTTCCCTAGTTGAGTATGGCTGTATCACAGTCGCAAGGCCCAGCGGCYTGGATTTTATGGCTATTTTTGTTTTGTTTAAACCTTGCAAGGTTCTGCAAGGCAAGTTTTCCCTAAGATGGTACTTTCAGAATATGATAGAGAGGGTCTTTAAATCGAAGCACAGATCCTCCCTCCTTCAGGACCACAATGGCAACAAGATGCTATTACAAGAACTTTGTATTTTCTTCAGTGGCTGCTTGTGTGTGTGTGCATGTTTGTGTGCGTATTCCTGGGAATAAACAGTCAATGTTTCCAGTCAAAAAGGAAACTACTTGATTGCCCCCAGATGTGTTGGCAGATCAACAGAGAAAATAYAGGCAAAATACAACAAGAATTAAAAGACTGTTAACTTAGTGAGGCATCAGTGCAGCAAGGGACATAGGGAAGTAATAAAATGCAAACCTAAGGAAAGTCTGTGAAAATCGGAGATGAAGGAACAAATAGTCCTTAGGCACTCAGTAATGACAGCTATAGACTATCAAGGCTGTAAAGCCAGGCTAGCTACAGGAATCACCTGGTTGCTTCTGGTAAACTTACCAGTAGCTGAAAAACACTTCAATGAGYGATGATCTGCTGATGTTGCACATAGAGACCAAATTAGTTTCGTGAACTCAAAGTCCCAGGCCTATTTTTAATTCCTGGACTACATTTCAGTGCTGTGATTCTGAAGATAGTGGAGCTGAATGCAATAATGGTTTAACAATCCAAAGATTTACTAAATAAAACAGACACCCCTGGGCAAAGTTTTCAAATATTGGTGAAAAATGCAGCCCTTGCAGGCACAAATGTGAAATCTGATGTCTAGCAACACAAATTCCCATCTGCAAAGCACTGGCTTACACCTACTTTGAACCCATTTCCCTGGGTGATTCACTTGCTTTCCCAAGCACCTTTGCTTCAGCTTTTGAGGTCCCCCCAAGAAACCAACCAGTGATACAGATCAAAAGAAAAAATGTACTGAATTCTGACCCTATTCAGTTTATCAGTGACAAATAGGAGAGGGATTTCTATATACCTGAGATAAATTGTCAGACAAGATTTTTTCATTTCCTTCCAAAGTCTCTAAAGAGAATATGCTGAGTGTGATGCAGCAAGTGGCATGTCCTCCTGGCCTACCAATCCGCTTTTTTGTACTGCTCCTCCCTGGCTACTTTGACCACGTTTGGAACTGACTTGCAAAAAGCATGATTTTTAAAAACTTATTTTCTGAGTTTTTTTCTCTTACTTCCATGGATGGTTTTGTTACTTAAAGCAAGTATCAGCTGCTTTTTTGGTGCTAAAAATGCAAGTGTACAAGTGTCAAGGACAGAGTTTTCTTGACCTACTTCTCTTTGCCTCACAGCACACACAGAAGAGTGCTCAGTATTCACTGTGTGTGCTGTTAAATATCTCATTGTAACAGCACACTGATGAAAATTACTTGTTAGTATGGTAAGTTGTTCCTAAAAAGCCTGGATGAGTTGAGAGAAGAACAAATGCCTCCATTAGGGCCTGGTCCAAAATCCACAGAGGCCAAMAGAAGTACCTCTGGGCTGGAGTGTGGCACTTTGGTATATGTAAATGGCACTTTCCCTATTCTGTGTTGGGATATGCAATGTAAGTAGCACAGATAGACCTGAACGTATATGTTCATAGACATATAGTGTGTATCCAGCTTGGTTCACATGTGAATCCTCAGTGTCCCGCTCACAGACATTTTGTGATTGCTATCTGTATACATTGTCATTGGTTTTGTGAGCTAACTGCCATTTGGTGTTAAGAGCTGGAAACTCAGTGTGAACTACATTGGGTTGTCCCTTCCAAATAATGGACCTTAGGAAAAGTTATTGGGCATTYTAAAGAGGTTATTTAATGAAAGAAACACCAGGGTCCATTAACCCTGAAAGATCCTCCCCCCACAGGTAATGAGAGGAACTGAGGCCAAAATAAAGAAATGAGACCATAGCAAAGATGACACCAACCAAGGTATAGCAGCCACCCCACAAATCACATTTAGGGATCACACATTCCTGACACACCACTGTTCAAAAATGTATATGCCTGCCATCACACCAGGTGACCATTAAGGAGCTGCAGTCATTTTCCCCAGCTATAGGTTTGTATAGTGAATTTGCACTTGCCTGTGTGCCTGGAAGAGCTGCCTCTGTATTGTGTAAATAGATCTGTTTATACTAAATTAGGTGCAAAGCTTTACACTCAGGTTTGCCCACCTAGGAAATATAGTCTAAAGGCATCTTTATGTGACAGTGCTGAAACAGTCAAACGAGTTAAGTAGTGGGATAATGCTTTCACTGAATCAGTCATGAGAATGAAAGAGGGAAGAAGCTCCAACCAGGAGTTCACAAAACAGATTGATAATTGTTTTACTCCAAGTAAGGATCCATTTTAGGTAAGACATGCCTGAGCACAGAGATTGTTGAAGGAGATTTCTGCTTCTAGGCAGAAACACTTCTATAGTTAGTTTGCTCTGAAGGAAACTTAGGAAGTATTTTCAAGCCAAAGCAGAATCATAAGCCCCTAGAAAGCAAGATATATTCCAGTTCTCTGAGTCTTCCTTAAATATATTATCCATTGCACAATAGGCAAGTCCTTAAAAAAATTAGGTAGTATTATAAATGATTCCTGGACAGCTGGAAAAGCAGAGGTGTTTTGTTCTCTGGAGATTAGTGGCACTAAATGAGGGAAGATGCTTGCCCTTGTGGCTTGCAGTGCTACAAGGAACAGCTTCAGAGCTGGCAACACAGGACTTCTGTAAGCAACATCTCCCTAAGGCAAGCATCACCAGAAAATCCTTGCAGGCAACAAGGACAGTGTACCTAAACCTAGGAATTCCTTGAAATTATAACAGGAGATAGATCTCTTGACAGTTTCTTATTCTGTGCTGATCTGCATCCCTCTYGAGTAAGAAAATTCCTTTGTTAAGTCTGTGCTCCTTGCTTGCTTGGCATATTTTGGCTAAAATACTTAATCACAATACTCAGAGAGATCATAGGATGCAGAAGCAATAAATACTAA